>NC_048565.1:70692937-71004187 GCF_013265735.2 Oncorhynchus mykiss
CCTTGATGACAGCTTTGCACACTCTCGGCATTCTCTCTACCAGTTTCACCTGGAATGCTTTTCCAACAGTCTTGAAGGAGTTCCCACATATGCTGAACACTTGTTCGATGCTTTTCCTTCACTCTGCGGTCCAACTCAACCCCAACCATCTCAATTGGCTTGAGGTTGGTTGATCGTGGAGGCCATGTCATCTGATGCAGCACTCGCATCACTCCTTGGTCAAATAATCCTTACACAACCTGGAGGTGTGTTGGGTCATTGTCCTGTTGAAAAACAAATGATGGTCCCACTAAGAGCAAACCAGGATGGGATGGCGTATCGCTGTGGTAGCCATGCTGGTTAAGTGTGCCTTGAATTCTAAATAAATCAGTCCTCAGCAAAGCACCATCACACCACCACCTCTATGCTTCACGGTGGGAACCACACATGCGGAGATCATCTGTTCACCTACTCTGCGTCTCACAAAGACACGACGGATGGAATCAAAGATCTCAAATTTGGACTCATCAGACCAATGGACAGATTTCCACCGGTCTAATGTCCATTGCTAGTGTTTCCCTGCCCAAGCAAGTCTCTTCTTATTATTGGTGTCCTTTTAGTAGTCTTTTCTTTGCAGCAATTCAACCATGAAGGGCTGATTTCAAGCAGTCTCCACTGAACAGTTGGTTTTGAGATGACGTTTTCTAGAACTCTTTAGCATTTATTTGGTCTGCAATTTCTGAGGCTGGTAACTCTAATGAACTTATCCTCTGCAGCAGAGGTACCTCTGGGTCTTCCTTTCCTGTGGCGGTCCTCATGAGAGCCAGTTTCATTATAGCGCTTGATGGTTTTTGCGACTGCAATTCAAAGTTTCAAAGTCCTTGAATGTCTTAAAGTAATGATGGACTGTTTCTCTTTGCTTATTTGAGCTGTTCTTGACAAAATATGGACTTAGTCTTTTACCAAATAGGGCTAACTTCTGTATACCAACCCTACCTTATCACAACACAAGTGATGGGCTCAAACACAACCTCTACAGGATTGGTGGGTCCCCCTCGGGATGGTTGAGCTTACGTAGACTAATGCGATTACCATGAGGTTGTAAGTAACAAGAGAATTTCCCAGGACATAGACATCTGATATTGTCAGAAAGCTTTAATTGTTGGTAATTCAACTGCGCTGTCCAATTTATAGTAGTTATTACAGTGAAATAATACCGTGCTATTTTTTGGGGGAGCGTGCAGTTATGAACTTAAAGTTATTAATAAACCATTTGGGCAGTGGTTCATTGGGTCAGTCTAAAACTTTGCACATACACTGCAGCCACAGTGGCCAAAATCTAAATTGCGCCTGGGCTTGAATAATACATTATGGCCTTTCTCTTGCATTTCAAAAATGATGGTACAATTTTATTTTTTTTACATGTTTTTTTTCTTTGTATTATCGTTTACCAGATCTAATGTGTTGTAGTCTCCTACATTAATTTCACATTTCCACAAACGTAAGTGTTTCCTTTCGAATGGTATCAAGAATATGCATTAGGTTAATTAAAAACGAAAGAAATTCCACAAATGTACTTTTAACAGTTGAAATGCATTCCAGGTGAAGCTGGTTGAGAGAATGCCAAGACTGTGCAAAGCTGTCATCAAGTCAAAGGGTGGCTACTTTGAAGAACCTCAAATATAAAGTATATTTTGATTTGGATAACACTTGTTTTGGTTACTACATGATTCCATGTGTATTATTTCATAGTTTTGATGTCTTCACTATTATTCTACAATGTAGAAAATAGTACAAATAAAGAAAAACCTTGAATGAGTAGGTGTCCAAACTTTTGACTGGTACTGTATATATATTTTTTTACTGTAATGTCTTTTGTGACCGAACACTAGCATTTTACTTTTTACCCCCTACTAGCACTCTTTGCTAATTAACTTCTTTATTGAGGAGAAATGTCATGTGGTTGTCTCACCTAGAGATCTTAAGATGCACTAACTGCTAAATGACTAAAATGTAAAAAGATAAAGGACCTAAAACATAAACACATGGTAGTATTAAAAGTAACAAAACGGTGATCTTCAAAACCTGCAGAGATTTTTCTAGCCAGAGGGTGGGTATTGTCACTGAAAATCACTGTTTTTAAAATGTTTTAACTTTTGATGTCATCGGGTAGAACTTTGTTAACTTAATATTTTATATTACAAAATGTGGAAATGTTATTGTGCTGAAGATAATGAAAATGAGGTTAAAAAGTGGTGGAATTGCCCTGTCACGTTTTTTAAATTTCACTAACATCACATATTTTGCTGTATCAAGTTATTGTTCTTACAGTATAGAGTTCTCTGAAGCTTTTCATTGTCTGCTTTCCATGAAGGCTATAACGGGCCTCCTGTATTGTCCGGTGGACTCATCTAGTAAACGAGACTACTAGTTCATCAGACTGAGTTTCTTTGTGTATTGCATTCTCTCTCAGAACCTGGGTGTGATGGAAGATTTGGGGGTGCTGGTGGCGGAGGCAGGAGCGGCTCCATCTGGTCAGCTGCAGCCCTGCAGGCGTCTCTGGAGGACAGTCCTCCACAGGCCATCGACTGGGTCTCCATGAGGGCCAACCGGCACAAATACGAGGAGATGAAGTGGCAGGGTGAGTGGGGGAGATGCACGCATGCATGCACAACACAGACCGGGACTGCATCGCTGTTGATTGACAACTGTTCCTACACTTGATTCTCCCGTGTTCTTACATGACAGTATTCTGATTGATAGTTCTTAGTGGCTGAATAGAACATTTTGATTTGGGATCCCTTCAGATCTCCCATCTCTGAAGAAGGATTTCTACTTTGAGTCAGAGATTGTAGCCAGTCGGTGTGAAGAGGAAGTAAAGGCATGGAGGTAAGTTGGGGACCAATTTTGTCTCGATGGAGGTATATTTCTTGTCCAGCAGAGGATGCTGTTTATCCACTTTCTGAGTTCAATTTGAATTTTTTCTGCTCAGTAATATGTTATCAACTCAACTCTTCTCAGTCGACTTTGGTTTTGTACCAACCTACATGCAAGCAAAGTAACTATATTCCTGACCAATTCCACCCTCTCTTCCCGTAGGAAAGTGAATAACGATATCTTTGTGGATGACCTGAAGGAGGGAGAAGGGGAGAAGCGTCCTTTTCCCAACCCTGTGGTCACGTTCGACGAAGCCTTCCTGCACTATCCTGGGATCATGGAGAATATTGTCAGAGTCGGCTTCGCCAAGCCAACTCCTATCCAGGTCCTTATTGAGTCAGAGTCCAACCTCCCTTCCAAAACCTTACTGTTTGTATACAACTTTTGACTGTCTCTGAGCAAAGACTTGAGTGAGTTTCACTGACCAATTTAGATGAGCAATACACTCCAAATTGAACTGACCAATATAGTGCACTCACTCCATGCCCTTCAAGTTGGAGCATGATGGGAGTGGTTCAACTAAGCTAACATATAGAATTCACTTAAGATGTTCATACCATGCATAATTTCGCCATTATATTGTAGTACTCCTTTAGTTATCAAAATAAATATTTATCAAATAGTTATCAAAATAAATATGACCTTTACTACTATAGCCCATAGAAACGCATTGAATAACACATTCATAAATGGCAAAAATACAGTCAGTTAATAAGGTTTTGAAGTATCTGTCCTATATCTAGGAGATATAAGACATATTTAACCCCAACAAAATGTTGGCTACATTACAACTGATTTACAATGACTTAATGGGTACATTACGGTTGATGATTTACAATAACTTAATGGGTACATTACAGTTGATGATTTATAATAACTTAATGGGTACATTACAGTTGATTTATAATAACTTAATGGGTACATTACAGTTGATGATTTACAATAACTTAATGGGTACATTACAGTTGATTTCCTGCAAAATATAGAAATGAAAAGCACTATGGATGAAGAGATTTAGAAAATAATACTTCCCAATTCTCTACTTCCTCAGTGTTTAATTGTTCACTTTCCTTCACTGATTGAATTAAAAGGAAATGGCTGGTATTAGAAATCTGTTGGAAACTATCCCATGCCTCCACCAATCCAGTGTGTTTAAATTTGTGAGAAATAGTGAACGTGTACATAATTCAGTAGACATTTTGGCGCTGGCAAAAAAAGGCATTTCGTTATACTTGATATTGAAACTTTAAATGTGAAAGATGTAATTGGGGAAACGCCCTTTTGAAGCTCACTGAACAACATTTTTTCAGAGGTCTATGCCTATGCCTGCAATTTGATGACTCATAGCTTACTGTTGTCTGTAGTTATTTTCAGTATGCAGAAACTTTCTGCCTGCATGCACTGAGTTTCTGTTACACCTCTGTTGTCATTCACAAGGTCTTTATTGTGAGAAAATCTTTTGTTTTCCCTAACAATAAACCCACTACTGGGATGCCACATTTGATACTTAGTACCATACACAGTTGCACTATAACTCCCATGTTGTCAGTGTCATTCCCATGACAGTTGTCCCCCTGTCCCAGTCTCAAGCCTGGCCCATGTCGCTGAAAGGAGATGACCTGATCGCGATCGCCCAGACAGGCACAGGAAAGACACTGGCCTACCTCCTACCTGGCTTCATTCACATGGATGGCCAGCCTGTGTAAGTTTTTACCACCATACTGGTATTTCTTCCAGCCATGCGTCTTTCACACAGTTGCTCATTCCAAGATTGACCCCTACCCCTAATGGTCATGTGTAGTTCAGAAATAATGGGATAGGCATTCTTTACATTTTGTGGGTGTGTGACATTTTTTACATTTGTGCCTGTATGGTTCACACAGAAAACGTGATAAGCAGGACGGCCCTGGTATGCTTGTTCTGACTCCCACTAGAGAGCTGGCTCTGCAGATTGAGTCAGAGTGCAACAAGTACAGCTACAAGGGCTTCAAATGGTACCATACGTGCTCCTAACACTGTATAGAATTATCATACTAGTGCTTTAACAAGCGCCACATTTATTCTACTGTACTAACACTATAATACACACTAGCTTATTGAGGTACCATACCTAACGCTACTTATGAAACCACAAAGGCTTCAAGAGATCGCATCTATACTATGACCTACAGGGGAGATGTCTGCATGTGGCGCTTCCCCATCTGTGTTGTCTCTGTGTAGTGTGTGTGTCTACGGAGGTGGAGACCGCAGGGCCCAGATCAAAGTGATCTCAGCTGGAGTAGACATTGTGATCGCTACGCCTGGCCGGCTTAACGACCTGCAGATGAACGAGTTGATCAACCTGCATTCCATCACCTACCTGGTGTGTGTGTGTATGTGTGGGGGGGCAGTGGTGAAAATGTGTATGCGCGTGACTATTTGTGCGTGGCTTTGTATATTGCTGGTAGCGTGTGAGCATGTGTGTAACTGGGGGTTTGTGTGTTAGGTGCTGGATGAGGCAGACCGGATGCTTGACATGGGCTTTGAGCCTCAAATAATGAAAATTCTTCTGGACGTCCGTCCGGACAGGCAGACTATTATGACCAGGTAAAAGGACCCTAAGATGAGAACACCCCGTTACTTCAGACAGACTACAACTCTGTATCAACGTTCAGTTCCACAGTGTATAGAGCTCATCTGTTTTGTAATAGTTAAAATGCCTACCATTCTTTTGTTGATCTTTGCCCATCTTGATGTCTCTTCTCCGATTGGCTGATTCAGTGCCACCTGGCCCACGGGAGTGAGGCGAATGGCCAAGACGTACCTGAAGAACCCCATGATGGTGTATGTGGGAACTCTGGACCTGGCTGTGAGTGGAGCGAATGCTTCTGCTGCTCATTCCAAATAAATAAGAAATGAGTGGGATGTGTTAAGACCTAGGCCGGGATTCAATCTGATCAAGTTATATGTATTGTGGCTTTTAAAGGCAATTTGCCTTTTGGTAGGCCGTCATTGTAAATAAGAATTTGTTCTTAACTGACTTGCCTAGTTAAATAAAAAATATTAACAGCACTTATGTTTGTCCCTGCCCAACCTAATAATCTGTAGGTTTCTCTTTACTCTCTCAGGCTGTGAACACAGTGCAGCAGACTGTTCTCTTTTGTCAAGACGAGGAGAAGAAGGCCTATCTCTTTAACTTCGTCCACAACATGGAGCCTGAGGACAAAGTGCTCATCTTCGTAGGCAAGAAGATAATGTGAGTGTTGCCCTGCACCCCTCTGTTCTCTCCTTGTTATATGTCCAATGTCAGCGAGACATTGATGGTCAGCGAGACATTGAGAACTAGAGATAATCCCTAGTCCGATTCTAGAGGCACTTCATGTATATTTGACAGAATTACGTAGGTATAAGAATGGATAAGTGTAAAAGAAAATCAGGAAAGAAATCCCTGGCAAAAATCAAACCTAATTAGCAACATTTTAAGTGCTTTATATGATGTGTTATTTTTCATACAGTTCTTTAGAAGAATAATTGCATGTCAAATATCTGGCACCCCTGCAGTTAACTTTTAAAACATATGTCCCCCTTAGAATATAGTTGAATAGCCTTGGTGTAATGGATATTGTAGTAGCTCCACCTTGCTTCTAATAGATTATGTGGACTTTTCACAAGGGCAAAAAGAGGTAAGAGTTCTACCCATCACAGATGTCCAAGTCAGCAAAACAACATGATGGGTGAACTGAGGAAAATAAATGACCAAAACTGGAGAGAGATTGCCCGAGTCATCATTTTTGCAGTTATTGTATCTGATTCTGGCACTTATATTTGTATTTATTATGGATCCCCAAAAGCAGCAGCTACTCTTCCTGGGGTCCAGCAAAATTAATGCAGTTTATACACTTTTAAAACATTACAATACATTCACAGATTTCACAACACACTGTGTCCTTAGCCCCTACTCCACCACTACCACATATCTACAGTACTTAATCCATGTGTATGTATAGTGCGTATGTTATCGTGTGTGTGTGCCAATGTTTGTTACTTCACAGTCCCTGCTGTTCCATAAGATGTTTTTTTTAAATCTGTTTTTAAATGTAATTTTACTGCTTGCGTTTTATGGCCTCTCCTCCGTCCTCTCTCGCTTCCTCTTGCTTGAAATGAGACAGTCCTTCTCCACTCACGTGTCATTAGGGAAATGACGTTTATAGTGCTGGGTCCCAAAATAATGACGTTTACACGGCCCGGTCCCGAAATAATAAATGTGTAAAATGATCAACACAATTTCAGTTAGTTATGCGAGACATTTTATAGATGAAACAATAAGTAGACTATTGCTTTTTAAATGTGCATGGTTTTTCTCCTGTGACGAAACAAAACTGACTCGGGGATGTGGCATAGTTCTAAACTCTTCTGCGGTAGGATACAAGTGAGTATCCTCAATGAAAGGTGGCTATAGGCGGGGAGGACAATTCTGTTTGCCTAATCATGAAATGACACACTCCTCGACCACTTACTGATTTCCGGGTCTCAGAGGAGAAGACTAAGGATGCTTTTTTTTTTTTGCCCAAACGAGAACCTGTATGACTCAACTGTGTATGCAGCAGCCCACAATGGTTTGATTTAGACAGTGGGTGTCCCAACCTCCAGGCTGTTTCGTACAGACTGAGCACTGTTTTGAGGTGTGGCTTTTATTTGCGCTTCCAGGAAAACAAAACACAGGCTATGTTTTAGTTATATCCCCCCCATGTAGCTGAGTGCAAGAGAAAGATGTGGAGAGGATATGGTTGTGTAAACATTTGCTTAGTTCTCTGGTCGAGATATCAGTTTTTTTTTGCCTTTCTGTGATTTGCCTGTGATTTGTATGGGCTCACAGAGGGAAGTCAAGTCCGGTCCTGTATTCATTCAAGAGCATCAAAAATGGTCTGGCATGGGGCAAAGGCTAGTTACTCGAAGCATTGTTAATTTCTCAGTCTTTGTGGGTGGCTGTACGTGTGAAATGACTATTATAGTTTCAAGTTCATGTCACCTGCACAAATCCAGTGAAATTCCTTTCTTGCAAGCTCCAAACCCAACAATGCAGTAATCAATATCAATGCAGCAAAAATGCAGTAAAAATAAGGTATAACAAAAACAAGAAATACAAATATGAAATATTAACACATGAAAGTAAGAAGCTATGTACAGGGTCAGTTCCAATACCATATTTACAATGTGCAGGGATATTTGAGTGAGGGGGGGGGGGTAAGGTGACTTGGCAAAAGGATGTATGATAGAGTAGCATTAGCATAAATGTGTGTGTAGAATCCTGTGTGAACATCTAAGGCTTCGGTGGCTGGAGTCTTCAACGATTTTCCGGGCCGTCCTGCCTGATATAGAGGTCCTGGATGGCAAGGAGCTCGGCCTCAGTGATGTACTGGGCTGTTCGTACCACCTTCTGTAGCGCCATGCGATCGAGGGAGGTACTGTTGCCATACCAAGCAGTGGTGCAGCCAGTCAAGATGCTCTCAATGGTGCAGCCAGTCAAGATGCTCTCAATGGTGCAGCCAGTCAAGATGCTCTCAATGGTGCAGCTGTAGAACTTTTTGAAGATTTGAGGGCCCATGCCAAAGCTTTTCAACTATCATATGAGTGGACCATTTTAAGTCCTTAGTGATTTGGACACCGAGGAACTTGAAGTTCTCGATCCGCAGCCCCATCAATGTGGATGGGGGCGTGTTCGCCCCCACATTTCCTGTAGTCCACGATGAGGTCCTTGGTCTTTTTGATGTTGAGGGAGAGGTTGTTTTCCTGGCACCACACTGCCAGGTTGCTGACCTCCTACCTGTAAAGCTTTGTCACTGACTATAAGGCAGGGCTCCATTGTGCAACCATTTAATTATAATTATGCAACACTTTGACTTGGCTGTGCGAGTTCAATTTTTAATTGTTCTCACAGGTGCAAGCTGCAAATTCTAGCTGGACACTTCTGTCAAAATATTTGTTGTATTCGGGGGTGGCTAAAACCCATAATTTGGTCAAACTGTAAGCTAAAGTGCATTAATATCCTGATTCGTGCATGAAGGTGTCTGCCCTAACCCAAAATACAAACATGGGGAAACCCTGTTTTGAAAGCAGCTACTGTTGTAATGGTTGGAGAGAGGAGGATCTCATCTTTATGTAGGTATTCCATTTATTTCTCATATTTCAACATTTACTTTTTTTTTTTTTTTTTTACTGAAGTACAGTGCCTTCAAAGTATTCCCACCTTTTTGACTTTCCACATTTTGTTACTGTCTGAATATAAAATGGAGATTCTTTTTTTTTTGTCACTGGCCTACACACAATGTCAGTGGAATTATGTTTTGATTTTTTTTTACAAAATGTTATGGCAAGCCTAAAGTTCAGGAGTAAAAATTGGCTTAAGTCACTGTGTGCAATAATTGTGTTTAACATTATTTTTGAATGACTACCTCATCTCTATACCCCACACCTACAGTGCATTTGCAAAGTATTCAGACCCCTTCCCTTTTCCACATTTTGTTACAGCCTTATTCTAAATGTATTACTAAAAAAAAATGAAAATGTGAGTAGAAGGGCCTTGGTCAGGGAAGTGACCAAGAAACAGTTGGTCACTCTGACAGAGCGCCAGTGTTCCTCTGTGGATATGGGAGAACCTTCCAGAAGGACAACCATCTCTGCAGCACTCTACCAATCAGGCCTTTTATGGTAGTGGCCAGATGGAAGCCACTCCTCAGGAAAAGGCACATGACATCCCGCTTGGAATTTGCCACAAAACACCTAAAGGACTCTCAGACCGTGAGAAACAAGATTCTCTGGTCTGATGAAACCAAGATTGATCTATTTGGTCTGAATGCCAAGTGTCACGTCTGGAGGAAACCTGGCACCATCCCTATGGTGAAGCATGGTGCTGTGAGGATGTTTTTTGGGACAAGTCTCAATGTCCTTGAGTGGCCCAGCCAGAGCCTGAACTTGAACCTGATTTTGAACAGCTCTAGAGACACCTGAAAATAGCTGTGCAGCATCGCTCCCCATCCAGCCTGAGCTTGAGGATCTGCAGAGAAAAATTGGAGAAATGCTCCAAATAGGGTAGATGCTGATCTTCTCTCCCTGGTAGTGCAGTTTCCCAATCTCTCCCGCCAGGTGAAGAATAATTTATTTAGCCTCGAAGCCATGCACCAGTTTCCATTTTATCGTACACCAGTCTCCATTTTATCATAGGTCTGATGTGATGAGCAATGTTGACCACCACTCTAGTTTCTTACCTCCCAAAGAGGAACAAGAATGTGGTCCTCCTGAGCACACTGCACTAAACGGCTGAGATCAGTGATCATAAGGACAGGAAGCCAGCCATCATCCTGGACTACAACCACAACAAAGGAGGTGTGGACAACCTGGACAAGGTGATTGGAACTTACAGTTGCAGGAGGATGACTGCCCGCTGGCCATCTTCCATAACGTCATTGATGTGTCCTCCATACAATGCCTTTGTGATATGAACAAGATCAACCCTGCCTGGATGCCTGATAAGTGGGAACAAGAGGAGTGTGTTCCTGGAGCAGCTGGGAAAGGCACATGTAACCCCACACATTCAAAGAAGGGAGTGCCTCCCCCGTACAGCAGCCTCTGCAGCGCTTGTGAAAGCTGTTCAGGGTTGAATCTTGTCCTGATCCACCGGAGGCTACAGCTGGGGCAGGCAAGAGGAGGAGATGCCAATTCTGCCCCCCTGAAGAAGGACTGTAAAATGCTATGTGCTGCACATGTGAGAAATACATCTGCAAAGTCCATGCACAGTTTTTAAAAAAAAGGCATGCCGCAAGGGGTCTTTTTGTAGTCTCCAAATCCAGAACAAATTCAAGAAAACGTACAGTATTATATAACGCCCTTATTGCATGGAACTTCCATCTCATATTGCTCAAATAAACAGCCAATCTGGTTTAAAAAAACAGATTAAGAAACACCTCGCGGCACAACGCCTCCTTTATTTGACCTAGATAGTTTGTGTAGGCTACGTGAGCCTTTAAAAAAAATGTATGTAGTTATGTTCTTGCCTAATGATCTATATTATGTTTTGTGGGGACCCCAGGAAGAGTAGCTGCTGCATTTGCAAATACCAAATACCATGCACAGACACTTGGATACTGTCCTACATGTGCTAATTAGTTGCTTGATTTGTTCTTCACATCTTATTTTATTCTTATTGTTGTTTATACACCTTGTGGGTGGGGGCAATGGTTAAAGAAATGGGAGAAGACTAGTATTTTGTAGTTGAGTTCCCCATTATACAGTATTCAAGAATATATCACTATTTTGCCAGAGAAGTTGAAGACTTATTGTTTCCCTTCAATAAAATGCATTCAAAACTACTTTCTGCACATTTCTGCTACTTTCTTAGGCTAGATGAGTACTATCTCTTGCAAAAAAATGTTTACACCTATGCAGTACCTTTAGCAATAACAATAAACCTCTACTTTAGTAAAGAAAACAATTATGACAGGTGTTGTAATAAAAACGAGTGGTGTCCATTGATTTTTAAATGCAGTCTTTCTGCATTGTGAAGAGGGAAACCGCAGATATTCACAAAGTTTGATGAATGACAGGTTGTTTCTAAATGCAAAATAGATTTGGGGTTTAAAATTCAATTAAGCTGCTTTTTTGTTTTAGGGGTTTAGTGAAGGCGGGTCATTTTTTACCCTTAGGACAAGGGGAGTATACAGAACGTTAAGACTAAACAAGGGTTAATCACCAAATACTGAAGGTTTTCTGATTTCTTACCGAAAGGTGTGACGACCTGTCCAGTGACATGTGTCTGCGGGGCCTGGCAGTACAGAGTCTTCATGGGGACCGGGAACAGTGTGACCGCGAGGAGGCGCTCAAGGACTTCAAAGAAAGTAGGTTGATAAGTAATCCCTAACCACTGATCTGAGGTCAGTGGTCTGCTGTAGTTCGGTTGATGGAGCATGGCTCTTGCAAAGCCAGGATAGTGAGTTCTATAACCAGGACCACCAATATGTAAAAAATGTGTACACGCATGACTGTAAGTCACTGGCTAGAACCGTCTGCTAAATGGTATATACAGTTGAAGTCGGAAGTTTCCATGCACCTTAGCCAAATACATTTAAAGTCAGTTTTTCACAATTCCTGACATTTAATCCTAGTAAAAATTCCCTGTCTTAGGTCAGTTAGGATCACCACTTTTTATTTTAGGAATGTGAAATGTCAGAATAATATTAGAATTATTTATTTCCACTTTTAATGCTTTCATCACTTTCCCAGTGGGTCAGAAGTTTACATGCACTCAGTTAATATTTGGTAGCGTTGCCTTTAAATAATTTAACTTGGGTCAAACGTTTTGGGTAGCCTTCCACAACAAGTTGCTTGAATTTTGGCCCATTCCTCCTGACAGAGCTGGTGTAACTGAGTCAGGTTTGTAGGTCTCCTTGCTCACGCACGCTTAAGTTCTGCCCATACATTTTCTATGGGATTGAGGTTAGTGCTTTGTGATGGCCACTCCAATACCTTGACTTTGTTGTACTTAAGCCATTTTTCTTGCTTCAATATATCAACACCATTTTCCTTCTCATGATGCCGTCTATTTTGTGAAGTGCATCAGTCCCTCCTGCAGCAAAGCACCCCCACAACATGATGCTGCCACCCCCGTGCTTCACGGTTGGCATGGTGTTCTTCAGCTTGCAAGCCTCCCCCTTTTCCTCCAAACATAACAATGGTCAATATGGCCAAACAGTTATATTTTTGTTTCATCAGACCAGAGGACATTTATCCAAAAAGTACAATCTTTGTCCCCATATGCAGATGCAAACTGTAGTCAGGCTTTTTTTAGGGCGGTTTTGGATCAGTGACTTCTTCCTTGCTGAGCGGCCTTTCAGTTTGTCGATATAGGACTCTATTTACTGTGGATATCAATACTTTACCTGTTTCCTCCAGCATCTTCAAGGTCCTTTGCTGTTGTTCTGGGATTGATTTGTACTTTTCGCATCAAAGTACGTTCATCTCTAGGAGACAGAACACGTCTCCTTCCTGAGTGGTATGACAGCTGCGTGGTCCCATGGTGTTTATACTTGCCTACTATTGTTTATGCAGATGAACGTGGTACCTTCAGGCGTTTGGAAATTGCTCCCAAGGATGAACAATTAATTTTTTCTGAGGTCATGGCTGATTTCTTTTGATTTTCCCATGATGTCAAGCGAAGAGGCACTGGAGTTTCAAGGTAGACCTTGAAATACATCCACAGGTACACCTCCAAATACATCCACAGGTACACCTCCAATTGACTCAAATGATGTCAATTAGCCTATCAGAAGCTTCTAAAGCCATGATATCATTTTCTGGAATTTTCCAAGCTGTTTAACGGCACAATCAACTTGTATGTGAACTTCTGACCCACTGGAATAATCTCTGTGAACAATTGTTGGAAAAATTACTTGTTGTGCACAAAGTAGATGTCCTAACCGACTTGCCAAAACTAACAAGTAATTTGTGGAGTGTTTGAAAAACGAGTGTTAATGACTCCAGCTGACGTGTATGTAAACTTCTGACTTCAACTGTATATTTAAAGCTGGGGTGGCCAACCCTCCTGGAGAGCTACTGGGGTTGCAGGCTTTCGCTTCAACCCCGTTGTAACGCACCTGATATCACTAATTAAGGTTCTGGTGAGCAGCTAATTAGTAGAATCGGGTGTGCTTAGATTAGGGTTGGCTCCTGTAGGAGATTAGCTCTCCAGGAGGCGGGTTAAGTAATGTGTCCTCCTGGAGAAGTCAGGCATGTAGAGTGCAACATATTAACCAGTCTTCTCAAATCAAATTGTATTTGTCACATACACATGGTTAGCAGATGTTAAATCAATTTTTCCATTATTAAAGTGGCTAGAGTTGAGTCAGTATGTTGGCAGCAGTCACTCAATGTTAGTGATGGCTGTTTAACAGTCTGATGGCCTTGAGATAGAAGCTGTTTTTCAATCTCTCTGTCCCTGCTTTGATGCACCTGTACTGACCTTGCCTTCTGGATGATAGCAGGGTGAACAGGCAGTGGCTCGGGTGGTTGTTGTCCTTGATCTTTATGGCCTTCCTGTGACATTGGGTGGTGTAGGTGTCCTGGAGGGCAGGTAGTTTGCCCCCGGTGATGTGTTGTACAGACCGCACTACCCTCTGGAGAGCCTTGCGGTTGTGGGCGGAGCAGTTGCCGTACCAGGCGGTGATACAGCCCAACAGGATGCTCTTGATTGTGCATCTGTATAAGTTTGAGTGTTTTTGGTGACAAGCCGAATTTCTTCAGCCTCCTGAGGTTGAAGAGGCGCTATTGTGCCTTCACCACACTGTCTGTGTGGGTGGACCATTTCAGTTTGTCCGTGATGTGTACGCCGAGGAACTTAACTTTCCACCCTCTCCACTACTGTCCCGTCGATGTGGATAGGGGGTGTGCTCCCTCTGCTGTTTCCTGAAGTCCACGATTATCTCCTTTGACATTGAGTGTGAGGTTATTTTCCTGACACCACACTCCGAGGGCCCTCACCTCCTCCCAGTAGGCCGTCTCGTTGTTGTTGTTGGTAATAAAGCCTACCACTGTAGTGTCTGTCGTCTGCAAACTTAATGATTGAGTTGGAGGCGTGCATGGCCACGCAGTCATGGGTGAACCGGGAGTACAGGAGAGGGCTGAGAACGCACCCTTGTGGGGCCCCAGTGTTGCGGATCAGCGGGGTGGAGATGTTGTTACCTACCCTCCCCACCTGGTGAAGTCCAGGACCCAGTTGCACAGGGCGGGGTTGAGACCCAGGGTCTTGAGCTTAATGACGAGTTTGGAGGGTACTATGGTCTTAAATGCTGAGCTGTAGTCGATGAACAGCATTCTTACATAGGTATTCCTCTTGTCCAGATGTGTTAGGACAGTGTGCAGTGCGATTGCGTCATCTGTGGACCTATAGGGGCGGTAAGCAAATAGGGGTGGGTCTAGGATGTCAGGTAGGGTGGAGGTGATATGGTCCTTGACTAGTCTCTCAAAGCACTTCATGATGACGGAAGTGAGTGCTACTGGGCGGTAGTCATTTAGTTCAGTTAACTTGGCTTTCTTGGGAACAGGAACAATGGTGGCCCTCTTGAAGCATGTGGGAACAGCAGACTGGGATAAGGATGATTGAATATGTCTGTAAACACCAGACAGCTGGTCTGCGCATGCTTTGAGGACGCCGTCTGGGCCTGCAGCCTTGCGAGGGTTGACACGTTTAAATGTTTTACTCACGTTGGCTGCCCTGAAGGAGAGCCCACAGGTTTTGGTAGCGGGCCGTGTCAGTGGAACTGTATTGTCCTCAAAGCGAGCAAAGAAGTTTAGTTTGTCTGGGAGCAAGACATCGCACTCTCTACGAGTGTGGTTGATTTTGTGTGTGTACTTTGTAAACAGTTGTAGACTAACAGTGATATGCTTGTTTATGGGCCCTTCCAAACAATATGCACAAAAGGCTTATTTCTTTCAAATTGTGTGCACAAATTTGATTACATCCCTGTTGGTGAGCATTTCTCCTTTTCCAAGGTAATCCATCCACCTGACAGGTGGGGCATATCATTACGCAGGTGCACCTTGTGCTGGGGACAATTAAAGGTCACTCTAAAATGTGCAGATTAGTCACACACCACAATGCCATAAGTGTCTCAAGTTGAGGGAGTGTGCATTTGGCATGCTGACTGCAGGAATGTCCACCACAGCTGTTGCCAGAGAATTGACTGTCCATTTCTCTACCCTAAGCCGCCTCCAACGTAGTTTTAGAGTTTGGCAGTACGTCTAACCAGCCTCACAACCGAAGATCACGTGTAGCCACGCCATCCCAGGCCCTCCAGCTTGTTCACCTGCAGGATCATCTGAGACCAGCCTCCTGGACAGCTGATGAAACTGAGGAGTATTTATGTCTGTAATAAAGCCCTTTTGTGGGGAAAAGCCTATTCTAATTGGATGGGCCTGGCTTCCAACTGGGCGGGCCTAATGAATTTATTTCAATTGACTGATTTCCTTATATGAACTGTAACTCAGTCAAATCAATGAAATTGTTGCGTTCTATATATTTATTTCAGTATAGAAAGATAACACAAGGAATAAATACATGGGGTACCAACTCCATGTGCAGGGGTATGAGGTAATTAAGGTAGATACTTTTGGCTATGTAGTGCATGGACACCAGGTTTTTCTAAAATCATGGACATTGATTAATGTGGATTTGGTCGCCCCCCCCTCCCTTTTGCTGCTGTAACAGCCTCAACACTCCTGGGAAGGTTTTTCCACTAGATGTTAGAACATTGCTGTGGGGACTTGCTTCCATTCAGCCACAAGCATTAGTGAGGTCGGGCACTGATGTTGGGTGATTTAGGTCTGGTTCACAGGCGGTGTTCCAATTCATCCCAAAGGGGTTCAATGGGGTTAAGGTCAGGGCTCTGTGTAGGCCAGTCAGGTTCTTCCACACTGATCTCGATAAACCATTTCTGTATAGACCTCGCTTTGTGTCCGGAGACATTAACATGCTGAAACAGCAAAGGGCCACCCCCAAACTGTTGCCACAAATTTGGAAGCACAAAATCATCTAGAATGTAATTGTATGCTGTAGCGTTAAGATTTCCCTTCACTGGAACTAAGGGACCTGCCCGAACCATGAAAAACCGCCCCAGACCATTATTTGTCCTCCACTAGCGTTTTCCTGGTATCCACCAACACAGATTAGTCTGTCGGATGCCAGATAGTGAAGCGTGATTAATCTCCCCAGAGAACACGTTTCCACTGCTCCAGAGTCCAATGGTGACGTGTTTTCCACCACTCCAGCCGATGCTTGGCATTGCATGTGGTGATCTTAGGCTTGTGTGGCTGCTTGGCCATGGAAATCTATTTCATGAAGCTCCCAACAACAGTTATTGTGCTGACGTTGCTTTCCAAAAGCAGCTTGGAACTCTGTAGTGAGTGTTGCAACCGATGACAGTTTTTAAGCGCTACATGCCTCAGCACTCTTTTGTTCTATGAGGTTGTGTGGCCTACCACTTCGCAGCTGAGCCGTTGTTGCTCCTAGACGTTTCCACTTCACAATAACAGCACTTACAGTTGACCGGCGCAGGGCAGAAATTTGACATTTTACTTTTTGGAAAGGTGGCGTCCTATGACGGTGCCCCATTGAAAGTCAGAGGTCTACAGTACGGGCCATTCTGTGGCCAATGTTTGTCTATGGAGATTGCCATTGGTGTGTGCTCAATTTTGTACACCTGTCAGCAACCTGTGTGGCTGAAATGGCCAAATCCACTAATTTGAAGGTGTGTCCACATACCTTTGGCCATGTAATGTATGTGTGTGTGTTGCCATAGGTGTTGTCCGTATCCTAGTGGCCACTGACCTGGCCTCCCGAGGGCTGGACGTCACAGACGTCACACACGTCTTCAACTTTGACTTCCCACGCAACATTGAAGAGTATGTCCATCGCGTGGGCCGCACGGGCCGGGCAGGGTGAGTGTGTGTGTGGGTCTCCTTTCTCTACCTGAGCTGCTTCCAAGAGATATCAGCATGTTTCTTCACTAATTGTCAAATATTTTTTTCTGATGTGTCATTGTTGACAGTTTTACAATTTTTCCTTGTCACATAACTGGTAGACGCTCTGGGGCCTCTATCACCTTGGTAACGAGAGGAGACTGGAGGAAGGCTGCTGACCTGATCCCCATCCTGGAGAGGGCTGGACAGGTACTCTGCTCGCTCTCACACACAGAGTAACACACAGACAGTATTCACATTGTCTAACAAATTAGACCTATTTGGATTGAACCTGAATCCCTGTGTAGGAGGTACCTGATGAGCTGGTGCTCATGGCGGAGAGATACGAGAAGCACAAGCGAGAGAAGATGATGTACGGCCCCAGAGGAGGAGGAGGGGGAGGAGGAGTAAGAGACAGAGGAGAGTCTAACTGGAGGTTCTAACCCATTACAGGTACACAGGTTAAGCATATGTGTGAAGAGAAGGGCTGATGTGTTAACAATAGTCTAGTCCTTTGGGTTCACAGATGAGACATCTTTGCAATTTATTCCCTTTTATTGAAAAGTAGGATATTTGGCACATACACGTTGCAATTTATTGATACTCAGCTGAAAACACCACTGCCCTCAGGCCTTAAATTCCAATGCATTAACAAAGAAACCGCTTTTGGTGGAAAAAGCTGAACAGAAATACAAATGCTGTGGGAAAACAGAACATGCAGTGCGTTCACATCGCACACACATTCCCTCTGTTAGACCGTTTGAGTCCTATAATATGACAGTGTGGTCACACCAAATATAGCTGGTGTTGACGTACTTAGTAGGAAGATTTCCTGGGTTTTATTTTTTTTAAACAGTTAAAAAATCCTCACTGACAGCTCATATCCATATCCTTTTGCCAATTGTCAAATCTGTGTTTCTTACTTTTTCAGGAGAGGAAGAAGCAACTTGCAACTTCAGTTCTGGAATCTCCAGCGTTCATCCTTTTTTGTGTTACACATTTTTGTTTTATTGAATAATTCATAGTGTTACAGACAGTTTAAATTACCTTTTTATAATTTGAAAGCCAACTGCTCTTCTCCATGTATCATCTCTGGGAAGACTCAAAACTGTTCTGATCTGAATTAAATGGTAACTTCTGACTCCTTTCTCCTCTGCTCTTCAATTCCTCCTGCCTATGCCATTGCTTTTAACATAGATAACAGCATGGGACCACAGCTATACTCCACTTATGTCTATTGGGGCTCTGGGTGAGTCACTAAGGGGGCAGTGATTGAGGTAGTCCCGACTCACTAGCTGAAGATGGGGAAACCTTTGTTGCGCTGCTCCTCAATACACTGGGCCAGGATCAGGCAGCTCCTGCGGTTGTGGCCAGAGCCCAGCAGGTTGTGTGTGGGGATGAAGAAGTTGGGGAGCTTGCCATCTTTCAGGTGGCCCTCAAAGTCTCTCAACAGCTGCTGGAAGCAGGGTCCCAGCTGCGTCGCCTCCCAGTCACTGTCCTTGGTCCTGGAGCAGCATGCGTGCAGAAGGGTGGTCTTTGCATGGTAGGAACAGAACTTGGACAGACTAGGGTCCTCTGCCTTCAAAAGGCTTAACAGGTGCTTCAGAAGCTTCAGACAGTCCTTCCTGAAGGAAGAAAATGGGTAGCCTCATGCACACATGATCATACACAATTTATCAAAGTAAATGAGTTTGGTTAATAAAATAAGAAATATACAATTTAAAAGTCTACTTCATGGAAAGTACACTTGTTAATGATTCCCTGTACTGTAGCAGACAATTTGTCAAGGTTTTGCCAGGGCATTATGACTACAGTAGGCTTACCTGCAGCAGCGAATTCCGCTTGCCTCGCAACAGGTCTTCTGGGAGCCATGATTTGTTATGATACTCTTCTCCACATGCGAGAATGAGATGCGCCAAGAGTCTATGCATAACACGACAAGAAAAAACATTTAGGAAACTTGGCAAAAGGCCATACATGCCACTTCTCCTTTCTACCGAACTCTCATTAATGAATACATCACAAATTAAAGTGATAGCATGTTATGTGTAAATCTTGTTGGCCTAATGGTTACCTTTGGCGCAGACCCCTTCCAGTTCCACCGTGCCCTTTCCCTCATACTTCGGAACGAGGTAGTATGAATGTGTCTTTAGATCTTTCTTCACTTTGGTCCCAAGCCAGGTGTCTATTTTGAAGCCTCCCTGGGTGAAAGTGGGCCAACTCGAATTGACCTGTAGTCCCAGAACAATGTCCAGTGAGATGGGAACAGTTCCCGTCCCGTTTAGCATTAAGGTCACCGCCGGGCAACCCTTTTTCTTCTTCTCCACCAACACGTCTTGAAAGAAGTGAAATGCAAATAAATGTTTTTCGATACCCCATTTTTCTACTTATTCAACATACAAAGCAATCAATCGTTTATGCATTTGAGAAGCGCGCGCTCTACACACCTTTCTGTTTCTTCACAGACGTTATAACTTCGTTTCTGAACTCCTTCAGCATTTCACTCGCAGATACCGTGTTGTCCCTATTTTTGAAGCGATCCAGAGAGTGTTTTCCCCGTTTAAATGCCACGCTATAAAAAGCTCCATCGTCTCCAAATGGCCGAATGTCCACCCGCTCCACCGGAAAATTAAACATCACGTCGAATTCGTCGGGATCAGAAATCTATATGGATCAAAACATAAGATATCTGTAAGGCATGCAAGCGTATTGGGTCACGTTGATGGTGAACAATTTAATTTAATGACCCACCTTTAGATTTTCGTAGTAACTTCCAGTGCCCAGAACATTTACATCTTTGAAGCATTCTGTACGCTTTTTCATGTGGTCACTTATACACTTTACCACGTCATTGACAATTCTTGATGATTCCGATTTACGTGTCATCTTAATCTTTAATTTATCAAGTGTTGTAAACAGGATCTTATCCTGATATGAGTCAACAATCCTTGAACCGGTCTCTGGTGGCACAGTTGGCTTTCCCTCAGTGGTGCACTTAGGCTGCTTATGCTCCTTAGGTTTATTTTCCTCGGGAATCTGTTGCATTTCCTTAGTGTCCATCATTGCATGGCAACCTCCAATTGAACCATTCTTGTCCCGAACCAAACTCTTGGCACACCCTGGTTCTGGCCCCGGCTGGACTCTTTGCGCGGGCCCGGCTGGACTTTTTTTTGTCTTCCCTCTCCCGCTCATTGTAGTATGTATGATCGTGATGCGACACCCACTAGTGTCTACTATGCCAGAGAAATGATCGTCTTCGCTGTTTTGGTTTGATGAAATGTGATTGTGAACACTCCCCTTGCTATATACAGTATCGGCTCAACGCCCTCGCGTCGCAAGCTAGTGAGCCAAAATAAACAAAAGCACTAACGCCTGTCACATAATGATTGAGCTTCTACCTACCACTAGGGATGGGCACAAATGACAAAATAAACAACATATTTGCATTTTGAAATGTATTTTAAAATACATAAATACATTTGCAAGTAGCTGACCCAAACAGCAACATTTTTACTTGCTACGACTTGTTTATCTACCTTAGCGCTGATCATTGGGTTTACTTGATAGCTACCTACACAAATAGCTAGCTAGAACAAAGTGGTAATAAGATAAATTCATTTAAAAAGGTTAAAAGCAATACAAATAAGTTCTCCAGTAGAACTGTTAAATAAATGTATATGTGAAAGTGAACATACCAAAATGAACTGCAAAACAAACTGGGGATTATTATTTGCCTTGTTTTGGGGTGGAGCTCATTAGAATAATACTCAGCATGCATTTAGTTCTATACTTGAAAGGGAGCCATAATGGTGAACCTTTTTTTTTAAATTACTTCTCAAAAGTATCTTGTTAGAAAATACATTGGAGTTCAGCCCAGTGTAATACAAAATACATGTAACAGAAATGTGCTATTGTCAGGTAAATGTATGACAACTCTAAATCCCCATCTTCCATCAAGGACTTGCATTTCAATATGATGGGAACAGTGGGTTAACTGCCTTGTGCTGGGGCAGAACTACAGATTTTACCTAGCAACCTTTTGGTTACTGGCCCAACACTCTAACCGCTAGGCTACCTGCCCCCCGATAGATACTCTATGTAACTTGTACTTTTCTTGACCCTCTAACTAGTTTACTACACAATGGCAAATGACAATGCAAACCCAGTTAAACAGTATAAGATTTCTCCTCAGTTATCGATGAACCCCAGAGAGGATTAATTTAACAGAACGCACAGCTTATAGCAATTAATGATTCACTTCAATCGAAAAAGGGTTGAGACATTCTGGTTGGTTAAATTATCTTTTAATGTCATGACGAGTCTTGTGCCATCTCGAACAGAGTAAGGTGCAACAGCTTCTGCCAATTATGTTTTCCAGTGCAAAGATAGCAAAATGCCAATTAAAAGTGCTTGGAGAGTCAACTATTGGTATACTCAGTGTGCCTAGAGTACAACAATATATATATATAACACAACATACACTTTAGAGAAATATTTTTCTACTTGTAAGAGTTAATTACCAAAGGCTACTATAAAGCACCAGTTAGTTTACAAACACTAAAAGCAAGACAACAGACCACGTGAAGAGTGACATAACTGCAGTACAGAGAGGAAGGGGGTGGCAGTTTACACACCCCTCTATGGTTACAATATCTCACACATGGGGAACATGGTCATTCACATATTTAACAGTACACGTTTAAAACTAGCAATGTGCTATTACAACGTAAATAAATACACATGAATCTAACCACTTTGAAATGAGAGGGGGAACAAACACTGTCTTAAGGACTAGGCTTAATATTTGTTTCTTTCCTTCTGATACTTTTGCGATGCATTGTGATTATTAACCAGTCTTTGACTATGGAGTTGCAGCAGCCGATAGGGGGGTGGAGTTGGGTGACTACTGTCCTGCTATGGGTGACTCTTGAGTCAGCAGCACAGCACAACATTCATTTGGTCTTCTGGGCCTTTTGGGCAGACTTGGTGACCTTACCAGTGGAGGGGGCTTTCTTCTCAACAGCCTTGATCACCCCGACTGCCACAGTCTGGCGCATGTCACGCACTGCAAAACGACCTGCAGAGAGAGGATGTCAGATCCAAGGTAACTGCAAGGGAGAGTGGAACCATTTTCAAAGAATTCCAACCAGGCCCAAGAGTTATACTACCCAACAGTACTCACCCAGTGGAGGGTACTCTGAGAAGCTCTCCACACACATGGGCTTTCCCGGGACCATGTCCACAATGGCGGCGTCTCCAGACTTCAGAGCCTTTGGGTTGTCCTCCAGCTTCTTGCCTGAGCGACGGTCAATCTTCTCCTTGAGCTCAGCAAACTTGCAGGCGATGTGGGCAGTGTGGCAGTCCAGCACTGGGGCATAGCCAGCACTGATCTGACCTGGGTGGTTCAGGATGATCACCTAGAGAAGATATCAGACACAGTCAACATGGTTACCCTGTCAGCACCTGTATCAGCACTGATATTAGATGTTGGCCTCTTTACTTCCAAAAATTGTTCCCCACAGCTCATCACACTGTACCACAAATAAATATTTGTGAGAGAAGAGCAGAATGAATGAGGAAAGGAATATATTGAATTTTACTAGTAACTGCCAAGCTGTATCATCATCACCAATATTTTTACTTATGTGATCACCACTGTGTATCATAGTTAAACATTTTTAGTTGTATGTCTTTTGGTTCTATGGTTTTTACACCTCTACAGTAGGTGTGAGTGTGTTATCTGGCCCTGCCCACCTGAGCAGTGAAGACTGCTGCCTCCATCGGGGGGTCGTTCTTGCTGTCTCCGGCCACATTGCCACGGCGAATGTCCTTGACGGACACATTCTTGACGTTGAAGCCCACGTTGTCACCGGGCATTGCTTCGGTCAGGGCCTCGTGGTGCATCTCAACAGACTTCACCTCAGTGGTCACATTAACAGGGGCAAAGGTCACCACCATGCCTGGCTTGATCATGCCCGTCTCCACACGACCCACAGGCACTGTGCCAATACCTGAGGGAGAGCGGATAAGAACGTGAAGGTGGAGAGAGGATGAGGAAGGGATGTATTAGAGATGTGCATCTTTCCCTTTCAAGACGATTCGATACATATCTAGATACATGGACTCTGATACGATACAGGAACGATGCGTTTTAGTTTGAAACGTTTTGTTGCGATTCAGTTTGATGCACTAACATTTGCATAAACACTAGATTTTCCATTCTAAATCAAATCTGCTGTTGATGGAGCTCATGAGCTGGGCCTAGTGAAGACATCAACACTATGAAATAACACATGGGATCATGTAGTAACCAAAAAAGTGTTAAACAAATCAATATATATTTTATATTTGAGGTTCTTCAAAGAAGTCACCCTTTGCCTTTTGACAGCTTTGCACACTTGGCATGAGGTCGTCACTTGGAATGCATTTTAATTAACAGGTGTGCCTTGTTAAAAGTTAATTTCTGGAATTTCTTTCCTTAATGAGTTTGAGCCAATCAGTTGTTGTGTAAGGTATGGGTGGTATACAGAAGATAGTAATTTGGTAAAAGACCAAGTCCATATTATGACACGGGTTAGTAAAGTATTCATGAATTGTGAGAGAACTGTGCTTCCTCACTAATCCCATTCAACAGTATACACTAATATAATTGCTAGGTCACCTCACCAAATAATAATTTTGGTTGAGTGTCACCTGTGTTTGAACTATAATAAATAATTTCTAAACATTGACTACAAATGACTGAAGACATGATGTAAATCAGATTGTTTATTATTTATGTTGATAGTCCAAGGCAGTACTATTTGCCAGTCTGAAGTATTCTAGATAATTCTGTATTGTACAGGTTATAGTATTTAAACTGTTATTGTAGTTGTTTACTTTGCAAAGTGTTTCTTGGCTTAGTTTGACAAAGTGCTTTCAATTCCAAGTGTTTCCTGTCACCTGGTCTCTTCCAGGTTATAAATGCTCAGATGTAGAGCTTTATGGGAAGGAAGATTGCCGCCTGTCTCTGCAGGGGTTAGTTAGGGTTGTTCTGAGCCCTAGGTGCTAGTCAGACTGATCTTCAGTTTTTTATATTCATTTGACCAGTTTATTCTTTTCTTTGAGCCTGGTCCAGCACCTTGTTGGATGATTTGTATGTTTATACCTGCATCTGCTCCAAAAGCCTAAAAATAAAAACCATGCTCTGGATCTTCTGCTAGACAGACCGCTCAAACCATCCAGGGCAAAATGAAAAAAAAGAGAAAAGAAAACTGATATGGAGAGCCTTTAAGTACTAAATATATTAGTGAAAGTGGTTTGATTAATCCTGAAAGTTGCCCTATTGTTCAATCCATGAAATATTGAAGGTGAGTAAAGTGTACAATAGGGGTTGAACAGTAGTCCCATAAATCTGCCCTAATAATCCTCACTAATCATGGAACAGTGTTTTTGTCATGAACTGTGCTCTAGGTTTAAACTGCTACGTATGGTCTGAGTCCCATAATGACATGTCCCAAATTATTGCACAACTTGTAATGTGTTAGCCTAATATGATCCACTATTGCTAGCGATCCACAGGAACAACCACACAACCATAGGTAAACTAACGATGTAATGGAATGATGCTAAATTAAACTAACAAGTCAATGACCATTATAAATGTATGCAGGTATAACTGACGGTGGCTACTGATAGTGGCTAATATTTAACACTATACATTGTTACAAAAATTGTATTAAACATTCTAGAAATCATAATTCAACTCCAGGTTTGGCACTCTACTGTCATTTGCACATGGTTACAGAAGCCCATAGCTTGGGTCTCCAAATTTCATCCCAAGTTAAGGCCAGCGTTTTATAAACTTCACTGTGGAAAAGGTGATCTGTTGATGTGTTTCTGTTAGCTGCCATATGACTGGTTTCACGTTCGTCTCCAGTGATATTGTAAAATAGATCTAAAACAATGTATTCATATTTACAATCCGCTTACACATTTACTACCTCTTATCAATTTGTAAATTAGTGTATGGAGAAGGGCGTTATTTCTATATTGCGGGGGGGAATAGATGTTCCATTTGGAACTGACAGGTTGGGTGACCTTATTCATTGTTTCATCGAGCATAAAGGTGGAGGAATTATGAAGGAATAAAGTCAAGGTCAGAATACGGTGTACAGTAGTTCTTCCTTTAAAAGTTGTGCCGTTCTGCACCACACCTTGCGGGCTGCCGCAGAATTCTATGTCAAGTTATTTAAGTGTCAGCGATTGTTGCCATTTTTAATGCTAATTAGTGCAAGTTTGACCACCAGAGGGCATCTTTGAGAATCATTTGACTTTTTTATATATCGGCTGAACTAGAGAATTTTAAATATTTTTTTTGTAAGAACATAGTATATGGGATTGATTTTATGAAATCTAGCTTAATTAATTTGACTAATATTATGGTGTTTCTATTCCAAGAAAAACTTCAAACGAAACATTCAGGACGCTGTACAACGTGACCGGTCTGGAGTAGGCTACTGTACTAAGATCAAAATAATCCTAACATTTCCACACCCTAATTGTAGGCTAACCAATAGCCAAACAGAGAGAAGCGGTGCTGAAATAGTTGACCACATCATTCAATTATATTTATTCCCATAGCAATTCGTTATGGATCCATAATGAAATAAACATCTGCATTACAATTATAATGTAGGGTTAATAATAAATTAATATATTTGAGGTGTTGATGCATTATTTTTGTTGGGGCAAATTGAGTTGTAGAGTACTAAAACAATGCATTTGGTGGACTCGGTAAGATAGACTCACTGATGGTTGAAGATGATGAGCGATCGGCAAAGGCAATCAACATCACTCTAATCACAGTCAGAAGACAGTTGAAGAAACTTGTGTGGACTGGTCGGGAGTAGGCCTAGGCTACTAAGGGACTGAGTGAAAAGCAAAATGATCCTAACATTTCCAAATAAAAATCTGATTTATTTATCAAGACCAGTCCCTGTCATTCAGTGATATTTATTCCCTATTGGTCCTGCTGATAGTTGAAATAAACATCTGAATTTTGAAAGAGTATTTCTATCATTATTTTATCAAGGAATGCATCAATACTGTACAATTTATGCCTGATCTGACATTTTGCGGTTGCATGAGGTTTAGAGTTAGAAATGTAAACCTTTTGAGTACTTAATCCATTGCAAGTGGGTTGGGGGGTTCACACCTACTGTAGCCGAGCTATTAGACTATCCTTTGTAAAGGTTGAGTCTATTGTCCTGCTATTAGCCCATCCTAGAAACATTGTTTGCAGAATTCACAGCCTGCTACGTTTGTTTTCTCTCCCTGTATCAAAATACTAAAATACTACTTAAACAGGTCTCTTAATTAAATAATTGAATTGTTCATTTTATTTTTTGATCACAGAAAATAAATAAATAATAGAATGTTAATTATATAAAGCAGCCCCCCCCCGTTCCTCGCCCTCTTCAACTCCGCCAATGCCGCCTGACTCTCCGCCAATTTAATTTAGAGGATTGGAGGATTCTAAATATCTAAGGGGCATTTTTCGTAAGGGCAAATCTGATCTGTGAGAATATCTAAGAGGTGTTTTATATAATTCTAATGTAGGGTTAATTATAATAATCACATTATTTAAAAATGATTTTGTTGATTTCGTTTCAAATAACCGAAAGTGAGCGATTGTAGTAATTTGAATAAAGGGAAAAATGCTATTCTTGAACATTGGATGAGACATTCTTACTAATTTGTAAATAGAGGCAGTTAGATATTTCGATTTTTTTTCTGTATTCAGATGGAGAGAAACCAAAAGCTCACTGTGCTTATTTTTTTTTGTAAAATCGTCAGTCCACATGTCAAGTGAAATTCCCCCATTTGTATTTATCCAAGTTCTCTCTTAACCCCAGGACCACCGACAGTTGTTGTTGTTGCCTGATGCAGGACTCTAGTGCCAGAGGAGAGAGACTGACATAAACACCACAATTTAGACCTACCGATAGAGCAGCGTTCTAACTCCTCCTTGTGATAGTGTGGTGCAATGACAGAATGCCACCATCTACCACAAACGGTCACAGTATAAACTCATAACTTTTAAAGGAAGAGCCACTGCTGGCTGAGATGTCAAACTTTTAAAAAACTCTGCACCCCAAACGAATAGAGGGTTAATAATGCTTAAGTTCAAGGTCAGAATATGCGTAGAGAGAGAAGTGCATAAAAAGGAAATTACATTCCATTTATGGGCACTTACTTAGTGTTGGAACTTATTGGGCACTTACTTAGTGTTGGAACTTATTGGGCACTTACTTAGTGTTGGAACTTATTGGGCACTTATTTAGTGTTGGAACTTATTGGGCACTTATTTAGTGTTGGAATTCCCCCCATAATGATTCATTTGTATTTTGCAGTGTCAGCAAAGTTGTATGCAGTTTGACACAAAAGGAGCCGACACATCAGTTGTCACAATAGATCAGATATTTTCAGAAGGTAGAATATTTTTTTTAATATACAGTGGGGCAAAAAAGTATTTAGTCAGCCACCAATTGTGCAAGTTCTCCCACTTAATAAGATGAGAGAGGCCTGTAATTTTCATCATAGGTACACTTCAACTATGACAGACAAAATGATAAATAAAATCCAGAAAATCACATTGTAGGATTTTTTATGAATTTATTTGCAAATTATGGTGGAAAATAAGTATTTGGTCACCTACAAACAAGCAAGATTTCTGGCTCTCACAGACCTGTAACTTCTTCTTTAAGAGGCTCCCCTGTCCTCCACTCATTACCTGTATTAATGGCACCTGTTTGAACTTGTTATCAGTATAAAAGACACCTGTCCACAACCTCAAACAGTCACACTCCAAACTCCACTATGGCCAAGACCAAAGAGCTGTCAAAGGACACCAGAAACAAAATTGTAGACCTGCACCAGGTTGGGAAGACTGAATCTGCAATAGCTTGGTTTGAAGAAATCAACTGTGGGAGCAATTATTAGGAAATGGAAGACATACAAGACCACTGATAATCCCCCTCGATCTGGGGCTCCACGCAAGATCTCACCCCGTGGGGTCAAAATTATCACAAGAACGGTGAGAAAAAAATCCCAGAACCACACGGGGGGACCTAGTGAATGACCTGCAGAGAGCTGGGACCAAAGTAAAAAAGCCTACCATCAGTAACACGCTACGCCGCCAGGGACTCAAATCCTGCAGTGCCAGACGTGTCCCCCTGATTAAGCCAGTACATGTCCAGGCCCGTCTGAAGTTTGCTAGAGAGCATTTGGATGATCCAGAAGAAGATTGGGAGAGTGTCATATGGTCAGATGAAACAAAAATATAACTTTTTGGTAAAAACTCAACTCGTCGTGTTTGGAGGACAAAGAATGCTGAGTTGCATACAAAGAACACCATACCTACTGTGAAGCATGGGGGTGGAAACATCATGCTTTTGGGCTGTTTTTCTGCAAAGGGACCAGGACGACTGATCCGTGGAAAGGAAAGAATGAATGGGGCCATGTATCGTGAGATTTTGAGTGAAAACCTCCTTCCATCAGCAAGGGCATTGAAGATGAAACGTGGCTGGGTCTTTCAGCATGACAATGATCCTAAACACACCGCCCGGGCAACGAAGGAGTGGCTTCGTAAGAAGCATTTCAAGGTCCTGGAGTGGCCTAGCCAGTCTCCAGATCTCAACCCCATAGAAAATCTTTGGAGGGAGTTGAAAGTCCGTGTTGCCCAGCAACAGCCCCAAAACATCACTGCTCTAGAGGAGATCTGCATGGAGGAATGGGCCAAAATACCAGCAACAGTGTGTGAAAACCTTGTGAAGACTTACAGAAAATGTTTGACCTCTGTCATTGCAAACAAAGGGTATATAACAAAGTATTGAGAAACTTTTGTTATTGACCAAATACTTATTTTCCACCATAATTTGCAAATAAATTCATAAAAAATCCTACAATGTGATTTTCTGGATTTTTTCCCCTCATTTTGTCTGTCATAGTTGAAGTGTACCTATGATGAAAATTACAGGCCTCTCTCATCTTTTTAAGTGGGAGAACTTGCACAATTGGTGGCTGACTAAATACTTTTTCGGCCGACTATATATATAACTGAGCCAGCGATTTTGTTAAGTTTTAATCCATTTTCGGACCGATGTATACTTCAGTTCGGGATACGCAGACCGATGCACTTGTATCTTATGCATCGGCCCCTGATTCAAATGTTTATCTGTGAATCGTTACATCCCTAGAATGTATCATTACGGATGGGCAGCCTCTAAGGTGGGTGCGATGCTCACCTCCAATCTTGTAGACATCCTGCAGGGGTAGGCGGAGGGGCTTGTCGGTGGGGCGGGACGGGGGCTGAATAGCATCCAGAGCTTCCAGCAGGGTGGTCCCGGACGAACTGCCATCCTTCCTGGTGATCTTCCATCCCTTAAACCAGGTCATCTGAGGATGGAGGAGACCCGAGTGAGCAGTAGATCAAAGTTATAAAGTGTGCTGTGCTCCACAATTTTCATTGACTTACTTTCTTCAAATTAAAGCGGAGAGCAGATTATATTAGGTGTGTGCCGAATACTCGGATAAAACTAGTATCATAACGAATATGGAGAATTTTCATAATACGATTGACAAGTATTTTTTTTGTAATTATCAGTGATCGGACATGTTTTATTTTCAGCTGCCATCACACATCTTTCACTAAAACAGTGTGAAGCGCTGTGTGCTCCAAACTATTGACTAGTTCTTCTGTCTGTAAAGAAACTGGCGGACTATTTGTTGAGCCTGCTGCAACAATTGAATTAGAATAAGCCGCTCTCCGTCTGCTCTAATTGACCCAGCCATGCACGGCTGTTTCACTAACAGTCACTCTTCTCGGGGCACAAGTCTCCCCTTCTCCAAACGTCATGTATGAATCCGTAGCTAGTGATTGTTGTTCAATCTAGTTATTTTCTGTAGACTTTTATGGCCATATATTCTGTCTACTTGGCGTTATTTAGTAGTCCTACTTTGTCTGCCAGTATAATTATTCCATTGTTGACGACATCTTATGTTGTGATCCTAGCCCATGCTTCTTGCTATTTTTTATTCTGGCCCAGGCATGTTTACCGAGTGACAGATTATTCTAAAATGAAATGACCAATGTTGATATTTTAATTGTACAAATGTTGTGGCATAAGTGTCGGGAGAGAGGTTTTGCAGTGAAACAATATATGGGGCAAGCAAATTAGCCTATCTTCCTCTAAATCTGCGTCTGGAATAAATGCATGCAGCAGTAGCCAGCCATGCATTAGGGTATTTATTAGCTTATTTCGTTGATAATTGAATAGGACTAAGTAAATGGCCCTAATGTGCATTTATTTGTCGGAGTCGTTTACCTTTGAACAATGTGTGTGATTGAGTGAAGGAACCTAACAATGCGCAGTAATGTGCACTAGAGGTATAGGCTTTACCAGTATTTAATTAGCAGCATTTAAAGTGCACTTCCTGGTTTTACGCGTATCAAGTGATAAAACGGATACGTTTACGTGTATGACGAAATCGGCACACTGCTAGATTATATTACATACAGTGCCTTGCAAAAGTATTCGGCCCCCTTGAACTTTGCGACCTTTTGCCACATTTCAGGCTTCAAACATAAAGATATAAAACTGTATTTTTTTGTGAAGAATCAACAAGTGGAACACAATCATGAAGTGGAACGACATTTATTGGATATTTCAAACTTTTTTAACAAATCAAAAACTGAAAAATTGGGCGTGCAAAATTATTCAGCCCCCTTAAGTTAATACTTTGTAGCGCCACCTTTTGCTGCGATTACAGCTGTAAGTCGCTTGGGGTATGTCTCTATCAGTTTTGCACATCGAGAGACTGAATTTTTTTCCCATTCCTCCTTGCAAAACAGCTCGAGCTCAGTGAGGTTGGATGGAGAGCATTTGTGAACAGCAGTTTTCAGTTCTTTCCACAGATTCTCGATTGGATTCAGGTCTGGACTTTGACTTGGCCATTCTAACACCCGGATATGTTTATTTTTGAACCCTTCCAATGTAGATTTTGCTTTATGTTTTGGATCATTGTCTTGTTGGAAGACAAATCTCCGTCCCAGTCTCAGGTCTTTTGCAGACGATCAGGTTTTCTTCCAGAATGGTCCTGTATTTGGCTCCATCCATCTTCCCATCAATTTTAACCATCTTCCCTGTCCCTGCTGAAGAAAAGCAGGCCCAAACCATGATGCTGCCACCACCATGTTTGACAGTGGGGATGGTGTGTTCAGGGTGTTGCTTTTACGCCAAACATAACGTTTTGCATTGTTGCCAAAAAGTTCAATTTTGGTTTCATCTGACCAGAGCACCTTCTTCCACATGTTTGGTGTGTCTCCCAGGTGGCTTGTGGCAAACTTTAAACAACACTTTTTATGGATATCTTTAAGAAATGGCTTTCTTCTTGCCACTCTTCCATTAAGGCCAGATTTGTGCAATATACGACTGATTGTTGTCCTATGGACAGAGTGTCCCACCTCAGCTGTAGATCTCTGCAGTTCATCCAGAGTGATCATGGGCCTCTTGGCTGCATCTCTGATCAGTCTTCTCCTTGTATGAGCTGAAAGTTTAGAGGGAAGGCCAGGTCTTGGTAGATTTGCAGTGGTCTGATACTCCTTCCATTTCAATATTATCGCTTGCACAGTGCTCCTTGGGATGTTTAAAGCTTGGGAAATCTTTTTGTATCCAAATCCGGCTTTAAACTTCTTCACAACAGTATCTCGGACCTGCCTGGTGTGTTCCTTGTTCTTCATGATGCTCTCTGCGCTTTTAACGGACCTCTGAGACTATCACAGTGCAGGTGCATTTATACGGAGACTTGATTACACACAGGTGGATTGTATTTATCATCATTAGTCATTTAGGTCAACATTGGATCATTCAGAGATCCTCACTGAACTTCTGGAGAGAGTTTGCTGCACTGAAAGTAAAGGGGCTGAATAATTTTGCACGCCCAATTTTTCAGTTTTTGATTTGTTAAAAAAGTTTAAAATATCCAATAAATGTCGTTCCACTTCATGATTGTGTCCCACTTGTTGTTGATTCTTCACAAATAAATACAGTTTTATATCTTTATGTTTGAAGCCTGAAATGTGGCAAAAGGTCGCAAAGTTCAAGGGGGCCAAATACTTTCGCAAGGCACTGTATACTCAGACCGCTCACTGTGGCTGCAATGCTATCCTAGTATAAAGATAAAAAATAAATGCCCTTTAGCTTCCTGCTTACGTACATTAGGACTGGCCTCCAGCATGTTGTCTCCGTTCCAGCCAGAGATGGGAACAAAGGCTACCGTATCCGGGTTGTAGCCAATCTTCTTGATGTAGGTGCTGACTTCCTTCACAATCTCCTCATAACGCTTCTGGCTGTAGTTGGGCTCAGTGGAGTCCATCTTGTTGATGCCCACGATCAGCTGCTTGACCCCCAGGGTGTAGGCCAGGAGGGCGTGCTCGCGGGTCTGCCCGTTCTTTGAGATGCCGGCCTCGAATTCACCCACACCGGCTGCCACAATCAGCACGGCACAGTCTGCCTGTAAACACCAGAACATGTGAATAATAAATACAATTAGTTTTCAAAAGTCCTATGCAACTAAGATGGCACTTTGAGTCCGCAAATTGCCTGTGGTTATAGTACAGCTATAAACTAGCCTGGAAAACCACAGTTGCAAGTTTAATAATAGACTTCCAGGCACTTGAATGAAGACCTGGCAGGTGTCTGTGTGTAAGGAAGGACTGTGTCATTGTGATTCAGACCTGGGAGGTTCCAGTGATCATGTTCTTGATGAAGTCCCTGTGTCCGGGGGCGTCGATAATGGTGACGTAGTACTTGCTGGTCTCAAACTTCCACAGTGAGATGTCAATGGTGATGCCACGCTCCCTCTCTGCCTTCAGCTTGTCCAGCACCCAGGCATACTTAAAGGAGCCCTTCCCCATCTGAGAAAAAACACACGTCACTGGTTATATGACATTTCTGAGGAGAAGTCAATGGTAGTGAATTCTATTGCCAAGATGTATTGTCAAATTAGACAATATATGGCAATATAACTGTCAATCTTTAGGTAGCCTATGAAGATTATTGGTTAATACAATATAACAGCAGTGTACTGAGCCCTTTTACAACACGTTGGCCAACAGAAGAACGGACTATCAATAGATGTTTGCAAAGTACAGGACCAACTCTTACTCACCTCAGCAGCCTCCTTCTCAAACTTTTCAATGGTCCTCTTGTCAATGCCACCGCACTTGTAGATCAGGTGGCCAGTGGTGGTGGACTTGCCAGAGTCCACGTGGCCGATCACCACAATGTTGATGTGGAGCTTCTCCTTGCCCATGGCTGACTGGTTAAAGTGACAGTGAGAGAGTCTGCAGGTGGAAAAGTGCAGCAAGGTCTATGGATCTGAAAGGATTTCCTGGGCAAAGACTCCACAAGGGAATACAGTGAATTACAGCACCATGGACAAGGACACTACAGCTGACTTCCCATTGCGTAACAGCCCCAGCAGCTACTGCTTCAGCATAACTTCTAAGGACAAGCACAGTTTACACACAAAAACAATGTCACATAAATGGCACCACGAGACCAATCAGCAATCACTTAATGTTAGCAAACTGTCAGTGGGCACAGAACTGCATCAAGCTCAAGACACAGTTAGTTTCTAGCTAGTTATCCCTCCTTTCCTCGGCCACCCAAAACAATGTGTATTGTCACCTCTCTTTTAAAAAGCATGTGAAAAAGGTAATTCAAATAACCAAATTCAACCTAGCTAATTTCCGATTTATACGAAATTGTTTGACTACAGAGGTAGCAAAATTGTACTTCAAATCTATGATACTCCCCCACTTAACATACTGCTTGACTAGTTGGGCCCAAGCTTGCTGTACAACATTAAAACCTATTCAGTCTGTCTACAAACAGGCTCTCAAAGTGCTTGATAGGAAGCCCAATAGCCATCATCATTGTCACATCCTTAGAAAGCATGAGCTCTTGAGTTGGGAAAATCTTGTGCAATACACCGACGCATGTCTTGTATTCAAGATCCTTAATGGCCTGGCTCCCCCTCCACTCAATATTTTTGTTAAACAGAAAACCCAGACATATGGCAGCAGATCCACAAGGTCTGCCATGAGAGGTGACTGTATAGTTCCCCTAAGGAAAAGCACCTTTAGTAAATCTGCATTCTCTGTGAGAGCTTCCCATGTCTGGAATACACTGCCATCAGACACACATAACTGCACCACATATCAAATGCTTGAAGACATGGCTAAAGGTCAATCAGATTTGTGAACATGGTCCCTAGCTGTGTATTGCCGCTTTCCATGTTGTCTGTTGTCTGTAGCTTGTGAGGTGTGGAAACACTTTGTTGCTTTTATGAATTTTGTCTTGCTGCTTTTTATTTTATGTTGCTCTGTCTGTATGCTGCGTCTTGCTTGTCCTATGTTGCTATGTCTTGCTTGTTCTATGCTGCTATTGTCTATATTGTAATTGTTTTTAATAACCTGCCCAGGGACTGCGGTTGAAAATTAGCCGGCTGGCTAAAACCGGCACTTTTACTGAAACGTTGATTAATGTGCACTGTCCCTGTAAAAATAAAAAATAAACTAAACTCACCGGATGGGTGCAGTGAAATGTTGTTTAACAGGGTCAGAAGTAGTACAGTGACCCTGGAGCAAATTAGGGTTAAGTGCCTTGCTCCAAGGCACATCAACAGATGTTTCACCTCGGCTCAGGTATACTCGCCCAACACTATAACCGCTAGGCTACCTGCCACTGCTCAGCAGTGAGACATTGAGACAATCAGCTCTTATGTCACTGAATATCCTCCCTATTCCATATCAACTTGCTAACTGTAACCTCAGACAGTCCTCCATTTTGTCATGAGCCTTGGCATTGAATGTGCAGCAGCCATTTCTGAAGCCAGACTACTGCAGTGGAATGCACAGGTTAAATGCTGGGGAATAACACCATAACACAAATTATATTTAAATAAATGCCGGTTTTACTAGGACAGTAGTGTTGTTTCCTTTTCATTGACTTGCATGACAATGACAGAAACACCACAAATTCACCTCATTTTCCAATTGCAAAATTGATCAACACCCTAGGTTGTTGATATTTATGACAGACCATTTCATTAGGTGAGCAATGTATGGAAATGATTACAGTAGCCAAATTCTGCATGCTTATCTAGGTGCACTGGGAGCTGATACCAGATTTCACCAGAACTGACTGCTATTTCTAAAATAAAATTATGGTAGCTTTGCAATAGTTTATTTTTCTTTGCAATAGTTTTTGTTTTTCCACTGTTCATTTGACTTTGCTGTCCATGTAAGCCTATTTAAAAACAGGTGCCTGGAATGTAGGTGCTACAATTAGGTGCGCGACCGGATAATTCTGATGAAGTCTAGAGGATTTAGTTGGATTTCCAAACCGTCCTCCTGCCTCTGCCGCCATGTTCTCTCATCGCCTACGCTTACTCGAATATGGCCTATCTATGCGCATTAGCGGTCGACTGTCGGCTTCCAACAACAATGCAATATTCACACGCCCACAAACGTTACGCACAACAATGTAAGTGCAAATGGAAAATATAAACATTCAGTCATTCGCCATTTACAGCATTAGATTTGAAACAATGTATCACATGCGTAGTTATTGGAAAGTATTGCCTACCTGCGCAAACGAATGAGTCAAGTCCGGTGCTGAATGAGACTGTGACGAGATGCTGATCCGTTTATCGCAGACAGGAGGGGGTTACGCAATTGCGTTCAATGCTCATACCCCTTCCGAGATCGTTCGTATTATATACCCCAGTGCCCTAGACACAGGGCCAGTAGCGGTGCGTGGGTAAAATCACTGGGGAAGCCAAGCCATATTTACAACCTGTGTTGTGATAATTGCGTTGTTTGCGCTATACATCCTGTGAATTCATTTGCCTTGTGAACATGCTATACAGTATAGGCCTAAAGACCTTTTTGTTTTATCATAAAACCCGATATCAACCTCTCTAATTGTAGTCCAGAAAGCATATTGCTTGTACAATAACAGACTATTACATGACCTACAGCATGGTCAAGCAAGTTAATGTTTCAGACATTTTCGGACTGCTACACAACTATTGATTTAGAACCACAGAGTTACTGCAAGTCGCAAACAGGAGCTGCCTCCACTATGCCAGCACCATTTCAACTTCAACATTTCAACATCATCACCTCGGTTTAGTCTAATACAGTGATAACTAAAAGATTCCAAAAACAATTTAGTCCAAGCTAAATATGTGGCTGTCCATGGTTCTGATTTCTGTGTGTGTGCATGCATGTTCATGAAAGTAGAAAAACATGTTGACTAACCGATGTTGACAAAACGGTCTATCACTCTGTCATACACTACACACTTTATTTTTTGTTGTCCTGGCTAAAATGCTTGCTCACTCGCCTAACTTCCATTCATGGGCAACGCTAGTTAACATTAGCCTTCTACATCTATCTCTCAGGCCAGGGGCACAACAATGTATGAATTAATGGTTGGATCAAAATCGCTGTTATAATCATTGGCCAGTACAGAGAATGAAATAAAACCACAAGTCTAAATCCATATCTCCATCCATGGCTATTTTTGGAAAGGGACAATTTTAGCTAGCTAACCACCGGAGGACAACACGAGATGCAACAATTCAAGTTTTTTTTGTCAATGACGTATGCTCTCAATGGGATTTGATAGGAGTGACGCCAAATCCAAGCTGGCTTCCCTTGACACTTTAGTGCGCCAGGACCAATCACAGTTGAGCTCGCTCAGTTTAGCTCAATGCTGATTGGCTCATTTTTAAAATACATTTTTGTCAAGGGAGGCCCGATGCTCGCTGGGTTCCCTTGCCTTTGCGGCCGCCCGTAGCATTAATGTCATACTTGTTTGGACTAGACAGAATCAGATGGACTACACACATAGAGAGGGAGGGAGAGGCGCTGTTTCACTCGCTCGGATGCTTTCTCCTGTGAGATGCATTCAGCCTCTTGCAAATTGAAGGAAAAGTATGAATCACAGAGACTAAAGATACATTCATAATTTTTGGGGGAAGCCTGGCTTCCCTTGGCAACCATGAGCATTGGGCCAGTAACCAAAAAGTTGCTAGATCGAATCCCTGAGCTGACAAGGTAAAAATATGTAATTCTGAACAAGGCAGTTAACCCACTGTTCCTAGGCTGTCATTGTAAATAAGAATTTGTTCTTAAGTTACTTGCCTAGTTAAATAAAGGTACAATAAATAATTAACCCATGTCAGCTAACATTTTTTAGATTGGTAAGTGAGTCTATTGGCCAGCTATCTAAACTTGTAGTAATCAAGGTTAATCAGTGTCACTCAATACATATTAAAAACTGAAAACATTTGTCTCCATCCTACAACAAAATGTGTAGAATTGCAGGAAATTAGCTGTAAAACGTATATTTTTCCTCTGCCTCATCGAAAAATGTGTAGAATTGCACAAAATCAGCTGTCCGTCCTGTCTCCCTGTAGCGCTGTCTTAGGTGTCTCACAGTACGGACATTGCAATGTATTGCCCTGTCCGCATTTGCAGTCCTCATGCCTCCTTGCAGCATTCCTAAGGCACGTTCACACAGATGAGCAGGGACCCTGGGCATCTTTCTTTGGGTGTTTTTCAGAGTCAGTAGAAAGGCATCTTTAGTGTCCTAAGTTTTCATAACTGTGACCTTAATTGCCTACCTTCTGTAAGCTGTTAGTGTCTTAACGACTGTTCCACAGGTGCATGTTCATTAATTATTTATGGTTCATTGAACAAGCATGGGACACAGTGTTTAAACCCTTTATAATGAAGCTCTGTGAAGTTATTTGGATTTTTCCAAATTATCTTTGAAAGACCAGGGTCCTGAAAAAGAGACATTTCTTTTTTTTGTTGAGTTTAGATTTGAAAGTGGGATCATCTTATCCTTTGAGGCTTTATGTGTTCTTACACTATGATTTTGAACATTCAAAGCAACTGGGAAACGTCCGTGGAAGGCATCGTCACCTTAGCTTGCTATATAACTTCTGAGTGATAGGAAGCACGAGCATCACCACCAATCAGCCTACACCACTGCTCACACACCTGTTGTTACTATGACAACTAGCATAGCCATGTCAGCAAATGACTGCTGTCTGAACACACACACACATCTGATTTGGTAACTTGTAACTTACCTGTCTAGACAGTCAGTATTCCAAAAACAAAACTGATTTGAGCATTAAGGCCTGCAGTGTAAACAAGGCTTAAGAGCTTTCCACACCTGGATTGTGCAACATTTCCCCAAGCTGTCAAACTGGTTGTTGATCATTGCTAGACAACAGACATGTAGATTTAAGTCATAACTGTAACTCAGCCACTCAGGAACATTCACTGATTTCTTGTTAAACAACTCCAGTGTAGATTTGGGCTTGTGTTTTAGGTTATTGTCCTGAAAGATGAATTAATCTCCCAGTGTCTGGTTGAAAGCAGACAACCATGTTTTCTTCTAGGATTTTGCCTGTGCTTACCTCCTTTCGGTTTCTTTTTTTTTTATCCTGGAAAACTCCCTAGTTCTTATTACAAGCACCACTATGCTTGAAAATATGGAGTGGTACTCAGTAAAGTTTCTATTCAGGATAAAAAGTTAATTGTGTTGCCACATTTCGGTAGTATTACTTTAGTTTCTTGTTGAAAACATGTTTTGGAATATTTATATTTTCTACAGGCTTTCTCCTTTTCACTGTCATTTACGTTAGTGTTGTGGAGTAACTACAACATTGTTGATCTATCCTCAGTGTTCTATCACAGCCATTAAACTTGAACTGTTTTCAAGTCAACATTGGCCTCATGGTGAAATCCCTGAGCGGTTTCCTTCCTCTCTGGCAACTGAGTTAGGAAGGACACCTGTGTCTTTGTAGTGACTGGGTGTATTGACACACCATCCAAAGTGTTATTAATAACTTCACTATGCTCAAAGGGTAACTCAATGTCCGCTTTTATTTAATCAATTTTAAATTCAGGCTGTAACACAATGTGGAAAAAGTCAAGGGGTGTGAATACTTTCAGAAGGCACTGTACAAGACTATTATTCATGTTTTGCACAGCAGGCACATGATTGAACTTTACAGCCATACCCTGGTTGGCTTTAGAATTACCCCAAATAAACTTGTCAGTGTAATTACAGCCTAAATGAGTCAAGACGCCCATGTATATTCAATAATATTTCCTTGAAATGTTTTATTAGACTTACATCGGTCATTGACTGAAATGTGCTGTTCCTCATTTTACCTTCTCTTAAAGATCAGGCATCAAATATGCCAATATCCACATTTAAGATAATGTAATTACTGTGGCTGCGTTTAGACAGTCCAATTTATTACCACGGTTGTATTTTTTGTTGATGGATTTACAGGTACATTACCCATTTCAATTTATGTTTATAAAATATGTACCTGTCGGCTGACTCAACTTTTCCAGTTAAAGGGTTCTCTTTTCATGGCTAGCTCAAAATTAACTTTCCAAAAGTTATTTATAATGAGATCAGTTTCAGGAGCACAGATGGTTTGGTAGTTGGGTTTCCCAAGGGATGCCATAGGCCGGCATAACTAAATATTTGGAGTACGGGCATGCCCTTTTGATTTCCAGTTACATTGTTGCGAGCAATAACAGGCAGCCCCAATTCTTTTATTTTTGAATTTTTACCCCTTTTTCGTAGTATCCAATTGTGTAGTAGCTACTATCTTGTCTCATCGCTACAACTCCCGTACGGGCTCGGGAGAGACGAAGGTTGAAAGTCACGCGTCCTCCGATACACAACCAACCAAGCCGCTGCTTCTTTAACACAGCGCACATCCAACCCGGAAGCCAGCCGCACCAATGCGCCGGAGGAAACACTGTGCACCTGGCCACCTTGGTTAGCGTACACTGCGCCCAGCCCGCCACAGGAGTCGCTGGTGCGCGATGAGACAAGGACACCCCTACCGACCAAGCCCTCCCTAACCCGGGCGAAGCTAGGCCAATTGTGCGTCGCCCCACGGACCTCCCGGTCGCGGCCGGTTACGACAGAGCCTGGGCGCGACAGGACTCTGATGGCACAGCTGGCGCTGCAGTACAGCGCCCTTAACCACTGCGCCACCCGGGAGGCCCAGGCAGCCCAATTCTGACTTGACAGATCAGATGGGAAAGATCTGATGTGATTGGTCAAAAGACCAGTTAATGGAAAATAGATCAGAACGTCTAAACGCTGCCTTGTGTACAAAGCTTATAAAGAGACAGTATGTAACGAACATAACGATGAAATGGCAAATTGAGAAACGGACCATTTGAGGTCTCAAAATTCCTTTAGGTGGGGGGGGGACAAAGCCTGTGCAATAAATGTCACCCTCACATAAAGCAACCAAATTGGCAGTATGCCATGATTAACATTGTAAGTAGCATGTAAAGCAGCTCTCCATCCTCTGAAATGTTGTCGTTAAAAATAAATCAAGTAGACAAGACCCTTTAAAACTCCTTCATTGTAGTTGGTTCAGCAAGTAAACATAACTGATCAGTAAAAAAAAATAAATTAAGACAGATTTGGATGGTAGACACATTTACACAGGGAATACGGCTGTTTATCAGTACTCTGTCACCTGTATTGATTAGATGAGATATACTGGGTTGATGATCATAGTTCTCTACTTTAGGCACAAGCGGAAGGACAAAAAAAAAACAAGTTTCTCACAAGTAGAGAAACCCACATGGATTCTATCCTGGGTGACTGTGCTCTTTCAGTTGGCAATAACTCTGCTACATACAAAAACTTTAATTTATATGGCTTTTTTTTCTCCTGAGCATCTAACAGAGGAGAAACAAATGACAAAATGGAAATGCTACTTGTCTGATGTCAGTTCATGTAAGACTTGAAATGTAAAGGAATTTAAAAACAAGCAAACTCTTACCTGTAAACAAAGTAAAACACTAAATGTGGTTATATCACAAGAGCCTACACAAAGACTAAAATTGTAATTGATTTTTAAAAAATGCACATATACCCATTATTGGGTCCACTTACCAAAACTAAAAACATTAAAATATTAGAAGTTACTTTAGAAGGCTGTTTCCCCACTAGGGTTGTGTGTAGAATAGCTTGGTTGAAACGGTCCCATGGCTGCGAGTCCATTTTGGTCCACAGGGTGTCACCCTTTGTCCCCCTCAGTTGCCATGGGAATGGGGATTGTGGACAGCCCAGGGTTGCACCACGCCTTGACCAAACACCGTGTAGAAAACCGCTCCAAACAGGTTGATCCCAGCAGAGATGTAGAACACTGTCTGCCACTCCTCTATAGTGTTCTACAATAGGAAGCAGAGCCATCTGTGAGACCAATAAAGTAGGTTGAAGTTGCCCCCATCTATACACTGGTTTTAAGGCCAGTGCTGCCTTGTTTCTCCCAAATACTAGTTAAGGCTAAGCTGATCCTAGATATGTGGCAACTTTTACCCACATCCTGAGCCCAACACACACGTCCAACAATCATGAGTTTTGTGACACTGTGCTTTCATTGTCTGAAAGATATGATGAAACCAGATGTGATTCTTACATTTTTGGTCAAGGCTCTTGCTATGACTGGTCCCACCATACCAGGTATTGTGGCAAAGGAGTTGGTGATTCCCAACAAAATCCCAGCATAACTAAAAGGGAAAAGGAACAGTCACACTAGACAATTATACATCTCACAACAAGACACGTTGATGGTTACTTCTGTTTTACTATGCCATTTAAGTAAATGTCTGGTAATTTCTCTTGCTTAAAATTAAGCACTGCCATAGCAACAGTATCAATAGTGATGACCAGTCTTACGATGGAGCGATGTCGAGATGGTTGATGTTGAACCCGGAGGCAACGATTCCTCCCAGGGAGGAAGAGATGGAAAGGAAGGCTACTGCCAGGATGTAGTTACAGCCTGTATACCCAGCAGCCACAATGAACACTGCCGGCCCAATCATACCTACATACACAGACCCAATATGGTAAATATGGTCATTTGATTTATCCAAATGTAGAGGTAAAGTGAGATACAGCTAAAAGACAGACCATGTGGGTGTTTGAATTGGCAGATTGTGAGCAGAGATGGGTCTTGTGTAAGCATGACTGCATGTGTGTGTTACGATGATGCTGCTCCTCACCTACGAGACTGAAGGCCTTCCTGACAACCACAGTCCGGTAGAAGCAGTTCTCCCTCAGGTAGTCAGCCAGCTGGCCACCCAGCACGGCCAGCAGCCCACAGCCAATGTAGGGCAGAGCCGACAGCGCACCGTTCTAATATGGGAAAACACTGGGTTAATAACAAGAGTCTGTGGGTGTGTATAAACTCAGAACAAGTATATAAACTCACCTCTTTGATGCTGAAGCCCAATACATCACTCATGTATGTGGGCAGCAAAGTGAGTAGTGTGTAGAATGTCCAGTTGTAGGAGAAGTGAGCCACTACTATGGCCCACAGCGGCATGGATGTCAAGATGGACCCCCAGGGGATGTGGTCACCCGACAAAGTGAGCTGAACAAGAGAACAAAAGACTGCTATCTTAAAATACCACTTGACTTGCATGTGAAATATCACTGTTCTCACAGGCTTATTTGAGGGTGGCGGGGGGTGTTTCTAGTCAATGTCTGTAAGTAGAATATAATAAAAAAGTTATGACTGCAGTAAAAGGTTTGCATAAAAAGGTGTTCCTCCAGCTGAATGTTACACCAAATAGTTTGACATTTTACACTAACAATTACTTTTTTATTTTCTTCTCAGATGTACTATACATAACTTCACTGTATTCTACATTTATGAACTAAATCCTCACGAGCCTGACAAAACCAGTCTGCCATTTGATCAAGAGATTGGGCCTTAGATAAAGTTCAGACACTACAATTCCCAGCTGCCTTTGCAACGTACCTCCTTATTCAGGGAGGAAGTGATGTAGAGTCGCTCCTGTTCTGTGATCCGCGGGTGTGTGCTGGGAGTGTTACTGACAAGGAGCGCCCACAGGATGAACCACACAATTCCCACAATACCTAAACACACACACAGTCAAATAATGCACAAACTAAGTTGCTTTGGATAAGAGTGTCTGCTAAATAACTCAAATATACATATATTTTTTTTAAACAAGCATTGCTTGTGACATGGACTTAAATTTCCCCCACTCAAATTTTCCACTGTTTTTCCCCTTCATGTTCCGTAAAAAAATATTGTATAAACAAGGAAACAGTGTCTGTATTCATTGCATGTGTAAGCATGAAAACAGACAAAACTGTCTCTCTGCACAAAGCTGACACTACGGAAAACCCTCTGCTAGCCTTACCAAAGATATAGAAGACCCAGGTCCAGTCAAGGTAGAAGCAGATCTGAGCAGATAGGGGAAGGGCAACCACTGTACCCAGCTGAGCACCTGGAGAGAGGAGTTTTTTTTATTAAACTGCTTTGTGGAGAAGAAAACAAATATATCTATTTTTAAATCACCTAAATTGAGGAAAAGTATAAGCCACACATGCAAACATGAGTGAGTTCCCAGAGTATGAAAGGGTGTGTGTGCAGGGTGGGATAAGAGTGAGCATTACCAGTGTAAGCGATGGTGAGCAATCGGCTCCTCTCCATTGGTGGGGCCCAAAATGCCCACATGGCGTGCATGGCTGGAAACGTCACTCCCTGTTGAGAAATACAAAAATATCCCTGGATTACAGACTCGGTTCACACAGAAGTAATCAGGTAAACATCATGAGCAAAATAACCCACTTTTTGGGGGGGGGGGGGGTTTGAGGTCATACAGATGCTAAAGTGTGAGTTCTCATGAGTACTCGACAGAGCTTATAGCTAGCTATCTTGCGTGTACACACACACACACTACCTCTCCAATACCCTCCAGCACTCTGACAGCGATAAGGTAGCCTGCACCCAGGTCGGCAGCCATGGGGGTGAGGAGGGTGAAAACCACAGTTCCCAGGATTCCTAGGCCCAGTAGCCATTTGGCCCCATACTTGCGTGCCAGGTAGCCCCCTGGGATCTGAGTCAGGATGTAGCCGTAGAAGAAGGAGCCCAGGATCCAGCCTTGGGTCTCAGAGTCCCAGTCATACACACTGGCCTGCCAGACACACAAAGACACAGATAATGCTTTCTGTCTGGCCAGAGCAAACAGGCCAGTCAACACAGATGTGGTTGCTAATCATGTGGTGTCGTGATTAAGTGTTACAGTCAGTCGTAGTGTGGTTGTGTAATGTATGCAGTCATAGTGGTCGTGGTTTTTACATGGTTAGTCATATTGTGGTTGTGTTTGGGGCGAGTAGGGCTGGGCTGGTAGTACTCACAGTGTGGTTGTATATGGGGCGAGCAGGGCTGGAGTGTGCAGGACATACTGATTTGCTGGTGTTGCCGCTGGCGTCTGTGTTGTTAAGCATGTCCACCATGGCAACGCTGAGGTTGACCCTAAGGGCATAGGCCACAAAGAAACCATAACAGGAGAGCAGGGACAGACCGTACCTCGAAGAGCAGCACGCAGGGGCTGAGAGAGAGGGGAGACCACAGAGAAACAGAGAGAGTTGTGAGGTGCTATAATTCATTGGATCAGGCACAGTGCAATATCACAGGATAATACATTATTATGAGAATGCTACATGTTGACAGCTACATCTTTTGTCCTTCACAATATAACAACACTGAGGAAGGGTTTATAAAATAATCCCCTTAACATGCCTATGGTCGGAACATGGTAAGACATAACTCATTAAAATGCAAAAAAATACAAATAAAAACAAGTCCAGGTTAAGGAATTACGTTTATGGATAAATTGTATGTAAAATGTTGACTGCCTCCACAGATTGCAAGGAGGGTGATCTTGCAAAGCGCAACAGGCACTGTCCTTTCTCTCCTATTGGAATGAAAAATGCCTCTAGTATGTCACAGAAGCAAGCCTTTGATTTTATTAGGATCTCTTTTAGTCCCCATTTGGACTAATCTTCCAAGAGTCCTTAACATTAAAATACAATTTAGAATACAAACACACTTTCACATATAACACATTATTACAAACATACATAATACACTAGCATAATGACCCAATAAATACTCAATCTAAAAATAAAAAAATATTTAAAAATATATATATATATTGATTCTTCATCTACTATAGTCCCACAACATTTCTATATACTATATTTAAAATTGTTTTAAAATAATATTTAAACTTATATATTGAAAGGTTTCTAGTTTGCTCAGTTAATTTATTCCATTTCTTTATTGCTCTAAATCGAAATGTTATTTTTTCTGTCTGGATAACGCATAGATGGTGGACAATCTATTCCTAATATTTACGGAATGTCTGTCTCTTACCAACTGAATACCATTGTGAATAGAACTTGGCCGTTTTAAATGATGTAAATTATAAAATAAGATAAGCATGTTATTTTTCAATTATCTTGTCGATTGATGACCAACCAAGAACACTGCGCATGGCTGCAACAGAAGAACCATATCTCCGCCTTAAAACAATCCTTGCTGCTTTATTCTGTGCCTTCTGCAGCCTCCTAACTTCACTAGATGATGCATTTCCCCAGACCACCGAACAATAGTTCACTTGACTCTCAACCAATGCCTGTGTTATTTGCTGAAGGATTTTCCCTGGTAAATATTTAGCTATCCTTCTGATTATGCATGCTGTTTCAATATTTTTTTTTTTTTTTTACATAGATTAGTTATTTGAGACGACCATGATAAGCAGTTGTCTAGCTGCACTCCCAGTAGTTTGGTTTCTGCCACTTCTTCAATTTGTACTCCTCCCATACTTAATTGTATCCCATGCTGTTTTGGCCTTTTCCTAGTTGAACAGACCAACATAACTTTGGTTTTCTTGGTGTTTAAAGCCAGTTTGTTTTGGCAAACCCATTTCCTGATAATCTCCAAATCTCCTTGCAAAGCTTGCTGTACCTGTTGAACCGATTGTCTTGCTGCATAAATTGTAGCATCATCTGCAAATATAGTAGCTTGAGTTTCAACCAAGGCATAGGGAAGGTCGTTGGTGTATATTAAGTAGAGAAGTGGCCCAAGGCAGCTGCCATGCAGGTATTCTTTAGACATGAATAATTACCCTACATTATATTTGCAAAATATGACTGGCGTTTAGCACACACACAACCAAAAGTATGTGGACACCTGCTCGTCGAACATCTCATTCCAAATCATGGGCATTAATATGGTCCCCCCTTTGCTGCTATAACAGCCTCCACTCTTCTGGGAAGGCTTTCCACTAGATGTTGGAACATTGCTGCGGGGACTTGCTTCCATTCAGCCACAAGAGCATTAGGGAGGCGATTAGGTCTGGCTCGCAGTCAGCGTTCCAATTCATCTCAAAGGTGTTTGATGGGATTGAGGTCAGGGCTGTGCCGGCCAGTCAAGTTCTTCCACACTGATCTCGACAAACCATTTCTGTTTTGACCTCGCTTTGTGCACGCGGGCATTATCATGCTGAAACAGGAAATGTCCTTCCCCAAACTGTTGTTGCCACAAAGTTGGAAGCCAAGAATCATCAAGAATGTAATTGTATGCTGTAGCATTAAGATTTCCCTTCACTGGAAATAAGGGGCCTAGCCTGAACCATGAAAAACAGCCCCAGACCATTATTCCTCTTCCAAACTTTACAGTTAGCACTAAGCGGTCGGGCAGGTAACGTTAGCCTGGTATCCAAAAAAAATGTCTCCCGAGTCCAATGGCAGCGCTTGGCATTGCGCATGGTGATCTTAGGAATGTGGGCAGCTGCTCGGCTATGGAAACCCATGAAGCTCCCAGTGAACAGTTATTGTGCTGACGTTGCTTCCAAAGGCAGTTTGGAACTCCGTAGTAAGTGTTGCAAGCGAGGACAGACGATTTTTACACAACACATGCTTCTGTGAATTTGACAAACTGACGACTTGTTGGAAAGGTGGCATCCTATGACGGTGCCATGTTGAATGTCACTGACCTCTACAGTAAGGCCATTCTAATGCCAATGGTTGTCTATGGATATTGCATGGCTGTCAGCAACAGGTGTGGATGAAATAGCCAAATCCACTCATTTGAAGAGGTGTCCACATACTTTGTATATATACACACAATACCAGTCAAAAGTTTGGATACACCTACTCATTCAAGGGTTTTTCTTTATTTTTAATATTTCCAACATTGTAGAATAATAGTGAAGACATCAAAACTATGAAATAACACATATGGAATCATGTAGTAACCAAAGTGTTAAACAAATATTTGTTTAACAAAAGTGTTAAGCTTCATGAGGAATGCTTTTCCAACAGTCTCAAAGGAGTTCACACATATGCTGAACAATTGTTGGCTCCTTTTCCTTCACTCTGCGGTCCAACTCATCCCAAACCATCTCAATTGGGTTGAGGTCAGATGATTGTGGAGGCGAGGTCATCTGATGCAACACTCCATCACTCTCCTTCTTGGTCAAATAGCTCTTACACAACCTGGATGTGTTGGGTCATTGTCCTGTTGGAAAACAAATGATAGTCCCACTAAGCGCAAACCAGATGGGATGGCGTATCGCTGCAGAATACTGTGGTAGCCATGCTGGTTAAGTGTGCCTTGAATTCTAAATAAATCACCAACAGTGTCACCAGCAAAGCACCCTCACACCTCCTCCTCCATGCTTCACGGTGGGAAGCACACATGCGGAGGTCATCCATTCACCTACTCTGCATCTCACAAAGACACAGCAGTTGGAACCAAAAATCTCAAATTAGGACTCATCAGACCAAAGGACAGAATTCCACCAGTCTAATATCCATTGCTCGTGTTTCTTGGCCCAAGCAAGTCTCTACTTATTTATGTCCTTTAGTAGTGGTTTCTTTGCAGCAATTTGACCATGAAGGCATGATTCACAGTCTCCTCTGAACAGTTGATGTTGAGATGTGTCTTTTACTTGATCTCTGTGAAGCATTTATTTGGGCTGCAATTAACTCTAATGAACTTATCCTCTGCAGCAGAGGTAACTCTGGGTCTTCCTTTCCCGTGGGGGTCCTCATGAGCCAGATTCATCATAGCGCTAGATGGTTGTTGCGACTGCACATGAAGAAACTTGTGAAGGTCTTAATTTTCACGATTGATTGACCTTCATGTCTTAAAGTAATGATGGACTGTCGCTTCGGTTTGCTTATTTGAGCTGTTCTTGACATAATATGGACTTGGTCTTTTGCCAAATAGCTACCTTTTGTATACCACCCCTACCTTGTCACAACACTACTGATTGGCTCAAACGCATTAAGGAAAGAAATCCCACAAATTAACAAGGCACATGAAGCTGGTTGAGAGAATGCCATGTGCGTGCAAAGCTGTCACCAAGGCAAAAGGTGGCTATTTCAAGAATCTCAAATATTTTTGGTTACTACATGATTCCACGTGTTATTTCATAGTTTTGATGTCTTCACTATTATTCTACAATGTAGAAAATAGTACAAATAAAGAAAAACCATTGAATGAGTAGGTGTGTCCAAACTTTTGACTGGTACTGTATATGTAATTAAAAGTCTCATTAAAATTTGGCTACATTTTCAGGCGTCTCACTCATGTCAGCATAGGACATGACAGGATGTAGCCAAAGGCTGTCACCGACACTTCAACATGTGGGCTAATATTTATGTACATTTGCATGCCACTTATGTTTTTCTTAAGAGAATAAGCTACTGTTTTTTGGTTATCAAATACATGTAATTGGCTATTTTGGTTAATTGGGAACCTCTTGAAGGCCAAATGGCCTTGCCCCTAAAATCACAAAATCCAGGCCTGGACCTCAGACCCCCTTTGTGATCCACTGCTACACATTGTTTTCAGAGGAAACACTGTTCTACAGCATATCTCTGTTTTTAGTACCATTAACTATGGCTGAGAGCGGTTTATGAGACTGAAGATTGCCATGATTCAACTATAACATACTTTTAATTCCCAAAGCATTCCTTCCAGAACAGAAGCGCGTTTTATGCAGCCTGACAACTATTCCTCTCATGACCACCATTCAAATTCGATGTCTGTGGGAATGAAATGGTGTCTGTCTACTCTTTACCATGGAGTATCTAAACCTGGAACCTGAAGGCAATATAAGACAAGCAACTCAGAGTGAAGGGGATGGCTCACTGTTCATTTAAAATGGTTAGGCCTATAGGCTACTTCTGACAGTTGAGGCGCCAGCAGGTCTAGAATAAATATTTGACAGATGAATATGGTCATATTGGTAAATAGTGCATAGGAAACAAATGCTTGGTAAACCAGTTTTTAAAAAATGCCTGTTTTAAAATAAACCTGCAACAGTTGTAAATGACACTTGTTCGACAACCCGTGACACAAGCAATAAACTGCTGGCAAGAAGAAAACGCAAATCACGAGACCGTGGAGAAATATTAAAACAGTGGCACTGACTACACAGAGAAGGTAGGGTGGTTGGTTAGCTAAAAAGGTGAGACATATTCAACTGCTGTTCACATGGAAGACTGCTTGTAGGTCCCACTCTTGTTCGGAAAACACTGGATTATCCTTACTTCTCCCACTCTCCCCACTCCAAATGATAACACAAAAAAACAACAGGGCAACTTCCAGACAGTTACATAGGCCTAACAGGCTGACTATGCCTAAATTCTTACCTGACAGGACAGCAGACATCCATTTCCGTAACACACTTGAGTGCATTCCCATATGCTATTTAGCGTAGCTCTCAAACTCAATATGCTTAACCAATATTGATCTGTCCAGAAGAAAAACGTTATGGCCTTTTAGCAGATTGAAAAATTGGATGTGTTGATTCCTGCTTGCTGGCTTCAATTTGCTACAGGAGAAGCGCATCCCCAGTAGGCTAATCGACCTTATGTATACATACCCTAAGTCGATTCCTGGGCCTAAGGAGAGGTGGAGTCAAGGAGTATACGATCCTCAAAAATATTATCCCGATATATAACTATCACCCCCCCCCCCCCCCCCCCCCCCATCACTAGCGATTAAGAACCGTTTAAAACGGACACCAATTAGAGAGCCCTGAAGGAGCATCTGTCTCTCAGGGGTATATCCCACTATTAGTCCAAGGGCCACCAACCAAAAAAGTGTTTTGTGACCCAGAAAACAAAACCGTAAAATGTCTACATCATTTTGTAGATCACAAATTATTAATAAAATGATCTAAAACGTGTAAAAAAAAATTGCAGTTTAAATATTATAAATCATAAAGGTACAATTTTGAAATCATAGTGCATTTTGGGTAAATTCCCCCAAGTTACATCTTGGTTACAATTATTACACACGTTCTCATAATTGCAGAAAGCAACGCATATACCGAGTTGGGTCTACCTAGGGCTGGGCGATATGGCCTACAACTTGTTGGGGAGGCAGGTAGCTGGGCTATACGGCCTACAACATTTGGGGCGGTCTAGGGTTGCTGGTTCGAATCCCTGAGCTGACAAGGTAAAAATCTGTCGTCTGCCCCTGAACAAGGCAGTTGGCCTACTGGGGAACAGTGGGTTGTCACTGTAAATAAGAATGTGTTCTTAACTGACTTGCCTAGTTAAATAAAGGTTACATTAAATAATAATAAATATATATATATATATATATATATATATATATATATATATATATATATATATATATATATATATATATATATATATATATATATATATATATATATATCTCATATTTTTTTTTTTTTTTTTACAGTATTTAATGTTTTTGAATAATAAAAGTTCTCAATTTTCTTCATGAGTAGTGCGTGAACCTAGGGTGGCAACACATACATTCTAAGTGATTTCAACGGGCCTTTCTCCATTGTGATTGTTTTCTACTGTTCAATCAACTTCAACCACAACCATGTCAGCATTTTCAAACTTCTACATTTGTTGCACTCATTTCCACACTGCAACGTAGGGCTGCACGATTAGGGGCAAACAATCTAGACCTTATTTTTAACCAAAATGCTGCAACTGCGATTTGACTTGCAATTTAGAGTAAACACTTTGGTGAACTGTTGAAATCGTGGAAATAGAATGATTATTCTAATTCTATAGTTAGAATATAATAGTGAGCAATTTGAATTCAGTGTTTGCCAGGGAGGAGTTATTGTGACAGGGTAGGAACGCGCTCACCGGCCAAGCACACGTACTGTCGTGGATGCAAGGTCCGATCACTTCTGACACCAATGTAATGAAACAGGCAGGGAGCAGGTCTCGAACCCTCGACCTTCTAGCCCGAGGTCCGGCGCGCAAAAGCATGCTCGTGCGGCAGGGTCGATTTCCGGGCTTATAAACCCAGGGTCGTTACATTATATTTTCAAATGAACCCCACTGCTAACCTTATGCCTAACCTTAAGACCAAAAAGTAAATTTTATTTTTCATTAACTTTCACGATATAGATTACTTTATGGCTGTGTGGTAACTAGTGGAAACTGTCTTTCTACGCCTGCTACGTTAGGTTTCCATACACTAACTTATGTCGATCCACCCACTTACTCTGCAACGCACACTTTCATACACACTCCACGTATGCAGTTACCCATACCTGGTTTTCTGGGTCACGGGACAACACATTTTTGATTGGTGGCCCCACCATTTCAATAATACATGTCACCAATAGAAAATGGACATGCATGGGCTGATCAAACAGGTAGCTAAAAACTATGGTTTACCGTAAATCATACAGTCGAGCCAAAACATTCTTTATGAACAGTTCTCTCGTATTACCTGTGTAAATACTTTTTAAAGTGCCCTGGGAGTAAGGAATGTTTTGGGATTTTTAAGTATCTTAGCGGAGCACCTGATTAAGTGTTTGGTTCAAGCTGGGCTGAAGCGCGTTTAGGGTACGCTTTCTTTCCGTCACCTGATTCTCGTAAACAAAGAAAAGGGTGAGGCAGTATGCAAGCAGCAGAGGCATTCGTTTGCTACTGTAACTAGCTAGTTACGCAGATAATTTATCCGAATGTTACGAAATTAACTAGTAAATTAGTAGGATTTTTTTAGTAGGTATTTTTTTCTGTACCCTATGTCAATATAAGTACTCCAATTGTAAATATTAGTTAGCTATCTAACAAGGCAGGTGTTTCAGCTGGCACTCACCTCTTTCGACTTTATCATCTTGTCGACTGAGCAACAACGGTTGTTCTTGGTCATCGGTCTCCGTGTCCGATATATATCGGTCCATTGCACATCAGAGTTCAATGTTTTGAGATGCCATACCTGCAGTTAGAATTGAATGAACTGAGCTAGCTATATGAACAATTGAATCACGAGAACTGTGAACGGAAGTTTGGAAAGGAACCGGTGTGAGGTCCATTTCTCCTTCTTTGGTGGGGTTTTACGGCGGACTACATCCTCCAATGGTGTATTGCCGCCATCTATTGGGTGGGGTGAAAACTAAGCAGCGTTAACAAAAAACGGGGAGAAGCTTGAAAAACATAATATTTTATTTAGTTACCTTTACCAAGCTAACTAATTCTTATTTACAATGACTACCTACATCAGCCAAAACTGGAAGATTCTGGGCCACTGCCTGTATTCGAACCAGGGTGTCTGTAGTGACAACTCAAGCACTGAGATGCAGTACCTTTAGACCACTGCACCACTCAGGAGCCCCTATAAAACATAAACAAAACACATACACAAAACATACTCAGTCTTACTCAAATGTCTACTCAGATCACTACACAGGCTCCAATAATGTTTGTACCATGTGGTGTTGCTACCATGCTGTGAAGTCATGTGTTGCTGCCATGCTATGTTGTTGTCTTTATGTAGTGTTGAGGTGTCTCTTGTCGTGATGTGTGTTTTGTCCTATATTTTTTATCCCAGCCCCTGTCCCCGCAGGAGGCCTTTTGCCTTTTGGTATGCCGTCATTGTAAATACGAATTTCTTCTTAACTGACTTGCCTAGTTAAATAATGCTTAAATAAAAATGAAATAAATGGTGCCCGAGAGGGGGGAACATCTTCAGAAAGTATTCCCTGCAATGTCTCAGCTATGAAGGCCTGGAGATCCAAAAACCCTTTACCGCATTTACAATGATATCCACATTTTTTTGATTTCTTGTTAGTTTGGCCACTACAATTTAGCACCTGCGCAATAAACGCAACAAAATCCACCATCTTCACAATCATTGTTTCAGGATCCTGAAACTGATGATTGACATTCTCTGCGGGGCATCCACTGCCATATCTTCCTCATCTCCATTTTTTGCAGGCCATCTAGTAATTTGGCCATGTAAAAAATGTATTTGGATGGGAATTTCACAATCTGACATGATGATTGCCTCCTGGGCTTTACATTGGAGTTTAGCATTTTTTTTCTTCATGGTTCTAGTTTGATAAAATGGCACCGATGGAGAAGGCAACATCTTACGAGTTCCAACCTAACTTTGCTATATAGTGACTTTTATCCTTTTTATCTGAACTTTTTTTGTACAGAAAGTTCATACTATTATCACATATGACCGCCAAGCACTTCTGGACATCAGATCGACAGTTACTAACCTTGATTTCAAATACGACTTCCACTCCGACTCAGCTGTTCCACTGTTCAAACCGGACCTTATTCCTTTGTTCCATGGGCTACCAAAATCCTGCAAGCATAGACGTGGGTGATAAGGTGGAGTCCTGGTGAAATTGAGGCGAAGAGAAAACAGAACGGTTGTCCAGTCACTCGAGAAGGAGATGGATGAGCTTCGTTCGAGAGTCTCCTATCAGAGAGACTTGAAAAGCTGCAATACCTTGCTTTTTTATTTTGTGTGTCATCTGTCAAATGTCTGCTAAGCCCACATGCTCACACGCTCTATACACTGAGAGTACAAACAATTAGGAACACATGCTCTTTCCATGACAGACTGACCAGGTAAAATCTATGATCCCCTGTTGATGATTTTCACAACTCACAAGCATGCTTGGTGCTCATACTGATGTTTAGGTTACTAATATCTTCTTAATTGACCATGCATCTTGGTGGTTTGGGTATTTGTATTTGTTTTGTCATCATAAAAATATGCTTTTACTGTGTTTCATAGTCATAACAAAGGCAATACACAAATTAAATAGATTTTACAGAGTAACATAAAGTAATGAAAGTGTTATTGTTCTTTCAAATATTTACATTTCATATTCTAATGCTATCTTCATAAGACTGGCGGCTACTCTAACCCACTTTTATTCTACCCACAGAAATGCATACAAGGCCCTCCCTCGTCCCCCCTTCGGAAAATATGACCTTGACTCCATTCTCCTGCTTCCTGTTTACAAACAAAAACTCAAACAGGAAGTACCAGTGGTTCGCTCAATACGAAGTGGTCGGACGAAGCTGACACGAGGCTACAAGACTGTTTTGCTAGGACAGACTGGGATATGTTCTGGGATTCATTCGATAGCATTGAGTAGTTTACCACAATAGTCATGGGCTTCATCAATAAGTGCATAGACGATGTCGTCCCACAATGACTATAAGAACATATCCACACCAAAAATCATGGATTACAGGCATTATCCGCTCTGAGCTAAAGACTAGAGCTACCGCTTACAAGAAACGTGACACGGATGAATACAAGAAAGCCCGCCTCTGATGAGACATCAAACATGCAAAAGGACAATATAGGAGGAAGGTGGAATCCTATTAAACCGGCTCTGACGCTTGTCGTATGTGACAGGGCTTGCAGACAATAACAGATTACCAAGGGAAACCCAGAGATAAAGAACTCTCAAACGAGCTAAATGCCTTTTGTGCTCGCTTAAAGGAATAGAACATTTCGCCTTGTGTGAAGGCCCCTGTTTTTTAGATGACTGTGTGATCTTGCTCTCTGTGGCCGTTGTGAGAAAAACAGGTTAACAATCACAAGGCCTCTGGGCCAGACGGAATGACAGGGCACGTTCTCAAAGCATGCGCAGACCAGCTGGCAAGTGTCTTCGCAGACATTTTAAATATCTCCCAGTCTGTGATCCCAACATCTTTTAAGATGGCCACTATTATCCCTGTTCCAAAGAGCTCCAAGGTAACCTGCCCAAATGACCATCAAATGTAGCACTCACATCTGTAATTATGAAGTGCTTTGAAATGTTGGTCATGACATACATCAACACCATTATCCCAGACACACTAGACCCACTCCAATTCGCATACTGCCCCAACAGACCCACAGATGACACAATCTCAGTTGCACTTCACACTTCCCTCTCCCACCTGGACAAGAGGGGAAATAACCACACTAAATGATCAAAAGTATGTAGACACCTGCTAGTCAAACATCTCATTCCAAAATCATGGGCATTAATATAGAGTTGGTCACCCCCTTTGCTGCTATAACAGCCTCCACACTTCTGCGAAGGGTTTTCACTAGATGTTGGAACATTGCTGCGGGGACTTGCTTCCATTCAGCCACAAGAGCATTAGCGAGGTTGGGCACTGATGTTGGGTGATTAGGCGATTAGGCCTGGCTCGCAGTCGGTATTCCAATTCCCAAAGGTGTTCGATGGTGTTGAGGTCAGGACTCTGTACAGGCCAGTCAAGTTCATACACACCGATCTCGACAAACCAGTATGGCCCTCGCTTTTGCTTCCGAGTGGCGCAGCGGTCTAAGGCACTGCATCGCAGTGCTTGAGGCTTCACTACAGACCCGGGTTCGATCCCAGGCTGTCGGCACTTCCGGCGCCGACAGAGATGGCCGCCTCGCATCGCGTTCCTAGGAAACTATGCAGTTTTTAGTTTTTTTACGTGTTTTGTTTCTTACATTGGTACCCCAGGTCATCTTAGGTTTCATTACATACAGTCGAGAAGAACTACTGAATATAAGAGCAGCGTCAACTCACCATCAGTACGACCAAGAATATGACTTTCCCAAAGCGGATCCTGTGTTCTGCCTTTCACCCAGGACAACGGAATGGATCCCAAAAAAACGACTTCGTAAAAGGGGGAAACGAAGCGGTCTTCTGGTCAGACTCCGGAGACGGGCACATCGTGCACCACTCCCTAGCATTCTTCTCGCCAATGTCCAGTCTCTTGACAACAAGGTTGATGAAATCCGAGCAAGGGTAGCATTCCAGAGGGACATCAGAGACTGTAACGTTCTTTGCTTCACGGAAACATGGCTCACTGGAGAGACGCTATCGGAGTCGGTGCAGCCAGCTGGTTTCTCCATGCATCGCGCCGACAGAAACAAACATCTTTCTGGTAAGAAGAGGGGCGAGGGCGTATGCTTCATGGTTAACGAGACGTGGTGTGGCCACAACAACATACAGGAACTCAAGTCCTTCTGTTCACCTGATTTAGAATTCCTCACAATCAAATGTCGACCGCATTATATACCAAGGGAATTCTCTTCGTTTATAATCACAGCCATATATATTCCCCACCAAGCAGACACATCGATGGCTCTGAACTAACTTTATTTGACTCTTTGCAAACTGGAATCCATATATCCTGAGGCTGCATTCATTGTAGCTGGGGATTTTAACAAGGCTAATCTGAAAACAAGACTCCCTAAATTGTATCAGCATATCGATAGCGCAACCATGGCTGGAAAAACCTTGGATCATTGCTATTCTAACTTCCGCGACGCATATAAGGCCCTGCCCCGCTCTCCTTTCGGAAAAGCTGACCACGACTCCATTTTGTTGATCCCTGCCTACAGACAGAAACTAAAACAAGAAGCTCCCGCACTGAGGTCTGTTCAACGCTGGTCCGACCAATCTGATTCCACACTCCAAGACTGCTTCCATCACGTGGACTGGGATATGTTTCGTATTGCATCAAACAACAACATTGCCGAATACGCTGATTCGGTGAGCTAGTTCATTAGAACGTGCGTTGAAGATGTCGTTCCCATAGCAACGATTAAAACATTCCCAAACCAGAAACCGTGGATTGATGGCAGCATTCGCGTGAAACTGAAAGCGCGAACCACTGCTTTTAATCAGGGCAAGGTGACCGGTAACATGACCGAATACAAACAGTGTAGCTATTCCCTCCGCAAGGCAATCAAACAAGCTAAGCGTCAGTATAAAGACAAAGTAGAATCTCAATTTAACAGCTCAGACACAAGAGGTATGTGGCAGGGTCTATGGTCAATCACGGATTACAAAAAGAAAACAAGCCCCGTCACGGACCAGGATGTCTTGCTCCCAGGCAGACGAAATAACTTTTTTGCCCGCTTTGAGGACAATACAGTGCCACTGACACGGCCCGCAACCAAAACATGCGGACTCTCCTTCACTGCAGCCGACGTGAGGAAAACATTTAAACGTGTCAACCCTCGCAAGGCTGCAGGCCCAGACGGCATCCCCAGCCGCGCCCTCAGAGCATGCGCAGACCAGCTGGCTGGTGTGTTTACGGACATATTCAATCAATCCCTATCCCAGTCTGTTGTTCCCACATGCTTCAAGAGGGCCACCATTGTTCCTGTTCCCAAGAAAGCTAAGGTAACTGAGCTAAACGACTTCCTCCCCGTAGCACTCACTTCCGTCATCATGGAGTGCTTTGAGAGACTAGTCAAGGACCATATCACCTCCACCCTACCTGACACCCTAGACCCACTCCAATTTGCTTACCGCCCAAATAGGTTCACAGACGATGCAATCTCAACCACACTGCACACTGCCCTAACCCATCTGGACAAGAGGAATACCTATGTGAGAATGCTGTTCATCGACTACAGCTCGGCATTTAACACCATAGTGCCCTCCAAGCTCGTCATCAAGCTCGAGACCCTGGGTCTCGACCCCGCCCTGTGCAACTGGGTACTGGACTTCCTGACGGGCCGCCCCCAGGTGATGAGGGTAGGCAACAACATCTCCACCCCGCTGATCCTCAACACTGGGACCCCACAAGGGTGCGTTCTGAGCCCTCTCCTGTACTCCCTGTTCACCCACGACTGCGTGGCCACGCACGCCTCCAACTCAATCATCAAGTTTGCGGACGACACAACAGTGGTAGGCTTGATTACCAACAACGACGAGACGGCCTACAGGGAGGAGGTGAGGGCCCTCGGAGTGTGGTGTCAGGAAAATAACCTCACACTCAACGTCAACAAAACTAAGGAGATGATTGTGGACTTCAGGAAACAGCAGAGGGAACACCCCCCTATCCACATCGATGGAACAGTAGTGGAGAGGGTAGTACGTTTTAAGGTCCTCGGCTTACACATCACAGACAAACTGAATTGGTCCACCCACACAGACAGCATCGTGAAGAAGGCGCAACAACGCCTCTTCAACCTCAGGAGGCTGAAGAAATTCGGCTTGTCACCAAAAGCACTCACAAACTTCTACAGATGCACAATCGAGAGCATCCTGTCGGGCTGTACCACAGCCTGGTACGGCAACTGCTCCGCCCACAACCGTAAGGCTCTCCAGAGGGTAGTGAGGTCTGCACAACGCATCACCGGGGGCAAACTACCTGCCCTCCAGGACACCTACACCACCCGATGTCACAGGAAGGCCATTAAAGATCATCAAGGACAACAACCACCCGAGCCACTGCCTGTTCACCCCGCTATCATCCAGAAGGTGAGGTCAGTACAGGTGCATCAAAGCTGGGACCGAGAGACTGAAAAACAGCTTCTATCTCAAGGCCATCAGACTGTTAAACAGCCACCACTAACATTGAGTGGCTGCAGCCAACACACTGACTCAACTCCAGCCACTTTAATAATGGGAATTGATGGGAAATGATGTAAAATATATCACTAGCCACTTTAAACAATGCTACCTAATATAATGTTTACATACCCTACATTATTCATCTCATATGTATACGTATATACTGTACTCTATATCATCTACTGCATCTTTATGTAATACATGTATCACTAGCCACTTTAACTATGCCACTTTGTTTACATACTCATCTCATATGTATATACTGTACTCAATACCATCTACTGTATCTTGCCTATTCCGCTCTGTGCCATCACTCATTCATATATCTTTATGTACATATTCTTTATCCCCTTACACTTGTGTCTATAAGGTAGTAGTTTTGGAATTGTTAGCTAGATTACTTGTTGGTTATTACTGCATTGTCGGAACTAGAAGCACAAGCATTTCGCTACACTCGCATTATCATCTGCTAACCATGTGTATGTGACAAATAACATTTGATTTGATTTGATTTGAGGCTCACTCAAAGGCACATGACAGCCCGCTTGAAGTTTGCCAAAAAGCACCTAAAGACTCTCAGACCATGAGAAACAAGATTCTCTGGTCTGATGAAACCAAGATTGAACTCTTTGGCCTCACATCTGGAAGAAAACTGGCACCATCTGTACAGTGAATCATGGTGGTGGCAGCATCATGCTGTGGGGATGTTTTTCAGCGGCAGGCCTGGAAGACTAGTCAAGATCGGGGGAAAGATGAGTGGCGCAAAGTACAGAGAGATCCTTGATGAAAACCTGCTCCAGAGCGCTCAGGATCTCAGACTGGGGTGAAGGTTCACCTTCTAACAGGACAACGACCCTAAGCACACAGCCAAGATAATGCAGGAGTGGCTTCGGGATAAGTCTCTGAATGTCCTTGGGTGGCCCAGCCAGAGCCTTGATACATGGTGGATGTGCTCCACGCCACGTACATGGACAAGACCAACTATGTCTACCTGACATTCTTGAAATCAATCCTGTCTGACGTACAGGTTGCAGTGAAGTCATTTGAGGGAGAGCAAACAGATCCTGTCAAGCTTTTGGACAATCTGGTACACTTCTTAACATCAATTTGCAGCAGAGTAGTCAACCCTATGGCAAAAATTGATGTCCTGAAGGATGCCATTGATGGACATCTCAGTCCATCACCATACCTTGGGTACCTTTTAGAGAGCACAGTGTACCAACTCAGTCTTGCGCCAGAGGAAAAAAAGGTGATTCGGAGAAAGTGCATCAACTACATTGTTGCTTTAAGCGAGGAGCTGCAAGCAAGGCTCCCAGACAACCTTGAAGCCTTGTGAAACATGGCATTGTTCAGTGTTAAGGAAATGCTAAAGCACAATAAAGGCACCACTGAAATGATTAAAGTAGCTGAGCTACTGGGGTACCGGCCCCAAACAATTGATACAATTGTTTCCCAATGGAGAAACATGCATCTGTTTAGGTGGGACTCAACTGAAAATAGGGTCAAGTTTTGGAGTGAAGTGAATAACTGCACGGACTCTTCCGGGGTCAAATCCATTTGAAGAACTATGCAAAGTGGCACTCGCTGCCCTCTCCTTTCCCCACTCAAATGCGGAGGTTGAACTGCTGTTCATCCAAATGAGTGTGGTCAAGTCAAAGTTAAGAAATAGAATGTCACTGCACACTCTCAACTCCATACTCCTGGTGAGGTATGGACTGAAGTGGCTGGTGATACCTGTTACCAGCATAAACTACCAAGTGAAGTTCTGCAGCAGTTTGGCACCACAGCAGCGTACAGCTTTAAGGCCACTCCATCCTCTACTGCTGGTTCCAGCTCCGTGACAATGCAGTTGGACAGTGAAGATGAAGAGGATTTCCTTCCCAATCTATGATTCCTCCTATTTACAGTACGTATGCAAGGGGTGGACCTTCTGGAATTTGCGAAGACACACAGCTGATGGTGGCAGTGTGCACTGCAGCGTGTGCAAGAACAGTGGCAATATCTGGAGGAAACCATTGAGCAGCTAGCCAGCCAAGCAGCACAACAACCTGGAGAGAGCTGGAGAGAGATGCTTAGAGCACACATCATTATTTGAGTTAAGTTGCTTGTTCAATAAGATAGCATATATACCTTGTTATTAGCTTGTACCTATAATTGCTGATCAGCATGTTAACTAACTACCAATACACTGCTTAAAACTATAATTGTTCAGAATGTGTAGGTTTACTAGTTTAAAAGAAAATGAATCAAATGTAATTGTTCATAATGTGTAATTGTTCAATAATTCAATGTGTTGAATTCTGATCATATAAAATGTGTTGTGTTTATATTACTTTTACAAATAAAAATATATGATAATAAACAAACAAATCTAAACTAACAAATGTCAAATCATATTTTTCACCGAGATAGCCAGTCAATTTGAGTAACGTTATTGTGTATTCTACGTAATGATGCAGTTTTACGTTACATTATTACAACGTCATTTAGCAACAAATCGAACTGCCTCAAGCAATTTCCCCTGAAAATGAGTTGGCAACACTGTCCACACTGCTCGCGTGCGCCAACGAGCATCTGCGTTGCCAAGCGCTAAAATAGAAGTCAGTTCTATTTGTGATGCTGAACGCAGTGCAAGTCATATCATTTGTTTATAGAAGCGTATACCCACGTGCCATCTCCCAATTGATTATACCCACGTGGGTGATTGAAAGATGAACTGAGGTCGGTCGGTCGGTTGTGGTAATTCACCTTATTATGAAAGTTAGATGCCAATCGTCATATAAAGTCCAAAGAAGAAAAATCCTGGAAGGAGGAGAGATGACTAGAAACAATTTGGTTGACCGTTTTATGTGTGGATTAATTGTCGGCGTAGAGGACCTTGTGCATTTCAGGTAAAATAACAACTCAACGTTTATATCTCAGGACAAATTAGCTAGCAACTGCAAGCTAACTAGCTAAATTGCCATAAATGTTTAATGCCTTCCGACCTGTCCCCAAATTAGTATAATTGGTTCAGAGTTTGTTTTGATGATTTAACCTGCGTGTCGTGATCGCGTTTGGTGTGGGGGGGACAAAATCAATTTACGTGCACGCGTCAAGTTTGGCCATGGTGTCAGACTCTTCAACAACGTACTCATTCCTTCTCCAAACTCTTGACACATGGCCAAACGTTTTACACTAGCGATATTGTAATGGTTTGGGCACAAACACTCTTACCACATATCTCACATACCCCAGCTTTACGAGAAACTCGTCAAGCATCAATTAAACCAATAGGCTTACCTCCTTCTATCCATCCACCTTTCGGGTCAAGTGACGTGCATCCACGACTCTTGGAATGTTCCGCCTGAGAAAATCTGCCTCAATTTCCGACGAGACGACGGAAATTACACTTTACACCTGCTCCGAAAATCAAGGCTCTCCACTTCATATGATGATAATTCACATGATGACTTCAGGGTTAACTTGTTAAGCCACAATACCATTTCCTTCTGCTCTTTCGACACACAGGAAATCAAAACGACTTCTGGTCACTCTGACCGACTCCACCTTTCCTACTGCCTAGAAGGCAAGCATCCCGGAGTCGCCTCGTCACTGTTGATGTTGAGACTGGTGTTTTGCAGGTACTATTTACTGAAGCTGCCAGTTGAGGACTTGTGAGGTGTCTGTTTCTCAAACTAGACACTATAACACTTGTCCTCTTGCTCAGTTGTGCACCGGGGCCTCCCACTCCTCTCTCTATTCTGGTTAGGGCCAGTTTGCTCTGTTCTGTGAAGGGAGTAGTACACAACGTTGTCCTTGATCTTCAACTTCTTGGCGATTTCTCGCATGGAATAGCCTTCAATACTCAGAACAAGGATAAACTGACGAGTTTCAGAAGAAACTTCTTTGTTTCTGGCCATTTTGAGCCTGTTATCAAACGCACAAATGCTGATGCTCCAGATACTCAACTAGTCTAAAGAAGGGCTGTTTTATTGTTCTTTAGTCGGAACAACAGTTTTCAGTTGTGCTAACATAATTGCAAAAGGGTTTTCTAATGATCAATTATCCTTTTAAAATTATAAACTTTGATTAGCTAACACAACGTGCCATTGGAACACAAGGGTTGCGTGTGTGACTATCATTAAATGTGAAGACTGTTATTTTATCGAATCAATTCTCTACGTGTAATTATTATTACGTGATTAAAACTAATCATGTAACTTTAATTAGGAAGTCAGGGCACCACAGATTTTTTTTAATAGAGTCTCTAATTCCCAAATCGACTCTTCAGATATGTTAATTGTAACGGCTGTTGGAAGCAGAGCAGGTGCAGCGTGGTATGTGTCCATATTTATTTAATGAACACAGAAATAACAAAAATAACAAAGAGAACGACCGAAATACTTCTGGCTGGTGCAGACACACAACAGAAAATAACTACCCACAGATCATAGTGGGAAAACAGGCTACCTATGTATGGTTCTCAATCAGAGACAACGATCGACAGCTGCCTCTGATTGGGAACCATACCAGGCCAAACACAGAAATACAAAACCTAGAACAAAAACATAGAATGCCCACCCCAACTCACGCCCTGACCAAACTAAAACAGAGACATAAAAAAGGAACTACGGTCAGGATGTGACATTCATATCTTATCAATTAGTCTTCCATTAGATTATTATTAATTGCTACCTCATTAGTCTCATTCCAAAAGTCGTAAAATTATTGGTTATCTGCACGAACCCTAGTTTCCATAATGAATCAGCAATATAGAAATTGGTTAATTATTTATTTACTAACTAACAAAATAATCACAGAAATACATAAACAAACAGTAGATATTTGTTACTAACAATGATAGAAAAGTCCCTAGTGGGCTAAACCGATATGACGGCTTGGTAGACACAAGGAAAGGGCTGGGGACTGAGAAAGAGTGGGAAAGACAAAATGGATTCACTCCACACAGTCTATAATTATATTAATTGAAATGACAATCCTTTGCACATGAAATGCCGCTCAGTCAAGAATAATTGCAATTTATATATTTACGCCCATATGTCATTGTTGTCTTCTCTGTTGGAATCCTCGATCGTCCTGTAGGATTTATCAGTCTCATGTTTTCTAGTCTTAGAAATTCAACCATTTGCAACCTTAGCTGACACTGTGGTCTGGTGTGAATTTCATCAGGAGGGGGTTTTATACATTTCAGTAGAAAAGGGTGGTTCTATAACACCGACGTAATGTCTATGCTCTCGTGGACGTGGCCACTGACTAGTTAATCTTTATATGAAAATCCATACTCTCCTTTAGAAGGTTAACATCACATTGCATTTTTTCACAAATATTTTCATGTTTAATCACATACGTTTCACAATATTTAGATATAAACCTGACAGCTGGGAAATGTACAGTTTAAGAGATACAGTTATGTGTGTTTCCTGTCCTTCATGAGATCACCAAATGAAAGACACTCGTCATAACTGTCCACGGACCATTCCCACATTTTCAAAAGTGGAAATATTGTTTAATTCTCCCATTTTGGGGATTTAGGAGTTTGGCCAAGAGAGGGTCTTTGTTCTCTTGGACTCTCTCAATATTGCATGGCAGGTATTTATGACCTGTCGTAAAGTCATAAACAACATAAACAATGTCTACACTGTATTTCTGATCAATTTGATGTTATTTTAAGGGAGAAAACATATGCTTTTCTTTCAAAACATGGATATTTCTATGTGGCCCCAAACTTTTGAACGGTAGTGTGTGTATACGACGTTAAATCACGTTATATGTACAGTAACTTTGATTGGACTGATCAACTCAACGTCTTACCTTCACAATCTTAGCTAGACTCAGTCATCATGAATCAAGTCTACTGGCAAATCTTTTTTAATCCTTGTCATATCAAGAGAAATAGTGAAGAGAAAATACAGATAAAACGTATCAGTGCTCATCGGCCATTGGACATAAACATTACAAAACTTTTTGGAGATTGCAAATTCAACAATGAGTGGTTTGTAAGGAATCGGTGACAGTGGCTAACTGCAAGCATTGCTACTGGGAAGTTGGGAATAATACGTTTTGAACGGTCAATCAACTCAGAAATGTAAACCCGGCATCTTCCTCTTTGATGACAACATTTGCCCACGAAGGACCGCTGCGCCACTTTCCTGTTCAAGCACATCACAACAACATGAGTCCAAAAATGTCTTATGCTGCTTCATAAATTATGTAGGATGCCAGAGAGATATATGTGTACAGTAGCTAATAAAGTAATACTAAGTGTATGTTGTGTAGTAAGCTTTTAGTAGCCCATGTGCCTCACCCTAATAATTTGGTCTATTTTCACCAACGCGGTATTGTAAACACATCATTTGTGGCAGATGTGTGCTTGTTTGCAAACGTTTTTTTGTACAGCTTTGACAGTGCTACTGATAGTAGTACACTGTAAGAACAGCCCATGTTCTGAATTCTGTCGCTGTACATTTCAGCGACTGGACAGTAGTGGAGAAGGTGGAAAGTTTTAAGTTCCTCGGCGTACACATCACAGACAAACTGAAAGGGTCTACCTACACAGACAGTGTGGTGAAGAAGGCGCAACAGCGCCTCTTCAACCTCAGGAGGCTGAAGAAATTTTGCTCGTCACCTAAAACCCTCACAAACGTTTACAGATGCACAATTGAGAACATCCTGTCGAGCTGTATCACCGCCTGGTACGGCAACTGCACCGCCTTCAACCGCAAGGCTCTCCAGAGGGTGGTGTTGTCTGCACAACTTTATGTAGGCCCTAACAGTTTGTGGGCTCCGTTTGTCACCGTTATAGTGCAATTAATGTATTGTTTAGTGTTGTGTTGTGTTGTGTAGTGGCTTTGCTGGCATGCATCCCACATGTTTTATGTTGCCCCACCAAGATTTACATGCTAAAATCGCCACTGGGAGCTTCGATAACTCTGACAGTAGGCCTATGTGAACACGGCAATGATTTCAAGCTCCCACATTTGGGTTTAAATCATACTTTGCACAACTTAATAACATGCAACTGAATACCATGCAACTGAATTAGTAAAAAATTAAATCAATTAAAGCGCTTTCAGAATATCAAGGTATATTATTCTATCAAAACTGTTTTTTGTGTGTTTCTATTACAGATGACTGAAGAAATAATGGAAACACCAACATATTGTCTTAATAGGGAGTTGGGCCACCATTAGCCCCTTGATCATGACTCTCAGTTCCATTACATTACACATAAGAGTCATTGGACGAAGGTGTCTTCTGTGGGGGTTTTGTTCAGAGCCGCAACGCTGGGTCTGAAAATTAACATGCATCGCTTGCGGTACAGTTTTGGAAGCATAAGGACCTTATCGTTCAAATCGGCAAGAAATAATTGTGAAAAAAGTAAAGGTTAAATTGATACACACCTTTATTGGGCTAGGGTTCCCACAGGGCCATATTTCCATGTTACAGCGCTTGTTTACGTAAAAGAGATAGAAGACAGAGTGGACTACCTGTGCTAATGAGCTATCTGCGTCTCTAAACACCTGTGTGTAATCGGAAAACTGTCGCCAGAAACGTGTTAAAACAGTGTACATACAGTAAGTGTGTATTTTGCATTTGTGAAATTATTTTGATGTGATATGAAAGTATAGGGATTCATGTTTCTAGAACTGTACCGCAATTGAGTATCGATTCACATTTAGATGGAGTAATTGGCTGTTTTGGCTTCCAGTGCCAATTCACCCTTTAAACAGAATTCCCATCATTTGGTCTTTGGTTGATGGTGGTGGAAAAAGCTGTCTCAGGCGTCGCTTGATAGCCTCCTTTTGGCGAGGAAGCACAAGTCTATCCTACGGTAGAAGAGTTTTGCATGCATTCAAAAACAATAAGCAACTTATCGTTTTATCTATAAAATGTCTTGCTTCATTTGTTCGTATAAATGTACACATTTATTTTGGGATCCACCCGTGTAAACATAATTAGCCTGATGAAGCACGAGTGGAGGAGGGTCTCATTTCATAGAATTGTATTTCTCTCCAAGCCGCCTCTTCTTGATTACCTTTCAACCTTTTTCAAAAGTAGGCGAGAGAGGATGGAGTGAGGATGCAGGAGGTGAGCAAATCTAATTGAGAAAAGGCCATTTTAAGACCCTGTTGCCCCTTTAAGAGCTTTCTTGCGCAGTTACACCTAAAAAGTACAACTCCGATTGTAATTCAAAACGGTGCCATGTATTGTTAGAGTTGCGTTAATTCGAATCTGGTATCAGGATAAATATGACACTGAGTCACCGATTGTATGCTATGTATTTTTTATTAGCTAAGCAATAAGTGGTAAATGCAATTTTCGTATATACGGGCTCTCTGTCCCACCTCGCAGGGCAAACAGAGAACTGACTTGTTCTTGACAAAGATATTATAAATATACCCTGACAGAAATAGTTCCTCCTTCCGAGCCGGCATGTCAGAGTAGAGACTGAGCGTGGTTTAGACTCACCCAGCCTATCGTTGATTGTTGGCGCAGAGCTGGTCCCAGCCCCCTAAGCGCTTCAGCTGATAGATGTAACTGTTGCTGTGAAGAATATCTATGCGCTCATGCTCGATACCGTTATTTCGCACCTGGCTCCTGTTATCTTACAAAAGACTGTTTGTTCTCGCAACACTACGTTCTGAATGTGCCCCCCCAACTCATTGCACAGTTCCTGTCTTCATGTTATTCTGTATTTTTCCATCATGAGAAAGGCCCATGGCCCTGAAACTGTTAACAATGTTTCAAGTCAGCTATGTTGCATAACACATACATACATCCACACAAGCCAACAGCAGATAATATTCAATCACATATATGGTAACGGGCTATAGTGCATAACACAGAATCCTCATAGTATGCAATTTTAACTATTGTTAGAATTATAATTGAATTGTTTCATATTATGTTGTGAAGCAAACATGTTAAAGAAATAATCTAAAAATAATGATTATCTTTGTAAGTAAGAAGCTTCAATGGGTTTATAGTAAAATAACACTAAAATAAAATAACACTGCATTCATGACAAGTTAGAAACTCGGAACTTCTGAGTTAAAATGAACATACTTTATTTGCATAGAGTTTCATATTGGTTGATTCAGATACTGTCCAATTGGGGAACTAAGGTATCGTCTTTCTACAATGAGTTTCCAAGTCGGAAATGGTTGAGTTTCCTAGTTCTGACATCTCATGAATGCTGCATTAAATCCACTCTCCTATGTATTTATTTATGCCACAAATGCTGAAAACGTTAGCACTTGGAAACCGTTCCAGGGAAAATAAACCAAACAATGGATTACTGTCATACCTTGTATTCATACAGAGTACATTGACTGCTTACAGGGTAAGGAAACCAATATGTAATTTTGTGTAAGTTGGGTGAACTATCCCTTTAAGAAAATATTGAATTTGTCTCAAAAGTAGCCTAATTACTAGTTATTGTTATTTACTGTATATTTATTCCTAGTGTCACTTTATATTTCTGTTGAATCTTTTTTAACTTTATATTTTTTCTGCATTGTTGGAAAAGGACCTGTAAGGAAGTATTTTACTGTTAGTCTACACATGTTGTTTATAAGGCATGTGACAAATAACATTTGATTTGATTTATAGTAACCTGACTCATAGGTTCTGAGAAGCTTTATACATACGGCACATGTTCTACTATATGTTTTTATTTGGACATTTTGTAACGTTGCACCCTCCTGAACAAGCCCTATGTATGTGCCACATGTGCACCAATTGCCTCTGGTGGCCAAAGCTCCAGTTGGAGGGATGAAAAACCAGGGTGGGAGGAAAAGGCGACTGTGCTTGAATCCGAAAGTGCGGCAAGTGATGTGTGTGATAATGAATGGAAAATAGTGAAATCAAAGAATGGAACAAAACAAGCAAAAGTTGTAGTAGAAAGAAGACAAGGACCGGTCCATTAATGCATTTCTTATTGGGCTCCATTTGTAATATTGAGGACTGTGAAGAAAGCAGTGGGAAAGGTAGATCCAATCAAGGTGACCAGAAGTGGCCTTGTTTTGGTTAATTGTGTTGACGAAGAACAAAAGAAGAGTTCACTGGATCTGGCAAAATTGTCCATGTCAGAAGAAACATGTATTGGATGTAGATGAGCACCTTAGTCAGAAAATCCCAAGAGTGGTCATTGCACATCGCCTGACCTGTATGGTAAATGGAAGGAAGGAGAAAAGCCTGTTGATATTATTGTTGTTTGAGGAGACTCTACCTGAATATGTGAAGCTATGTGAGGTATTGTGTCCGAACCATTACAGTGTGGAAATTGTAAAGGATATGGTCACGTGTCAAATGTTTGAAGACGGGAGAAGTATGATATTGAATCATCTGTGAATGGAAAATGTTGTAACTGTGGTCATACTCTGGACTTCCTTGAGTGCGCTGTTAGGGTGAAGGAGGTCGAGGGGTCAAGGATCAGGCTGCGCAGCAGATCTCCAACAGTGTTGAAGATATGGAGGTGGATGCATTGCAACCAGTTGCTAGTGTTTTCACTCAATCAAGTGATCTGGATATACTCATTGTGAAGAAAGTAGATTTTGTGGCATTTATAGCCACAGTGATTAATTGTAGAGCACAAGTGTCTAACAAGTCCAAGAACCTGGATATCATTAAATCTGCAGCAAATAAGTTTTTGAGGCTCCAAGACTTCACAGCAGAAGCACTACAAGGACTATTGTCGCTAGGAAATGTTCCGCCCTCACAAGAGGCTTATAAGTCTGTGTTGGAACCTGATTAGAATATGTTTTTTTTACAGAAAATCAGGTTGATTTTGTTTAGCTAATTTCTATTTTGGTAGTTTGTATGATATTTTATTTATTTTTACCCAAATGTTTTTTGGGATCCTTATTATCCACCCCCACAGTAGGTGGCGGAATGCACATCTAATTGTTGCGAACGCCATTATACCATAGCAGAAACATAATCAGAAGCAAGAAGCAAAAGCAGAAGCGGGAAACTTCCCCATAAAGGAGGTTGTAAGTCCAACATGATTGTGTTCAAGTGCTTTAAAAGTCAGAACAATTCTTCAACCAATACGTTTTTAGCTATCTAGATAAGCTAGCTAATGTTGATAATAATACAGTTAGCTAGCTGAGCAAAATTATGCTCAACCACCTACAGGCTTTGGTTTTTCCATTTATGTTTTGAGGTTGGACTTTAGCGAGTATAGCTTGTTAGCGCTTAGGGAGCACCAATTGCTGTCACCTCGTTTGGTGTCACCTAATCAGTATGTTTTACACCTGTGCTGGTTGCCGTCTCGTTCGTGGGAAGGTGTTTCACCTGTGCTGGCCCATGTGCTATTTAAGAGTGGCTGTCCCAGTGCTACTTTGGTTGTGAGAGAAGTGGCGCGACAACAACGTTAGTTAGCGCTCCCTATTTGATTTCTAGAAAAACTGATTTTGTTTTACTGCATCTTTTTCGTTTGCTTCCTGTCCTTTAAGTTTGGTGTGTTTTAAGTTAGCTTGCCAGTTGTTGGGCAGATTTAGCATCTTTTAGGTTCCAATTGTTGTTGCTATGCAACTTTCAGTGGACACCCCATGAGTGTCTTTCAGAACCCCCCCTAAAACACAACCTGTTTTGTGTCAGTTGTTGCCAGTGACTCTTTGTTAGTTCCCCCTTCTGTTTGAGTGACATTTGGTTCTTGCTGGGGAATGTAACATGTTCTTGCTGGGGAATGTAACAAGCCACAATAAGTTTGTAATTGTCAAACTGATTTGTTGTCATTTTTTGGGGTTGAAAATGGGAATGGTCCGTGGTTAAATGTCACAACTTGGCAACTGAGGTAACACAATTTCTCAGAGTTTCCCACTTGTAATTATGATTTGGAGGGTCGTTCAAGAGAAACTATCCATTTGGAACTACTACTTCCAATAACTCCGACAGCACTCCCATACCAGAAAGTTTGTAGTAATAACAGCGACAACTCGAGAGTCCTATCAATCAACAACAATTCAGCTTTATTTAACATAGATTAATCTCTCTACGTAAACATTAACTTGTACCATCAAATCTGTCGGGAAGGAATTGGATGCGTGGGATAACGAGCAGCAGTAGTTCCGTTGTTTGGGTTTTTCATCACTGATTATTTGGACAAATCATGGTTTCTCAGGTGTTGGCATCTGTTGAATTTCGGAAGGGGAGGGGGCATTTGGCCCGTAACTTGCAAAAAGAAAGGGTGGAGCTCTCTTAATCCCTTCTGTTAACACGTATGGACCCAGAACTTAATCGAGCAGCTGACCAATTACTTGAGACTTTCATTCGGGGTTAACCAAGATTAAACATATGTACATCATTGTTTTTTGGGACATACAGTATGATAGCAGGACACAATGCATATACAGACAAAGTGGAGGACAACCGAGAGGACAATGTCATGTGTAGCTAGCTACTAGACAACACCATTACATTGTAGCTAGCTAGTCCATCAGCAGGACTTTCATTTTTATATCTGAAAACCTGTAATTCTACCCCTATCTAATTTGTTAGTTATATTTTTTATAGCATGATGTTTAGCTTGCTATCTATGAGTCAATCGCAGTTGGCTGAATTTCTGCAAAGTCCTGCGACGCCGAGGTTATCCAGCTGGCTACTTTACTGCTTGGATGCGGCAGGGAGACCGCTTCTCCTCAGATATGGCGGTGAAAGGTTTGCTGAGAACCCATTGGCTATCAAACACACAATGGAGTGAGGCATGGGTCTTGATTGTCTGGGAGGTTCTCTGAAAGAATAGTTTGGTTAGCTGCTACCAGCTACTCCTCCTTGCTCTTTGTACCACTTCCATTATCATGCCCATTCGTGTGGCCATTGGCATTAGCCCCATTAGAGCTAATCTTCCCCTCGGCTGTCAGTCTACTAATGCAGTCGAGGGGGCCCTTCCCTTCGAGAACCGAGGGGTTTTGGTAAGACCCACCAATGCGGTCCCACAAGGTGAAGTACTGGCCGTAGTTGACGTTGAAGCAGAGGTGGTGGTCCGTGTGGTGGGCCGCCCCGTTGACCACCTCCTGCAGTGGACCGGGCATGCGGTATGCGCCGTCGTGGATGGACACGGTCCAGATGTTGACAAAGATGTAGAGGGCCAGGTAGAGCACCTTGTGCAGGGGGAAGAGGAAGGGGTAGACATGGTAGGGCAGGCTCGACAGGAAGCCGTCCAGCGGGTGGAAGGCGTGGCTGGCGAACGGCGTGGGGATCTTCAGCACATGATGCTTCTTGTGGAAGTGCTGAGGGGAGGGAACATGTCACAGAGATGGTCCATTCAAGTGAAGGAATTCAAAAAAGGAACTGTATTTAAAAAACGTTTGCTGAGGAATAGATAACATACAAAACATAAAACCTACGGATGTGTTTGATCACATTCAAGTGTGCCAGCTATTGAGGACCAGCAGACGATAACACACACTGTACCGAAGATATAGCGCTGGCTTTGTTCTACCACTGTACATTACATACACAAGAACTTAGCAACAACATGTACGCCAAGACGTGGAGGGAAAAACGGTTAGATTGTTAATCAACTTCAAGACAATGTCAACTGCCTTAATCTCAGTAAGATAATTAGTTGACTCATTATACAGTATTTGTCTGTCATTGTGGACTGATTTGTAATACTGTGCATCTCCAACATCACATCTACAGCAACAATCCATGTCCAATTGACAGTGAAAGGGCCTACCCAGTACCACACATTCCCATTGGCAACAAGACTTTGTAATGCCCACCTTGTAAATACATCTGTGGTGAAGAAACCGATGAATCCAATAGATGCACCCATCCGTGAATAACACAAAGGAAATAATGCTGAAAAGCACAAAGGGCCAGTCTGATAAAACAAACCACCATTAGTATCAAAATGACAATCCCGTTTGACAAACATTACAGAACGTCTGAGCGTCAGTGAACGTAGCATTGTCTTACCCATGGGAGATTCTTCGACGTTGTCATAGAGCTTACTGTGTCCTTTGACCTCAATGAAAAATAACGCCACGGTGGGGATACTAATAATGGGCAGCGAGGTCATGGCATGTCTGATCTCCAGCCACACCTGGTTCTGAGGACCAACAATGATGCATGATCAATTTTCATCAAGAGAACATTTGGGAAGAAAGAATAGTAAACAAAAAGCAAATACCAACTCTCAACCAGATTCATACAACTATTGTAGCCTGGTCCCAGATCAGTTTGTGCTGTCCTACAGGTATTGCAACATTCAACAAGATCTGGGACCAGGCTACAAGTATTGAGTATAATAAAGAAGGACATACCTTTAGAAACTGTGGATGTTTCATGAGGTTGTGGTCAAAGATGAATTGGTAGCTCAGCCAGCCAAGGCCCAGGTAGAGGACCGCGATCCCCAGGTTGGTGACTACCAACAGGCTGATGATCTGGCGCAGTGCTGTGTCCTCTGGCCATGACAACGGGTACACGTAGGGGGTGAGGACATAGTGGTCGGCAACGTTCAGCACGAGATCCATGTCTGAATCAGTCAAGATGATAAGCAATGGCTTTGAGCAAAGCCTTCTAGGCTCCGGTTAGAAGACTCCTCTTAGACTCCTCCTCTCAAGGAGTTAATCCAACCCACACATCATATGTGACAAACAATTCTACTACATCTGCAAATTCCTCACTTATCAAAGCCAGAGAGAAGGCTCATCCAGAGAGAATGCTCTGGTTTTGATAAGTTAGGAATTTGCATGTGTAGCAGACAAAAATGTCACAAATGAATTGTGGGTAGAATAGACTCCTTGAGAATGACATGTAAACTGGATATGGCTTATAAATAGTGTGGGTAGTCAACTAGTCACTGTTAGATCTATCAACTATCAATTCTAGTTTTTTCATACAGATACAGTATTGTGTTGTAATAGAACTAACGTAAATAACAGTATGATAAATGGTAGGGCCTAGTAATGTAGCTCTTTAAAAAAAAAAGCAGTGACATTTGGGAATGCTACTGATCATGCTTTTTAAAGCAGTGACATCTGGGAATGCTAACGATAATGCTTTTTAAAGCAGTGACATCTGGGAATGCTACCGATCATGCTTTTTAAAGCAGTGACAACTGGGAATGCTACCGATCATGCTTTTTAAAGCAGTGACAACTGGGAATGCTACCGATCATGCTTTTTAAAGCATTGACAACTGGGAATGCTACCGATCATGCTTTTTAAAGCAGTGACAACTGGGAATGCTACCGATCATGCTTTTTAAAGCAGTGACAACTGGGAATGCTACCGATCATGCTTTTTAAAGCAGTGACAACTGGGAATGCTACTGATAATGCTTTTTAAAGCAGTGACAACTGGGAATGCTACCGATAATGCTTTTTAAAGCAGTGACAACTGGGAATGCTACCGATCATGCTTTTTAAAGCAGTGACAACTGGGAATGCTACCGATCATGCTTTTTAAAGCAGTGACATCTGGGAATGCTACCGATAATGCTTTTAAAAGCAGTGACATCTGGGAATGCTACCGATAATGCTTTTTAAAGCAGTGACATTTGGGAACGCTACTGATAATGCTTTTTAAAGCAGTGACATCTGATAATGTCTTGAGGTAAACTGCTAGGTAGTCTTTTACTAGGCAATCTTTTAAGTATGCTGGCACCACCAAACGTTTTCCAGGAATGGGAATGCTTAACTGGGTACAGGTGTTGTCATTGTAGATTCTTGGTATTCCAGAAAGATGATAGCAAATGGCTTTGAGCATTTAGTCTGTCTCCCATATGTTCGGTCATTTTGGAAGATGAATGTTATCCCTTTTTTCATTTAATGGAACACCAAGGCTCTAATTTGGTAGTTCCATTAATTCCTCTAATTTGGTAGTTCCATCAATTCCTCTAATTTGGTAGTTCCATTAATTCCTCTAATTTGGTAGTTCCATTAATTCCTCTAATTTGGTAGTTCCATTAATTCCTCTAATTTGGTAGTTCCATTAGTTCCTCTAATTTGGTAGTTCCATTAATTCCTCTAATTTGGTAGTTCCATTAATTCCTCTAATTTGGTAGTTCCATTAATTCCTCTAATTTGGTAGTTCCATTAATTCCTCTAATTTGGTAGTTCCATTAATTCCTCTAATTTGGTAGTTCCATTAATTCCTCTAATTTGGTAGTTCCATTAATTCCTCTAATTTGGTAGTTCCATTAATTCCTCTAATTTGGTAGTTCCATTAATTCCTCTAATTTGGTAGTTCCATTAATTCCTCTAATTTGGTAGTTTGGTAGCAGCTTTTCTCTTTTTATGTCAGTCACTCAATGTCAGCAAAAAAAATTAGATTTGTGAGTTAGCTTGCTTCTAGACTGTCTAAACTTGTAGTAATCATGGTTGAAATACCAACCGGAGCGCCCCCATTGATAATCAGATATTATATTAAAAACTGCAAACATTTGTCTCCACCCTGCAGCAAAATGTGTAGAATTCAAATCAAATCATATTGGTCACATACACATGGTTAGCCGATGTTAATGCGAGTGCAGCAAAATTCTTGTGCTTCTAGTTCCGACAGTGCAGAAATATCTAACAAGTAATCTAACAATTCCCCAACAAGTACCTAATACACACAAATCTAAAGGGGTGAATAAGAATACGTACATATAAATATATGGATGAGCGATGGCCAAGCGGCATAGGCAAGGTGCGATAGATGGTATAAAATACAGTATATACATATGAGTAATGTAAGATATGTAAACATTATTAAAGTGACATTATAAAAAGTGGCATTGTTTAAAGTGATTAGTGATCCATTTATTAAAGTGGCCAGTAATTGGGTCTCAGTGTAGGCAGCAGCCTCTCTGAGTTAGTTATTGCTGTTTAGCAGTCTGATAGCTCTTCTTCAGTCTCTCTGTCCTAAGATTGATGCACCTGTACTGACCTCACCTTCTGGATGGTAACGGTGTGAACAGGCAGTGGCTCGGGTAGCTGTTGTCCTTGATGATCTTTTTGGCCTTCCTGTGACATCGGGTGCTGTAGGTGTCCTGGAGGGCAGGTAGTTTGCCCCTGGTGATGCGTTGTGCAGACCGCACCACCCACTGGAGAGCCTTGCGGTTGAGGGCGTTGCAGTTACCGTACCAGGCTGTGGTACAGCCCGACAGGATGCTCTCGTTTGTGCATCTGTAAAAGTTTGTCAGGGTTCTGGGTGACAAGCTAAATTTCTTCAGCCTCCTGAGGTTGAAGAGGCGCTATTGTGCCTTCTTCACCACACTGTCTGTGTGGGTGGACCATTTCAGTTTGTCTGTGATGTGTACGCCGAGGAACTTACAATTTTCCACCTTCTCCACTGCTGTCCCTTCGATGTGGGTAGGAGGCGTGCTCCCTCTGCTGTTTCCTGAAGTCCACGATCATCTCCTTTGTTTTGTTGACGTTGAGTGAGAGGTTGATTTCCTGACACCACACTCCTGAGTGCCTCACCTCCTCCCTGTAGGCCGTCTCATCGTTGTTGGTAATCAAGCCCACTACTTTTGTGTCATTTGCAAACTTGATGATTGAGTTGGAGGCGTGCGTGGCCACGCAGTCGTGGGTGAACAGGGAGTACAGGAGGGGGCTGCTAATGCACCCTTTTGGGGCCCCAGTCAGTGTTGAGGGTCAGCAAAGTGGAGATGTTGTTTCCTACCTTCACCACCTGGGGGTGGCCCGTCAGAAAGTCCAGGACCCAATTGCACAGGGCGGGGTTGAGACCCAGGCCTCCAGCTTGATGATGATCTTTGAGGGTACTATGGTGTTGAATGCTGAGCTGTAGTTAATTAACAAGATTCTTACGTAGGTATTTCTCTTGTTCAGATGGGATAGGGCAGTGTGCAGTGTGATGGCGATTGCATCGTCTGTGGACCTGTTGGGGCGGTAAGCAAACTGAAGTGGGTCTAGGGTGACAGGTAAGGTGGAGGTGATATGATCCTTAACTAGTCTCTCAAAGCACTTTATGATGACAGAAGTGAGTCATTTAGTTCAGTTATCTTTGCCTTCTTGGTACAGGAACAATGGTGGCCATCTGCAGCATGTGTGGACAGCAGACTGGGATAGGGAACGGTTGAATATGTCTGTAAACACACCAGCCAGCTGGTCTGCGCATGCTCTGAGGATTTTTCTCTCGACCGCATGGCAAAATGAGAAGAATTGCATGAAATGGGTCATAAAATTACAAATGATTTTCTCCGTCGTGTCAAAATGTGTCGAATTGCAGCAAACTTGCTTTAAAACTGCCACATTTTTTCTGTACCCCATGGCAAAATGTGTAGAATCAAGAGGGGTGCAGAGAGGGCACATTCGCTATGTAACACAACATTTTTTGTGACAAAATCATAAGTAGAATTGAAAATGCGAGGGAAATTCATTTAACTTGTATTTTTTTATTCGGTACATGGGGATTTAACTGCAAACGTATGTGCACAACATCATCATGCCCAGCTTTTAATCCGCAACAAATCAATTAGATGGAAACGCATCTCTGGTGGGAAGTCACATTTATACATATTTTGGAATATTATAAAATCTGTCGCAAATTGGATGGAAACATAGCTAGTGTGTGGAAATATCCTTTTAGAAAACAGGAAAATCTCACTTTTGACTGTGTTGCCCCATAAACAGTGAATAGCAAACTAGAGCAATCTCTAAGCAAAGGACTTTATAAATATGAGACTGCTCCTGAGCATGTTTACAACAAAGCCAGTTAAAATACTACCACTCACTTCTGTCCATACACTCCCTCAAACATGTCCACTTGGAGAGACCGAGGAGGCTCTGATCTGAGCAGGCAGAAGGGCTGGCAGGTGTCCAGCCCCCTAGAAACCTGAGCCTAGCAACCTGTCAGTGACCTGGTCACAGAGGTCACTGGGATTTTGAGGGGCAGGTTAATGAACCCTCAGTCTCTCTGGCACCATCTGGGGATGGGTGGAGTGAGGTGTGAGATTAATAGAGAGACAGCACCACTGGCAGTGGGAGTTCTCTAGGGCATCAGTGGTGTAAAAATACTTTAAAGTACTACTCAAGTAGTTTTTTGGGGTATCTGTACTTTACCATTTACTTCACACACCCAAAAGTACTCATTACATTTTAAATGCCTAGCAGGACAGGAAAATGGTCCAATTCACACACTTAGAAAGAGAACATCCCTAGTCAGCCCTAGCTTCTGATCTGGCGGATTCACGAAACACAAATGCTTTGTTTGTAAATTATGTCTGAGTGTTGGAGTGTGCCCATGGCTATCCATAAATAAACAAAAAAAATGGTGGGGTCCTGTTTGCTTAACATAAGTCATGTGAAATCATTTTTACTTATGATACCTAAGTACATTTTAGCAATTACGTTTACTTCTCATACTTAAGTATATTTAAAACCAAAAACATACTTTTACTAAAGTGGTATTTTACAGGATGAGTCACTTTTATTTTCTATTAAGGTATCTTTACTTTTACTCATATGACAAATCGGGTACTTTTTCCACTACTGTGCAGCATATAACACAAAGAAAGAATTCCACCCGCCAGAATGTCAACAAAGTCTGCTGGGAGCCAACGATGTTCCACCACCCTGTCACTTCAAATTGAATTTTGGCTACCACATAGCGCCTGAAAACACTGTACAACAGAATGGAACTTGAAAAGGAAAGAGACAAATTAATCCACCGGATGGTGATGTAGGCACATGAGATTCTTCATTTCCTGTCAAAAATAAATCCGATCACAACTTTGAGGAAGTTTGATTGAGATCATTCAAATAATTGAAAAATCATCATAAAAATAGAAATGTCAAATTACATTTAATTCTAAATAGCCCATTTGCTCGAAACTGATGTTGACCCTAAACGACCAAGCCAGCATTAAATACTGTAACTACACCTTTCTGTTGAATCAGTCCTACTGAACACTAAGGAATAGCAATTAAATTCACACACACACACACACACACGACTGTATGCCTCCACTGCAGGTGAGCGTACCATTTCCTGCAGGGGGTAGGTGAATCCCAGTAGGTGAATTTCAAGTTGGCCAAAGATGTGGAAGGAAGTGGCCCCTTTAGTGGCAAACACACACACCGCACGCACATATGCACAGTCAAATTCATGACCAAAATTTATTGAGTGCAAAATAATATCATTCAATGATACGTACAGAGAGTCTTTAGCATAGGAACATAAGTACATTTCTTGTTGATCTTGGAAGAATGCTTTTTCCATATGTTATATTGCAATCTGTGAAAAAATCCCAGCACAGATACATATAAATACAAAAATGTGTATCATTAAAAATCTTGTTAGAGTAGCAATTGTATTACAGTATAAGTACATTTAAAACAGGATAACACCTAAGTCCCAAAAAAGTTTAAATATATTTCAATATATTTAACTAACATTATAAGCTACATAGTGTTTAACAATAATGCTATTGCCTCCTCAACCTTTCCTCAATCACATTTACCATTTCACTTTTCTGTTATCGTTCTACAGCACCAGCAATGCCCAACTCTACATTTCAAATGGTAAACATTGAAGTACTGATACATTAATAGACTGCAATTTGTTTAAACATGATTTGTGTTCAGTTAATGAAACATTAGAGCCTTATTTTATTAATGATTCAGTTCTACCTCACATCTCATTATTTTCGCTCTCCGTCTTTTAAATCTGTGTCAAAAGGCACACATCTTAGCTATCTTTGTTGCAGGTGCATGGTAACAATCGAAAAAGAAACCTGCACATTGCACTTGCTAGTATCACTGCTCTTTATTAACCTTTACGTATCGACCTCAAGGCCTTTGTCAAAGCTTAAAAAAAGAGCAGTGATACCTAGCAAGAGCAGTGTGCAGGTTTCTTATTTTTTCTCAAATCTGCATCCTTTCAAATCTCTTATGCCCTCATACCCAATGCTCAAAATCTTACCAGCCAAGAGCCAAAACACACAAGTTTGTGCATGTGTGTGTGTGTGTGTATAATCTCAGACCAGCTTGAGAATTGACACACCAAATTTCATAAGGCAATCTAGGCCTACTTTTAATATTTGTCAGTAGTACAATATTTCATGACCTTGTCTGGGATTTGACGCCGGTACTGTAGACCAAGCCAGTCAATCATATATCACACAATCACTATGACAGCAATGACCTCTATTAACTAAGGATTAGCTATGAGGGATGTACAGTATCATATCTCCTGGATAATCATAACATTAAGGACGTTCATTATTTTGTCACTGGCAGACATGCCCTCTTCTAACATTTAACAAAGAAAAGAACATGCAATGATAAAACAATATTCCATAAAAATACATATCCTGCAATTTTACCAGCAACTGCAACAAGTAATTCATAATAGATGTAGGCTATCACCCAGATAAAGTAAATGCTGTATATTTGCTATAAAGGCTATATTCTGTCTGAAGAAAAAGTGAATGGACAGAATGAGTACATCACTAGATGGAACCATTGCAGACAAAAGTTACCCCTATCCACAGATCTGAGATCAGCTTTCCCTCGACTTATCCTTTGCTTCACCACTAGGAGTTACAAACCAAAAACTGACCCTGAATCTGAACTTTCAGACACTTTTGCAGTATGACCGTATAGATGGTCTGTCTGTGTCTGTAACAAGACTATTTCAAAGCTTTTATCCATCCTTTATGTGAGTGGCGTTTGCCCTCACGTGTGCTCCTTGAGTGCCATGTCCCAAAGGTTCACAAATAGAGCTGCAAAATAACCCCATCTGTCACATTTCCTTCCCTTTTCCTCTACTTTCCTCCTGTACTTAGACAAAGCTTTCCGCTTTGAGGACGCCCTGCTAGACAGTAGATTCACCAAAAGGGGAAGTTTGTTTTGGCTAAACTCAGCATGGCTCAGCTTAACCCAGTTAGACCCAGTTCAATCCAGTTAAACACAGCTCAGATCAGTTTTGTTGGGTTACAGAAAGAATGTCCAGATGGAGGGTTTCCAGCCCTGCAGCCTCAGATAGATATGGAGTTGCCATTTTGCTGGTTGGGGGGTAGACTGAGGCTGAGACTGGGACTGAGACCAAGGTTGAAGTTGGGCTCGGGGTCCGAAGGGGTTAAGGCTACATCATTGTGATTGGGCTCAGAGTCCGTGGTAAGGGTGACGTCATTGAGGATGGACTGGGGGTCAAAAGAGGTCACGTCCAGTTCATTGAGGTTAGCCACGCGACGGAAGACGAAGTGAAAAGGTGCGGCCTGGGGTCGACTGTGGAGCTCAGCTTTGATCTTCTGGGGGTATGTGTCAAGGGCTAGCTGCTGGCTCGAGCCCTCAGTGAGCAGGAACAGAGCATAATCCTCAGGGTCGGGAACTTTGAATTTGTAGGCACAGATCTGGCAGACTTCCTCTGTGGTGGCGTAGGGCTGCACCTGCAGGGTTTTGGCCGTGCAGCCGCTGTCCAGCTCCTGGAGCGCCACTCGCAGGTAGTTCTGAGGTAAATGAAAAAGATAAGGTTGTTTAGATGTATTTAGTCAAAGGGACTAAGAGTTAAGAATTCAGTGTGTGTGTGTGTGTGTGTGTTACCTGAAAGTCGTCTACAGAGGGCGCAGTGCGCTGGGTGGTGCGGCGACGGTGCCACTGGTGGAGTGTGTTGCGTGTTTCAGAACTGAGTACACGAGCTGCTTGCTCCTCTTGGAAGTTCCTAATGAGGGACATGGCTCCGTACGCACTGGTCAGGTAGTATCCACCTGGAACAACACAGGAGAGAGAGGAGGTCAAACATCGCTGCAGCCTGACACTGCTGCAACAGCGGTCAATGATTGACACTCAAGATTTATTTGAGTTTACTTGAACATTACGATCTACAATAACATGGAAGAAGAATGGTAAGATTAGCCTCTTGGAACTCTAGAGGCAGTATTGTCATTTTTGAAGAAAAAAAAACGTTCCCGTTTTAAAAACGGGATATTTTGTCAGGAAAAGATGCTAGAATATGCATATAATTGACAGCTTTCGATAGAAAACACTAACGTTTCCAAAACTGTAAAGATATTGTCTGTGAGAATAACAGAACTGATGTTGCAAGCGAAAGCCTGAGAGAAATCCAATCCGGAAGTGCCCCAGGTTTTGAAAGCGCTGCGTTCCAATGACTCCCTATTTGGCTGTGAATGTACCATCAACGAGCTTACGCTTTCTACGTATTCCCCAGTATGTCTACAGCATTGTGACGTAGGTTTACGCATTTCTGTTGAAGAATAGCCGTATGGAGGCACATTGCGTAAGTGGTCACATGGTGGCTCCGAGAGAGATTCTCGCGTAAAGTACAGAGGTAGCCATTATTCCAATCGGTCCTAGAGAAAAAGGAATTGTCCCGACGGATATATTATCGAATAGATATTAGAAAAACACCTTGAGGATGGATTCTAAACAACGTTTGCCCATGTTTCTGTCGATATTATGGAGCTAATTTGGAAAACATTTCAGCGTTGTGGTGACCGCAATTTCCAGGCGATTTCTCAGCCAAACGTGAAGAACAAACGGTGCTGTTTCGCCTACAAAAATAATATTTTGGGAAAAAATGAACTTTGGCTATCTACCTGGGAGTCTCGTGAGTGAAAACATCCGAAGTTCATCAAAGGTAAACGATTTAATTTAATTGCTTTTCTGATTTCCGTGACAGGGTTGCCTGCTGCTAGCAAGGCATAATGCTATGCTAGGCTATTATAAACTTACACAAATGCTTGTCTAGCATTGGCTGTAAAGCATATTTTGAAAATCTGAGATGACAGTGTGATTAACAAAAGGCTAAGCTGTGTCTCAATATATTTCATTTGTGAAATCATTTTCATGAATAGGAATATTTTCTAGGGATATTTATGTCCGCTGCGTTATGCTAATTAGTTTCAGGCGATGATTACGCTACCGCATGCTGGTTTGGGAGTCGCTAGAGGTTAGGAAGGACATACAGTACACAAAGCAGATGTGTGTGTGTGTGTGTGTGTGTTGTACCTTCTCCATTGAGCAGAGAGGGGTCCAGCAGTTCCATCATGTAGAGGATCTCGTTATCTAGTTGAGGCATGTCACACTGGGCCAACACATAGGTCAGCATGGGCAGGAAGTCATCTGCCCCGTACAGACGACCTGAGACACACACACAACACTACAATTAGAAAGAGAGTGTCGATGTGTTTGTGTGTGTGCATACATATGTAATTGGTCTTGTTTATGCATGTGTCTGTACACTATGTACCTGAGTTGTCCTCCATGATGGTATAGATGAGTTTACACACACGCAGCAGCATGGTCACCTTCTTCTCAGGGGAGTAGAGTTTACACATGGTGTGAAACTTGTGCCGGATCTTCTCTATGGCGACTGGATCTGGAGGGAGTGCGTCGGTCACGCCCATTTCCTGGGGCTGCCGGACCTTGGCCAATGAGAGGTTCTCCTTAAGCTCCTGCCACGCCCCACTGCGGACCTGGAACTCCTGGAGGGCCACTCCCACCACACCTTTTAGGGGCTTCAGGACAATCTTATGCATGGCCTTCTCTAGGACATAGTCTGTTTGGGGGAAAGAGGGAGAAATACTATTATTTTGACAGCAAATACTGATAGGCACCCTCCACTCTATATGAATTCATTACAGGAAGTCTTAATAGATTCCTGGTAGTGGTAGGAGTGGGATTCAATCCATATCATCAAGACATTATGCAGACCTCAGGTTTTTACAAGCACTCTCAAAGAGACCGACTACTAGGAACCATGATATCATAATACACACAGGATGAATGCAGAGTGGGAGTCTAACCACAGAGCTGAATAAGGCAGAGAGAGAGCTGACTGTGCAGTCGAATGGGGCAAACTCAGCAGGATTATACTGGAGACATCTGCAGACTTAGGAACAGCTTCTTCCAACACAACATTTTCAACCCGTTCCCACATTGTCTCGACCCACTTTTCTTTCTTTCCTTTCTCCTGTGTCAGATTAGCTACTTTTGGGGCTACTCTTCCTGGGGTCCAAACAGGAAACTACACAACAAATAAAATACATAATATTTACTGAAGAAAAATATAAATGCAACATGTAAATAGTTGGTCCCATGTTTAATGAGCGGAAATAAAGAAATCCTGAAATGTTCCATAAGCACAAAAAGCTTATTTCTCCAAAATGTTGTGCTCAAATGTGTTTAAAATCCCTGTTAGTGAGTATTTCTCCTTTTCCAAGATAATCCATCCACCTGACAGGTGTGGCATATCAAGAAGCTAATTAACAAAATGATCATTGTGCTGGGGACAATAAAAGTTTATTTCACAGAACACAATGCCACAGAGGTCTCAAGTTGAGGGAACGTGCAATTGGCATGCTGACTGAGGGAATGTCCAACAGAGCTGTTGCCAGAGAATTGAATGTTTCTCTACCAATGTCATTTTTTAGAGAATTTGGCAGTACGTCCAACCGGCCTCAAAACCACAGACTACGTTTAACAACGCCAGCCCAGGACCTCCACATCCAGATTTTTCACCTGCGGGATTGTTTGAGATCAGCCACCCGGACAGCTGATGAAATTGAGGAGTAGGTCTGTCTGTAATAAAGCCCTTCTGTATGGGTGGCCGATGCTCTTCCAGGCCCACCCATGGCTACACCCTTCCCAGTCATGTGAAAGCCATAGATTAGGGCCTAATACATTTATTTCAATTGACTGATTTCCATAAATGAACTGTAAATCAGTAAAATCGCTGAAATTGTTGCATGTTACGTTTAGATTTTTTGTTCAGTCGTACCCCAACGACGTATCACATACATAGCACTACATTTACATTACAATTTAGCCATTCAGCTGACGCTCCCATCCAGAGTGACCCACAGCTAGAGCATTCATCTTAAGATAGGCAGGCGAGACATCATCACAGTCGTACCCCAACCACGTGTCACATACATAATACAATGCATAAAAATGTTGGTGTCTCTTCACAGTCCCCGTCGTGCCGTAGTGTTCTTTTATCAGTTTTTTGTTATTTGGTTTCATTGCTAGCTTGAGTAGCCTGGGGTGGCAGAGTTCCATGTAGTCATGGTTCCATTTAGACACTATTTAATACTGTGTGTTTCCCAGCCTCTGTTCTGGACTTGGGAGACCTCTGGTTGCATGTCTTGTGTGATACCGAAGAGTGTCCGAACTGTGTGCCAACTGCTTGAACAGATAGCTCAGTATCTTCAACACCTCACACAAAGACCAATAGTGACAAAGTCAATCATTCCTCAACTTTGAGCCAGGAGAGATTGATATTCATGTCAAAATCAAATCAAATTTTATTTGTCACATACACATGGTTAGCAGATGTTAATGCGAGTGTAGCGAAATGCTTGTGCTTCTAGTTCCGACAATGCAGTAATAACAAGTAATCTAACTAACAATTCCAAAACTACTGTCTTGTACACAGTGTAAGGGGATAAAGAATATGTACATAAGGATATATGAATGAGTGATGGTACAGAGCAGCATAGGCAAGATACAGTAGATGGTATCGAGTACAGTATGTACAAATGAGATGAGTATGTAAACAAAGTGGCATAGTTTAAAGTGGCTAGTGATACATGTATTACATAAGGATACAGTCGATGATATAGAGTACAGTATATACGTATGCATATGAGATGAATAATGTAGGGTAAGTAACATTATATAAGGTAGCATTGTTTAAAGTGGCTAGTGATATAGTTACATCATTTCCCATCAATTCCCATTATTAAAGTGGCTGGAGTTGAGTCCGTGTCAGTGTGTTGGCAGCAGCCACTCAGTGTTAGTGGTGGCTGTTTAACAGTCTGATGGCCTTGAGATAGAAGCTGTTTTTCAGTCTCTCGGTCCCAGCTTTGATGCACCTGTACTGACCTCGCCTTCTGGATGATAGCGGGGTGAACAGGCAGTGGCTCGGGTGGTTGATGTCCTTGATGATCTTTATGGCCTTCCTATGACATCGGGTGGTGTAGGTGTCCTGGAGGGCAGGTAGTTTGCCCCCGGTGATGCGTTGTGCAGACCTCACTACCCTCTGGAGAGCCTTATGGTTGAGGGCGGTGCAGTTGCCATACCAGGCGGTGATACAGCCCGCCAGGATGCTCTCGATTGTGCATCTGTAGAAGTTTGTGAGTGCTTTTGGTGACAAGCCGAATTTCTTCAGCCTCCTGAGGTTGAAGAGGCGCTGCTGCGCCTTCTTCACGATGCTGTCTGTGTGAGTGGACCAATTCAGTTTGTCTGGGATGTGTATGCAGAGGAACTTAAAACTTGCTACCCTCTCCACTACTGTTCCATCGATGTGGATAGGGGGGTGTTCCCTCTGCTGTTTCCTGAAGTCCACAATCATCTCCTTAGTTTTGTTGACGTTGAGTGTGAGGTTATTTTCCTGACACCACACTCCGAGGGCCCTCACCTCCTCCCTGTAGGCCGTCTCGTCGTTGTTGGTAATCAAGCCTACCACTGTTGTGTCGTCCGCAAACTTGATGATTGAGTTGGAGGCGTGCGTGGCCACGCAGTCGTGGGTGAACAGGGAGTACAGGAGAGGGCTCAGAACGCACCCTTGTGGGGCCCCAGTGTTGAGGATCAGCGGGGAGGAGATGTTGTTGCCTACCCTCACCACCTGGGGGCGGCCCGTCAGGAAGTCCAGTACCCAGTTGCACAGGGCGGGGTCGAGACCCAGGGTCTCGAGCTTGATGACGAGCTTGGAGGGTACTATGGTGTTGAATGCCGAGCTGTAGTCGATGAACAGCATTCTCACATAGGTATTCCTCTTGTCCAGATGGGTTAGCGCAGTGTGCAGTGTGGTGTGCATGTCATTGACATTTGCCCTCCTTGTACATTAAGTGTAATACGTGCTGCTCTGTTTTGGACCAACTGCAATGTGCCTATGTCCTTCTTTACCGCACCTGACCACAAAACTGGACAGTAATTCAGGTGCAATAAAACTTCTCAAAGTAGCCTAACCACTCCGTCTGAGAATGTGTGTAATGCAAATAAATGTGTCTTTCTTCCTTGTAAGTCAAGACCAGCAACACATGTCCTTCCTTGTAGGTGTTACATCACTGTATCATTATCAAAGGTATGGTTTAAAAATAGATACTGGTAGTACAAAATATAATTATTCCAGTAAGCAGAATAACCAACAGGTTAAACTAGACTTGTGACACTTCACTGGCAATTAGTCAAATTTGATCAAAGTCAACTTGTCATCTTCTATGAACAAGCCTGGTATTTGGTATTTATTAGGATCCCCATTAGGCACTGCAAGAGCATCAGCTACTCTTCCTCAGGTCTACATGAAACATTACATAATACATAGTACAGAACATTATTAATCAAGGACTGAAATACATTTAAAACGTCAAAGTCTACATATCAGTACGTATCTAGGTCTAATACGTAGTACAATACAAGATATATAAAATGGCTGTCTGTTCAGTCCCCTTTGTGCAGTAGTGTTTTTTTATCTGGTTTTATTGTCAGTTTGAGTTACCTGGGATGGCAGTGTTCCATGTAGTCATGGCTCTACTTAATACTGTGTGTTTACCAGCCTCTGTTCTGGACCTGGGGACTGTGGTAGAGCAAGCCTGGTACCTTGTAGTTCTGTTAAAGTGGTTAAAATCGCTGGAATGCAGTGCCAGCACTAAAAGACCTCAGGCCTGCGGTTGGGCTCAGTGCATGTTTCCCAGTGGGAGCACACATGTACACACACACGCACCCATACAAAATCCCCCGTGGCCTTTGTTTTTGCATGCACGTTATTTTCAAGTTTCTCTGGACTGGTCTTTAAAACAATGTGCCTCAAGCTACTGTCCTTCCTTACATATACTGGTACCGCTCATAACTCTGGTCATTAGCACTGTGGAATGTAACAACATGGAAGCGTGGAGGGTTAGCATGCAATTCTGTAGTGTACTAATGCACAGGGATGCAAACTAGTGAGGGCCCAAAAAGGTGATACTTAAAAAAAATTAAAGAATATGATCTACATGATCCGTCTCGGTGTGTAAAATAAAATGTGGTTAATGTGAACCTAACTTGCATCTAAAAAATGTAAAGAAAGCAATCCAATGTTATTTGTTGCCTAGACTTTACTGCAAATGATACTCAAGGTCTTGAGAAAAAAACAATACACGAATATTGCAGTTAGCCATGACAGCCTTTATAATATAACACTTGAACACACATAAATATTGCACTTGGGAAAAAAAAACATCTAAAGTAGAAATAGAATGAAACAAACAGGCATTCTATTTGTTCTCTATTATAGTGGCCACTATAGACATTGATTAAGTGCACAAGGCTGTGCACAAGGCTGCATGTGAGTTGAGTTCAAGTGAGTGAGTTCAAAAAATGAGTTCACTGAGTTCAAAAAATATAATCCCCCTCACTCTCTCTCTCACACACACACGTGTTACTGTCAAATTCAACACAACAAAAGCAATATCTTTGGGCTACACTGCAAAGCGCCTCATTTTCACCTAATTCTCTCAATCGGAAAATTAACCACATAAATTACTGTAGAGGGAAACATTAGTTAATGGTGGTTAGTTAGGGTTAACCCTAACATTTCACAGATTGCCATGGTCATGGTAAGCAACTAACGCGTTATAACTTGAATGCAAGGGGTCGTATACCAGTTAATACTGTAATGAAACAGGCAGGGAGCAGGTCTCGAACCCTTGACCTTGTAGCCCGAAGTCCAGCGCGCTATCGACTGTGCGGCAAAAAGCATGCTCAAGCGGCAGAGTTGATTTCCGCGCTTATAAACCCAGGGTCGTTACACTACTATAACGAATTGATTAGGTTACTAATGTTAGCTCATTTGATGTCGTAACGTTAGCTAGCTAACTTTAGCTGTCTGACTTTATTAGCAAGCTAATTTTCACACCATAAACTCAATTATTTGATCAGATGAGTTGGCTAATGTGGCTCAACATTTCTCTGGCTGGCTAACGGAGAATTCAATCCAGTTTATCTAGCAAGATTATTAACAATGCTAATACTTCCACCACACTTCCTTCCACCACCACACTTTCTCCCTCACCTCAAACTTTCCAAATAGCAGTTATTTTTCGGTTACAGCTCATGAGGTACGCTTCATCACCTTCTCACCCCCGTCTCCGTGGTCAGGCTTCTCACCTAACGTTACCTCTTCGTTATCGTTCAGGGGACTCGCTGCTGTAACTGCCTTTCTACTCTCTGCTGTCTTTCCAGAGCGCGCGCTGATCATGTAACTAGCAAATTGGTCGTCTCTTCTCTGTTCAGTTGCTTGCTGCGCTGCATTCTGTTGTTATGTGAACAATTGGCTGAGCCTTGGATACAGCCAGTATAGCTCCAAACGTGCATCACTCTTTCGCTTACAGCCAGTAGTGATCCCCCCTAACTTTTCTCATCGAATCTACATGAATCACGTAGGTCACCTATTTTGGATTCAAAACGGCGAATTTCGCCAAAAGGTGACTAGTTTGCATCCCTGAATGCAGTTGTTAAACTCACTGTATGGCATACAACACATGCTAGATGAGTAAATGCTGGATGAGCAGGTTGTCTTTAGAGAAGTCCGAGGTCAATGTGAGTAAGTGGGGTTTGATGAGTGGTGTGAGAGGGGACACAGGAGCTATCTCACTTAGGAGGGACTTTTTATGGTTACACACTTATTTCCCATTAGGCCACAGAAACACAAACTCACACAAATGTACGGTATGTACTGAGGGCCACTTCCGCTTCAAATACACATCTCCCCACCAAAACAACCTTCCTCACCCATAATCTCCCTCAACACATCCTCCCTGCAGAGCTTGCACGTGAACCGGAGGGAGGGAGGGACGGGAGGGTGGGACAGACAGACGAGAAGTGAATCCATTCTCACATCCCACACCCTTCCAGCGCCATTGTGCCGCCACATAGTGACAGATTGCCTCTCTGTGACGCACATTGAGGCTAACAGAAATCCCCTGACAGTATATTCACTATAGCTCTCAACACAACTTTGAGTAGATCTCTAATAGCTCACACTATTCTTGTCACATTTCCCCAAAAGTCACAGTGTGTAAAAATGGCCCTGTAATCTAGAGGTATGGCAAGGTCATCCAATCTGAACTGTCGCCAAATTCAGGGCTGCAGCTGATATGGACTCTATTTACTTCCTCGTGAGTACTCTGCCTGAAGATTGGCTACCCCTCGTACATTTCCAACAGCCCCCACTCTTCCCCCTTCATGTCCCTATTGTTTTTTATGTATAGAAACATGTATCCCTGGCCCCTACATAGTACAGTACTTGTGAGTCCTAAATTAATGGTGTTCATATGGTGAGATTTCCACCTAGCCTAACAGAGGGCCATGTGGAGCAAGCCATCGCTATTGCTAATGTCTGTCCAACCCTTTCAGATCTACATGAAGTGCTTAGGGTCTAGGGGTGGAGTTGGAATTGGGCAATAGAGTCTCCCTTCCACAAACTCCTTACAGGCCTATAAACAGAGCTTCAAAACAACTTGTTGCTCAACTTGGCACCGAGCATAGCAATGAAGCCAAAACAAGGAAAAACTGCCAAGTGGGTTAATTTAAGGAGACACAAGGGTCCCATTCTCCCCCCTCCCTCTTCGCCCCCCTCTCTCTCCATGCTCTTGCCTCATACACCCACAGACAAATGCAAGCGCTGTCAACACAGAAAGGGATAGAAAAAGAGGGAGAGATTTAGCGGTTTGCAACAAAGGCTCCGTCTGTGATTGGAAGTGGGAGAGTTGGAGAAGGATAGAAAGAGAAGAGAAGTGATGGTCGAGCGGGAGAAGTTTGCTTACTTGGCAAACAGCCACTGAAGCACATCTGGAGAGGCAATTAATTCAGCTAAACTGAAAACACTTTCTGCTGCAACAAAAACATTGCATAACAATTCCGATTACCAAACATTGCAGGAAAACCAATCGTGATGTATGAAATCCTTGGATTAGTTGTCAATCAAGAATGATTTTACTGTCTTTGTCTTAAAGAGCCATCTCTTTGATGATTGCTCCTGACACACAGTAAACAGGAGAATGGTTTTGTAAGGATCAAATACACCTCCCACGTGTTACTGCTTCACAGCTCTATGGTATATTGTCTTCTTCCTCTGCCAACTTTGAAAAGGACCAGTGGGAACAGGTTAGTTCACAGAAGGATCCTCTCTGGCTGAAACGTGTTTTCACTGTTTACATTTGGGCCAGTTTCTAATCCCAATAATTCCCACACATGAATACCTTGGCCTTTCTCTAAGCCCCTCCCCTGGGCAGGTGTTTGACATGCCAGTGTGTCATAAAGGCCAAGAATAACACTATCTAAATGCTAGCACTGTTGTCTCACTAGCAATAAAGTATCCCAATCCCATTGGTTAACCGGTTTGTCTGTAACTCAACTCCTGCTGCTTCACCGACCACAACCCCTATTCTGAGATGCATTCCAAAGAACTGTAATCATCTTGACCAAAAGCGCCAGCTCACACACAGACTTGCATACTGAGCTGCTCTCGCCGTGGCTATAGGCATACAGAGTGTTGTCCAGTTAGCATATTTTCAGATATGACGGTTTATGATTTTCTTTAGTCGTTTCAATGTCAAATATGAACCATTTCAGAGATGACGATGGAACAACTTCCTAACAAGTTCAACGTACATTTTTACTGTAATTTCTAGCAAACTATCAACTTTTATGCAACGGTTAACCAACATTGACTGGTGTGATTTCCAATAGATGCACAAACATTGTATAACAGTAAAAATCCACACATTCTTACACACCCCTTGCTACTCACCGATCTGGTCCTCTGGGATGAGTGACTCGATGGGGGGCTCCAGCTCAGAGCTCTGCCGCAGGTAGCTCTTCATCTGGGTGATGAACTGGCGTAGCGTCTGCAGCAACTCCAGTCCTGATGCGTGGCACTGCCAGGCCTGGCTGCCGCCTCCCTCCTGCAGGAAGCTCAGGTAGTCCTGCACCAGGCAGCCGAAGTAAGACCCCTTGTCCCTCGACAGCTCCAGGACTCTCCGTATGGCCCGTTTCTCTGGGGTCATCAGCGAGTTGAACACCCCACTCATTTTACGGAGGTGGCCCCTGAGGGCCCGCTGGATGACCATGGCCCCGGCGCTGGCTCGCCGTTTGGTGCGCAGCCCAGGAGGGGTGATGGTCAGGTCCTGGTCTTGGTCGCTCTCCAGGCTCCCGCCGAAGTCTGCTTCGTCTTCATCATCATCGTCTTCCTCCATGCTGCTGTAGGGGTGGGTGAGGGGGGGCAGGACCAGGTTGTTGGTGGTGGGGGGGCTGGGTTCAGAGAGCGGGGGGAAAAAGCCCTGGGAAAAGTCTAGTGAGTCGGCAGAGGATTCGGTGGAAAGGCTCATGTCGCTCAGGCGCTGCACACTGTCCCCTCTTCCTCCTCTTTCTCTTCCTCCTTCCTCTCGACGGGAGGGGGCTGGGTCTTGAGTGGACGGACTGTTTCCCTCTGTGTTGTCGTCAGGGGTGGTGGCGTTTCTCAGTGACAGCTTAGCCAGACTGAGAGAAATGGCGTTCTCAATAGTCTGGTCATCGAGAGCAAGATGGCAGTCGACGTCGCTTGGCGGCGTGGGTTTCGGTCTACTTGGGGAGGAAAGGGACAAGGGAATAGAGATGGGGGCACTGATGCTGAGCTTCTTAGGAGGGGAGGATAAGAGGAAAGAAGAGGATGGACTGATGCTGAGAGAGGAGCCCAGGCGGGAGAGAAGGCTACTGCCCTTCTCTCTTTCTCCTCCTTTCTCCCTCTCTCCCACCCTGTCCTTCTCTTTGGGGGGGTTGATCCAGGATATCTTCTCAGGCATGCTGCACTGGCGTCGAGGAGGGGCAGGGCGACGGGGAGCACAATGGGGAGGTGGGGGGCGAGGCGGTGGTGGGCGGGACACGCTCTTAGCCTGGCTCACACTGTTGTTATAATGCTGGGGGCTGTTGCCAGGGCTAGGACTCTGAGGGCTGTTGCTAGGGGGTTGAGGGCTGTTTGTGCAGTCGATAAGTTGCTCTGGGTTGCTGATACAGTGCTGTTGAACTTGTACTGTTGTTGCTGTAGTTGTTGTAGTACTATTGTTGTTTAGGTGGTGGGGGTTGTTGTAGTAGCTGGTGGAGGAGGGAGGGGTGTGGTTGCCCCCCTCTGGATCGTGAACCTTCAGGAAGAGGGGGTTGATGAAGCAGAGAGCCCCGTTGGACTGGGAACACTCAAGCTGGGACGGGGTGCGGGTGACCAGGGGGCTGAGTGATTGGTCCTGGATGGTTGTCCCGGACAACCGGGAGACAGAACTCTTGCTCCTGCAGCAATGCTCAGAGTCCCAGAAGCCTGCAGGGCAGAGACAGGAGAGAGACAATATCAGAACAGTCAGACACTACAACAGCAACATTACTGAAAGATATAGCGCTGAGTGATTAGTGCTTTATGAGGTCGGTTCGATAATGTATATACACACACACAGTGCCTTGCGAAAGTATTCGGCCCCCTTGAACTTTGCGACCTTTTGCCACATTTCAGGCTTCAAACATAAAGATATAAAACAATTTTTTTGTGAATAATCAACAACAAGTGGGACACAATCATGAAGTGGAACGACATTTATTGGATATTTCAAACTTTTTTAACAAATCAAAAACTGAAAAATTGCTAAATTATTCAGCCCCCTTAAGTTAATACTTTGTAGCGCCACCTTTTGCTGCGATTACAGCTGTAAGTCGCTTGGGGTATGTCTCTATCAGTTTTGCACATCGAGAGACTGAATTTTTTTCCCATTCCTCCTTGCAAAACAGCTCGAGCTCAGTGAGGTTGGATGGAGAGCATTTGTGAACAGCAGTTTTCAGTTCTTTCCACAGATTCTCGATTGGATTCAGGTCTGGACTTTGACTTGGCCATTCTAACACCTGGATATCTTTATTTTTGAACCATTCCATTGTAGATTTTGCTTTATGTTTTGGATCATTGTCTTGTTGGAAGACAAATCTCCGTCCCAGTCTCAGGTCTTTTGCAGACTCCATCAGGTTTTCTTCCAGAATAGTCCTGTATTTGGCTACATCCATCTTCCCATCAATTTTAACCATCTTCCCTGTCCCTGCTGAAGAAAAGCAGGCCCAAACCATGATGCTGCCACCACCATGTTTGACAGTGGGGATGGTGTGTTCAGGGTGATGAGCTGTGTTGCTTTTACGCCAAACATAACGTTTTGCATTGTTGCCAAAAAGTTCAATTTTGGTTTCATCTGACCAGAGCACCTTCTTCCACATGTTTGGTGTGTCTCCCAGGTGGCTTGTGGCAAACTTTAAAACGACACCTTTTATGGATATCTTTAAGAAATGACTTTCTTCTTGCCACTCTTCCATAAAGGCCAGATTTGGGCAATATACGACTGATTGTTGTCCTATGGACAGAGTCTCCCACCGCAGCTGAAGATCTCTGTAGTTCATCCAGAGTGATCATGGGCCTCTTGGCTGCATCTCTCATCAGTCTTCTCCTTGTATGAGCTGAAAGTTTAGAGGGACGGCCAGGTCTTGGTAGATTTACAGTGGTCTGATACTCCATCCATTTCAATATTAATCGCTTGCACAGTGCTCCTTGGGATGTTTAAAGCTTGGGAAATCTTTTTGCATCCAAATCCGGCTTTAAACTTCTTCACAACAGTATCTCGGACCTGCCCTGCCTATATATAGATCTATTATACACTGAACACTGAAGTTACATTCAATGTGAAACTACTTGGTATTGTGATACCTGGCCTGGTATCGTGTCATTTGTAAAATGTTGGTATCCTGACAAGCCTACTATGCATTATGTGGGTTGAATGCTGGAACACAGACTAAAACAATTAATAAAAGTCAGATGATAGTAGTGACTTCCCATTACTGCTTATCACTTACTAACCATCATTTATTCACATCACTTTAATAAAATATTTCAGTTAGTGTAAATTACATTTGTTTTATTTGATGACTATTATTTCATCCAACTCCTCTCTAAAGAGCTGCTGCCTACGCTATCTGACAGTCACTATTTAGTATTTCTTCAAAGTAAATCAGGCATACTTTTATTCCAACATTCAATCACTTAGATCATGTATTTTCCCGTAGAGAAATGAAGCAACTGCTCTGTCACGCATTCTTCTCTGCTCTCTCACACTAACCTAACGTAGCAGGCATAAAAGAAACAGACAAGTAGGAGCGCAATAGATTATGGTCATTGTAGTTAACTACCACGTTTTCTGTGGTAATTATGTAAAATATTGGCCTGTTGGAAACTATAACTCCCTACTACATTGCACATCTAATTTACAGTGCATTCAGAAAGTATTCAACCCCTTTACTTTTTCCACATTTTGTTAAGTTTTGTTAAGCATTATTCTAAAATGGGTTCAACAGATTTCTTTCCTCATCACCCTACACACAATACCCCACAATGACAAAGCTAAAACCGTAAAAAAAAACTGAAATAACATTTATTTAGGCATTCAGACTCTTTACTCAGTACTTTGTTGAAGCACCTTAGGTAGTGATTACAGCCTCTTGTCTTCTTGGTTATGACGCTACAAGCTTGGCACACCTGTGTTTGGGGAGTTTCTCCCATTCTTCTCTGCAGATCCTCTCAGGTTGGATCGGGAGCGTCTCTACACAGCTATTTTCAGGTCTCTCCAGAGATGTTCGATCGGGTTCAAGTCCGTGCTCTGGCTGGGCCACTCAAGGACATTCAGAGACTTATCCCGAAGCCACTCCTGCGTTGTCTTGGCTGTGTGCTTAGGGTCGTTGTCCTGTTGGAAGGTGAACCTTTGCCCTAGTTTGAGGTCCTGGGCGCTCTGGAGAAGGTTTTCATCAAGGATCTCTCTGTACTTTACTTCGTTCATCTTTTCCTCAATTCTGACAAGTCTCCCAGTCCCTGCCGCTGAAAAACATCCCTACGGTGAAGCATGGTGGTGGCAGCATCATGTTGTGAGTGCCAGGTTTCCTCCAGACGTGACGCTTGGCATTCAGGCCAAAGAGTTCAATCTCGGTTTCATTAGACCAGAGAATCTTCTTTCACATGGTCAGAGTCCTTTAGGTGCCATTTGGCAAACTCCAAGCAAGCTGTCGTGTGCTTTTTACTGAGGAGCGGCTTCGGTCAGGCCACTTTACCATAAAGGCCTGATTAGTGGAGTGCTGCAGAGATGGTTGTTCCAAACTTCTTCCATTTACGAATGATGGAGGCCACTGTGTTCTTGGGAACCTTCAATGCTGCAGACATTTTTTGGTACCCTTCCCCAGATCTGTGCCTCGACACAATCCTGTCTCTGAGCTCGACAGACAATTCCTTCGACCTCGTGGCTTGGTTTTTGCTCTGACATGTACTGTCAACTATGGGACCTTATATAGACAGGTGTGTGCCTTTCCAATTCATGTCCAAACAATTGAATTTACCACAGGTGGACTCCATTCAAGTTGTAGAAACATCAAGGATGATCAATGGAAAAAGGATGCACCTGAGCTCAATTTCAAAACTCATAGCAAAGGGTCTGAATACTTATGTAAATATGGTATTTCTGTTTTTACATTTGCAAACATTTAAAAAAAGAAGAAGCTCTTTTCACTTTGTTTTTATGGGGTATTGTGTGTAAATTGCTGCGTAAAAACAAGAACGAAATGGAATTCAAATAATTGAACTGACGTTGCTCAATTAGTTGTTTAAAAACCTAAAATCACTCAGCACTAGTAAGATAACACTAACATCATGCCAATATTACGCCTACATTATTTCAATATTGCCCTCTCTCACAATAACATTACTGGTCAAACGCTGCAGGAGTCAGTCATTCTGATATTACACTACAGAGCAACATTAGGATAGCATAACACTGTAATATAATAGCAACACAAAGTAACATGAAGTGATGTTCTACATTAACACAGAGGCTACAATAACCTGATAATAACGTAGTAACTGAGAAGTATGCTAATAAAACAATGCCAATACACAGACATTAGACCATCGAGTCAATTAAGCTACTGTCATACCACGTTGCCAATGCCTACATTACAGTATTAATACAAGAAAGCATATTAACACATTGTTGCAAATAAGTACAACCATACCAGTCTACATAACAGCAGCACAATAACATTCCAAATCAGTATGATATAACCATAGAAGACTTAGAAAGAACAGCGCTGGTCACTACAACACAGCCAACAACTTAGCAACCAAAGCCATGTACCAACCAAAGACACTATTGGTGCATTTCCATACAGGATTTACCCCAGTGTTTTACTCAAAAGGCTCAGAATTTTCTGTTCCATCTATGCGGGCCAGAACTCGAGTATCACTGGACATTGGCTCCGGTGGACATTCTCTTACTTGGGGCCAAAGCCAGGCCACTGGTACTTTTCAGCTTTCATTTACATAAGAGTCTAACTATGAACTTCAACAACTTCTCACAAAGCAACTGTTTAGATTATGCAGAGGTTGTTGATTCGGCTCTTCACAAGTCCTCACGGTCAGCCCTAGCTACGGAAACAATGTACCTAGTATAACATAAGGGCATATACAGTAATGTAACACTGGTGTTGCAGTCAAAAAAAGCAGCATATATGACAGAACTAACCTACTGCAAGAGACGCATCCAACTGAAGAGCATATGTGCTGTACTAGACAGAGCAAAACGCAGAGACTCTAGAACAATTAAAGACAAAGCCGTACCAGATTAAGCCAAAGTCACATCACAATGTAAGACCAGAGAAACTTTGACTTACTGTTCTCACATCAGCAGACAAATACCAGCTCTGATTTTAGTTTACTAGTGTGAGAAACCTCTAGAGCACACTGCCGTCCAGTCTGAAGCCTCGCTGTCATGTCTCACACACACACAGACTTATGACTCACACATGATAACGAGTGCATGGGGGCGGACAGTCAACAGAGCACTCTCTCCTCCCCTCGCTTCTTGCTCTCAATCCCTCGCTCGCCAGCTCTGTCAGTTTTTCCTGCCCCATTCCTCCTTCAAGACTTATTTTTCTCTGCTGTTTTTGTTATTCTTCCATTTTGGCAGCTCTTGCACTTTTCACGGTTACTTTCTGGGGTGAACTTTGGTTTTATAGGTGGGGTGGAGACCAAACCTGTCAGGGGGTACTCCTCCAGAATTTATTTTCTCCACCTAAAGCTAATTTCCTGCATTTCATCACAATTTAAGTGATTCAAAAGACTGAACTAGAGCAAATGTAATTCAATAATCAATATTTTGTTGCACATAGAACAGAATTAGCAGCTTTAAAAAAAAAAAGCAAATGTTAAGTACAAAGACTTAGCTTTTGATGGTCTTAATGAGGATTCCATCTATATCAAATGTCTTCAAACTTAATTAGCCAGACAACATTTCATGTTTCTATGACTCTAAGATATCTTGTTTCAAAAGCCACTGTCATCTTGAGCTAACTTTAGGAAACAATAACCCCCCCCCCCCCCCCCCCCCCCCCCAAAGCTGTCATCCACTGTTTTGTTTCAAAAGCCACTGCTAGCTTGAGCTAGATTAACCACAAACCATAGGGATAGTGGCAAGCTCACAGTGTTAAAATGTTGTGGCCAATTCACCTCTAAGTAACTTCAAACTAAGTATTTGAGTTGATTTGTTTTTCAATTTTGAACACTGTGAGCTTGCCACTATCCCTATGGTTTGTGGTTAATCTAGCTCAAGCTAGCAGTGGCTTTTGAAACAAAACAGTGGATGACAACCTCTCCTGGCCCCATAAGACTTAATTCAGGGAAAATGGAGAGAAAAAAAAAAGTCTAAAAAGTGACGATATCCTTTAACATTTTATTTGGTTCCCTCAAAAAACACCAATTATAAAAACATTTCCATACACTCAACATATGTTTAAATGTGCTCAAAACAGGAGCTACACAACAAAATCACATTTTGACTCCGCTGGGCCTTTAAGACAGTGATAACATGGACCTTCACACTATTTTAGGACACTTGGGGGTATCCGAAACAAATGTAATTATTTGATTACACTTTTGAATCTGGCCTTATAAATAACAAAGATCAGTCTGAATGAAGTATGCTTAGAAGTTATTGAAGTGCATCATACAGGTATTGGAAGATTCAGGAAAGCCGAAGAAAGCTCAGGCAATCATTGTGTATTTCATCTTTCTTAGAACAGAATATAAATTCATTTCCCCAACCATTCTGTGTTCCTGAGAGTCATAGATTTCAGGCATGGGATCATAATTGAAAATGGCCAAAACGGTTCAACTGCTAAAGCCAAATTCATAGGAAGATCACAATTACATTCAATTAATTTCCCCCAGTCAATCTGTGCGATTTTGTCAGTCCCGTCTAACGAGTCCTGTGCGACACGTGAGCTTTGTGACCAACTTTGTTTTTATACTTGTAATGATAAAACTAAATAATCAAAGAAATGCATACAAAGATGTCCCTCCACAATGGGTTGGGGGTTATGACCCTCCCGTCCCTAGTGAAAGTTCCACCCCTGGTTACCTTTAAAGTCAGTTTTTGTTCCTTGTCAACAATAGCAGTGGTATTTCATCTTTGATATTTTGTTGGGTTCTGGAAAATATTATTGATGAAAGTTCTGTTCCAGACATAAATCCCTTGTCTTGGACCAAAATATCACACATTTATCCACAAAGTGTTAACAATAACTGATGTGGTGGGATGTGGGGAGGCAAGGGATAAACTGGGTGCAACAGAAACCTTGTATCCCAGGTAACACACCTGTGTTGAGTTCAGTTTGATTAAATATTTGCTATGTTGCTTGATGGTTTGTAATGACGTTTCCCCAAAACATTCTTCAGTGTTCTTGAACAGACTGAGGTACGTTTTCTCCGTTTGGTGGGGTGTGGCTTGAAGCAATAAGAGAGGTATTTAAAAGGGCAACGGAGTGTTCCCCAAACCACAACCCCTCCCAGTTTTTCAACTAGTCGTTCAGAACATCACCATTTCCGTTTAATTGAACGATGCAGAACATTTTTTCATCCTGAACACTGCCCTGAGACACTGTGGGTGTGGCCTAACGGGGGAAATGTCTTTGTCTAAAACTGGCAGCTGGGAAAATCTAGGGTGAGCTGAGGACAATGAGGGGAGGAAACCTGAAATTCAGACAGATAACAAATGAATTCATTCTTGGCCAAAGTTTAGCCTCTTGGTAAAGAAAGACAGAAATGTCAGCTAATGGTTCACTGCTTGAAAAAACTTCTTTAACAAGCCTTGCTAGTACGTCCAGCTACTGTGTACTTCTTTTTCAATCAAGCTCATCTTCTGACAAAGGGTTGAATAGAGACCGACAGAATGAAAGAAAGAGTTGACTTTCTCTGAAGCATAGAAGGACACATCCCCATTGTATTGAATAAGACCCACGTCACAGGTGCGGTTACCGATCCAGACGTCAGAACTCAGCACTGATGTCTTTTGTTCTGTCCAAAGCCACATTTCAGTGATGCGACATAGCCTACCTACACACACAGCTCATCTCCGGCATGGTCACCTATATGAATGTCATTAAAATATATGTGAACCTTCACTGACGCTCATCTACGTCCACACAATCATTGTTCAAGTCTCAATGCAGTCTGCTCACATTACTCATAGGGAAAAATAGACAGTGGGGCTGTTGTGTGTGAAGATCACTCAAAACCACACCAAAGGAAGGGTGTTATCAAATCAGTGTCTTTGCAGAGGCTAGTATATGCCTGTACTGTATATCAACTCTTTCAGATGCAGCCAGGCAAAGTGACATTACGGCTTTGGCACAGAGAGCACATTGCACAGAGTGTGTGAGGTTTAATACCCTAGTGAGGCCTACTCAGGGGCTCCAGAGCCCCAGTGCTCTCCTGATCATGTGCCCAGCTGAGCAGCACTGATTTGGGGCTCAGAGAGGCATTGTTATTATGGGTGACTCATTGAGCCATGTCACTTTGGGCTTTTACTAGTTTAACTTGGAGAATGTGGTTAAATGTGATTTACGAGAACACCCTGATGAAGAAAAGCTTGGTTTTAAACAGAACAGATGTGGGATTAGACCTAAGGTAGTAACAATACTTTTCTAAAGCAACGAAAGTCAACTAGCAGGCAGTTAATGACCATCCAGATACAAAGGGAGGCTACACTTTTAATCTTCATGCTTCAGACATGCATTATCAATACACACGCATAGTATCAGTCTAGTGGACACTCACCTGCTCCTAGCTTGGCCACCTCCTCCAAGTCTGTTGGTGTCCTGGCTGCAGAGATGGCTTCAGGAAGCTTTAGGGTGAATGGCAAGACATCCCTAAGAGAGACAGAGGCAGACAGAGTCGATATGTGAGATGAAAATGAGTGAGAAAGACAAAAAGAAAATGGAGTGAGAGAGAGTAAGAAATAGGGAATAAATCACTGTCCCTGCAGTGAGTCATTTAATTGGGGTGACCAAACAGCCCTTCCCTAACTAGTGTTTGTCCCATGTGTGGTTTCTTGGGCTAGAGAGAGAAGGAGTGGACACATACACGCAGAGCGAGAGAGAGGCAGACAGACACAGGCCAAGAGGCTCAGCACCCCACCCTGTTCTTCCTGTGTCTCAGATAACTTATGAGTCTGAAGTGCACATTTACTAAGCTCTAATTGACTTTATCATGGCAAAACAATGTAACCAACATAATTTCAAGAGCAGAATAAGGCTGCTATTTTGTCATAGGCTGTCATATATTTAATCTGAGCCTAGAGGAAAGTCCTTGTCCTCAGGTCTGAAGGGAAGCCAAAGTAATTCTGCTACCCAAGAGTGGTAAAGCGCCTTTACTGGTTCTAACAGTATACCTATAAGCTTTCTGCCAGCTCTGCTGAGCAAACTGTTGGAAAAAATAGTGTTTGACCAAATACAATGCTATTTCTCTGTAAACATACAGTGCCTTGCGAAAGTATTCGGCCCCCTTGAACTTTGCGACCTTTTGCCACATTTCAGGCTTCAAACATAAAGATATAAAACTGTATTTTTTTGTGAAGAATCAACAACAAGTGGGACACAATCATGAAGTGGAACGACATTTATTGGATATTTCAAACTTTAACAAATCAAAAACTGAAAAATTGGGCGTGCAAAATTATTCAGCCCCCTTAAGCTAATACTTTGTAGCGCCACCTTTTGCTGCGATTACAGCTGTAAGTCGCTTGGGGTATGTCTCTATCAGTTTTGCACATCGAGAGACTGAATTTTTTTCCCATTCCTCCTTGCAAAACAGCTCGAGCTCAGTGAGGTTGGATGGAGAGCATTTGTGAACAGCAGTTTTCAGTTCTTTCCACAGATTCTCAATTGGATTCAGGTATCGACTTTGACTTGGCCATTCTAACACCTGGATATGTTTATTTTTGAACCATTCCATTGTAGATTTTGCTTTATGTTTTGGATCATTGTCTTGTTGGAAGACAAATCTCCGTCCCAGTCTCAGGTCTTTTGCAGACTCCATCAGGTTTTCTTCCAGAATGGTCCTGTATTTGGCTCCATCCATCTTCCCATCAATTTTAACCATCTTCCCTGTCCCTGCTGAAGAAAAGCAGGCCCAAACCATGATGCTGCCACCACCATGTTTGACAGTGGGGATGGTGTGTTCAGCTGTGTTGCTTTTACGCCAAACATAACGTTTTGCATTGTTGCCAAAAAGTTCAATTTTGGTTTCATCTGACCAGAGCACCTTCTTCCACATGTTTGGTGTGTCTCCCAGGTGGCTTGTGGCAAACTTTAAACGACACTTTTTATGGATATCTTTAAGAAATGACTTTCTTCTTGCCACTCTTCCATAAAGGCCAGATTTGTGCAATATACGACTGATTGTTGTCCTATGGACAGAGTCTCCCACCTCAGCCGTAGATCTCTGCAGTTCATCCAGAGTGATCATGGGCCTCTTGGCTGCATCTCTGATCAGTCTTCTCCTTGTATGAGCTGAAAGTTTAGAGGGACGGCCAGGTCTTGGTAGATTTGCAGTGGTCTGATACTCCTTCCATTTCAATATTATCGCTTGCACAGTGCTCCTTGGGATGTTTAAAGCTTGGGAAATCTTTTTGTATCCAAATCCGGCTTTAAACTTCTTCACAACAGTATCTCGGACCTGCCTGGTGTGTTCCTTGTTCTTCATGATGCTCTCTGCGCTTTTAACGGACCTCTGAGACTATCACAGTGCAGGTGCATTTATACGGAGACTTGATTACACACAGGTGGATTGTATTTATCATCATTAGTCATTTAGGTCAACATTGGATCATTCAGAGATCCTCACTGAACTTCTGGAGAGAGTTTGCTGCACTGAAAGTAAAGGGGCTGAATAATTTTGCACGCCCAATTTTTCAGTTTTTGATTTGTTAAAACCTGTTGAGGATATGGCAGACATACGCCCCCTTTGGAGAGATTGGGTACCCCTAGTAAACTGGAAAAAAAATCTGTCAAAAATTGTTAATATATGCAAATAAAAATTATTATTGGATAGAAAACACTCTAAAGATTCTAAAACCGTTGGAATTATGTCTGTAAGTATAGCAGAACTCACAGGGCAGGCATTCTTCCAAACTAGTTTTTGTGGCCATGAAAGTTGGAGCAACTTTGACGTCATGGCCCCCACCCTTCCCAACCAGCTATGATTCTGCGGACACTTTCTATCTCTTCCGCTAGATGTCCTCTTTCATTAGAGCTTCAAACCGTTCAAATCGCGCGAGAATTGACCCTATGGGAGTGAAATTAGTGCGTGCCACGAGAGAATAGGCTGTGCGTATGGGCGCGAATTGGTCACAGCCATTCCTTTGTTTCCAGCACTGAAGAGAAGGGCAGACGATGGGCGATTGAATTGAAGTTTGTTTTGCACGTCTAAAACATCATAAAGCTTGCTTCTGCACTTAGTTTGACCTGTTTAGTCGACATATAATGTGTAATTTTGAAGTTTTGATGCGCAACTTATCCGGACCAGAGGACGTTTTGGGTGCATTTCAGCTGATGTTATTAGCAGTAGCTAATACAAAGACGCAAGACTTGAAACCAAACGATGTATTGGGTAAGTATGAAGCCTTCCAGAACATTCTGAACGAAGACCATCGAAGGTAAGGGAATATTTATGCTTAAATCTGTGTTTCTGTTGACTCCAACATTACGTGGAAATGTAGCTTGGAACTGAGCGCTGTCTCACAATATGGAATAGTGTGCGATTTCTGTAACGTTAAAAATAAATCTAACACAGCGGTTGCATAAAGAAGCAGTGTATCTTTCTAACTATATGTAGAACATGTATATTTAGTCAAAGTTTATGATGTCTATTTACGTTATCTTGCCGCGCTACATAGATTTCCTGCGGGCATTTTTGAGTAATTTCTGAAGGTGAACTCACTGTAAATGGACATTTATGGATATAAATGGCATATTATTGAAAAAAAAAAATATGTACTGTGTAATATGTCATATTACTGTCATCTGATGAAGATTTTCAAAAGGTTAGTGAGCGATTTATTTTTTAATCCTGCGTTTGTTGATTGCATGTTTTGGCTATTGAAATGAGCTGTGTCTGGTGGTGGTTTTACATATATATGTGCTATGTTTTCGCCGTAAAACATTTTAGAAATCTGACTTGCTGGCTAAATGAACAAGATGTTTATCTTTCATTTGAGCTATTGGACTTGTTAATGTGTGGAGGTTAAATATTTTTAAGAATATTTTTGCGTTCCATGCGCCACCGTTTCAGCTGCACGTGGGAGGGTTGATTCCCAATTGGGAACCAGTATCGTAAACAGGTTAAAAAAGTTTGAAATATCCAATAAATGTCATTCCACTTTATGATTGTGTCCCACTTGTTGTTGATTCTTCACAAAAAAATACAGTTTTATATCTTTATGTTTGAAGCCTGAAATGTGGCAAAAGGTCGCAAAGTTCAAGGGGGCCGAATACTTTCGCAAGGCACTGTATTAACAACATACTTTCAGCATGCTTATAGAGAAGGGCACTCAACATGCACTGCCACAAATGATGATTGAAAGAAATTGATAATAAGATTGTGGGAGCTGTACTGTTCGATTTCAGTGCAGCCTTTGATATTGACCACAACCTGTTGTTGAAAAAACATATCCGTTATGGCTTTTCAACCTCTGCCATATTGTGGATTCAGACCTATCTATCCAATAGAAGTCAAAGGGTTTTCTTTAATGGAAGCTTCTCTAATGTCAAACATGTAAAGTGTGGTGTACCGCAGGGCAGCTCTCTAGGCCCTCTACTCTTTTCTATTTTTACTAATGACCTGGCATTAAACAAAACATGTGTGTCCATGTATGTTGATGATTCAACCATGTACGCATCAGCAACCACAGTTAATGAAATCACTGAAACCCGTAAAGAGTTGCAGTCTGTTTTGGAATGGGTGGCCAATAATAAATTGGTCCTGAACATCTTTAAAACTAAGAATTGTATTTGGTACAAATCCTTCCATAAGTTCTAGACCTCAGCTGAATCTGGTAATGAGTGGTATGGCTGTTTAACAAGTTACTTTGGCGTTACCTTAGATTGTAAACTGTCAAGGTCAAAACATATTGATTCAATGGTTGTAAAGACAGACAGAATAAAGAGATGATCTGCTTTTTTGACACCACATTCCAAAAAGCAAGTCCTGCAGGCTCTAGTTTTGTCTTATCATGATTATTGTCCAGTTGTGTGGCCGAGTGCTGCAAGGAAAGACCAAATTAAGCTGCAGCTGGCCCAGAACAGAGCGGCACATCTTGCTCTTCATTGTAATCAGAGGGTTCATATAATACTATGCATGACAGTCTCTCTCTTGGCTAAGAGTTGATGAGACTGACTGCATCACTTCTTTTATAAGAAACATTAATGTGTTGAATCCCAAATTGTTTGCATAGGCAACTTACACACAGCTCTGACACACACACACACACACACACACACACACACACACACACACACCACCAGGAGTCTTTTTACAGTCCCCAAATCCAGAAAAATTTAAGAAAGCGTACAGTATTATATAGAGCCATTATTGCATGGAACTCCGTTTCCTCTCATATTGCTCAAATAAACAACAAACCTGGTTTTAAAAAAACTATAAAGCAACATCTCGCGGCACAACGTCTCTCCCCTATTTGACCTAGATAGTTTGTGTGTATGCATTGATATGTAGGCTACGTGTGCCTTTAATTTTTGTATATTTTTTATTCTGTCCTTGAGTTGTTCTTGTCTACTCATTTTATGTTTCATGTTTTGTGTGGACCCTAGGAAGATAGGATTTCCATTTAGCTGTTGCAGAAGCTAATTAAAATACAAAAAAGTCTTAACAGAATTAAGAACTTTGAGCCATGCACTCAGTTGAAATCATACTGTACAAAGTTCATGATCCTTTTTGACACCTTATGTTTTGTTTGCAGTTTTGTTCCAGTCTCTATACGTAAACACAAGCTACAGACAGTTCAAGGCCTGTTTTCTTCCTCATAGACACTTCCTGCTTTCCACCCCGCATCCCTATTGATTTGTGGCCTTGACATGTTGCCATTCACCACCATCACCAGACAAGAATGTGTTTTCAATCAAGCTCAACCTCCACGTTTTAGCCAAGCTTTAATAGCATTGTTTGAAAAGCCTTGAGCTTGTTCAACTAACCAAGTCAATATGTAATTAGAATTATTATAGCGCAGACTCGACTGACATTGTTAGCTTTCGAAGAAAACAGTGCAATAGTCTTAGTGCAATAACGTGAAGTGATGAGGTGGCCAGTAAATGCCATTCTCTGTACTTCAACTGAAGCATGGTTCTTTCAGTAACTTCTGGGATCCATGTGTTCCTCTTCAAAAGGAATATGTGATTTATAACTAGGATGAGAAAGGTACTGTTTCTTGAGGTAGTGTGTGTGTGTGTGTGTGTGTGTGTGTGTGTGTGTGTGTTACCTGCTGATGCAGCAGAAGGCCACAAGACGGAACAGGTCTGCGAAGCCGAGGCCCGATCCCTCCAAGGAGAATGCTGTGAAGGGATACATTTATATTTAAGGAACTTCAAAATCAGGAGCAAAGCTGTACTTTGCATAATCAGAACAAAAGCATGGCAATATTCCTAGATGGGAGAAGGGCGTTGGTGTGACGTTTTCACTTGGGAACTACTATGTCATACTATATACACACACACACACACCACTAGCAGTATCATGAGAGTAGCTAACTGTTGCTCACATATTTGCAGAAGGGTAAGTCTGTTTTCTTAGCGTGCTGGCATGGCTGAGTGGGTGTGCCTACACCTAGTAGGCATTTGGTGCATTTACAAGCTGCAACAGGCCATCACACTTACCGGGCTACATCGCATTAGTAAAGAAAGGCAAAAATACCCGGTGAGACATTTTCTGGGATAACACACCCAACAAATAGCCTAATAAGATTTTTCTATTCACTTCAAGAACATCAACAAGATGTGGCTATGTTAAGCCTTGTTAAAGGTTACCTTTTGTGTGACTCTTAACTACATAACACATAACTACTTTCACTAGGTAAGAATCAGGAAATAGGTTTTTGGGAAACTCCAAACGCTCTCGGCATTGACCTCGGAGCAGGGAAAATGAAGTGAAAGGGGATACCTAGTCAGTTGGATGCATTCAACTGAAATGTCTTCCACATGTAAGTTAGAAAGAGAAGAGAATATTGAGGCCCAGGATGACGTCACATTTTGTACTAGACAGCGGTAAACTGTAACAGCAACACAGCAAACCCAAGGGGAAATGCACAGAGAGCAAAAGGAATACATTAGAATAGAATATTCAAATGATCAGAGGGAAATTGTTCTTTCTTTTTTAATAAGCTTATAATAACCACATGTATTTGCGGGATACATTTGAATGATAAAGATGGGAATGAATAGGCAGGTGGGAATGAATAGGCAGGTGGGAATGAATAGGCAGGTGGGAATGAATAGGCAGGTGCTTACTGTATTGACTCTCCTTCACAGGGAAGTCTTTGACGGGTGTCTCAGAGTCCTGATGCATACGCAGAGAGATCACCTTCCTCTGCAGGGTAGTCGACTTCCTCACCAGAAACGTCTGCAGACAGGGTAAAAAAGCAACTTGAGAAACACAGACAACAATAAAAACATTGAAATGGAGAATATCTGATACTTTGAAAGTATATGTCTCCATTAGTCCTCCATTGTGTGAGATTGTCAAGGTGTCTTTGCATGAATAGGAGTTTAATGGTAGGGTCAAGTAACTGATGCACCTAAAACTGGTTTCTGTATTCCTCCTATTACCTAAACGGAAATGGCTGTCAAATAAATGGCTCTGCTCTTTAAATGGAATGAAACAGCGAGATGTTTTATGTTGGGTTGACCATCTATGCGAGATGTTTTATGTTGTGTTGACCATCTATGCGAGATGTTTTATGTTGTGTTGACCATCTATGCGAGATGTTTTATGTTGACTATCTATGCAGCTTTAAAAAAGAGATGGAAATCACAGTGTGACCTCTATGGCTAAATAAAGGATCAACATTTAAAAAAAAACAAGTGATCAAAATGTAATGGTTGAGTGGTGAGATACATCTCATCTAAATACACAGTAGTTTAGAATTGTATCATTGATTATCTTGTAAAACAGTGTAAGCTTTATGCATGGAAACTCCATGTAAAACTTGACTATATATATATATATATATATAAGAATGACTGAGTGTATCTGGTCTCACCCCGGTGGGCTGCGGTTCCAGTATGCTTGTGGAGTCTGCATGGTTAAGTCCCAGCTGCAGCCACACAACGTGCGTCTGCACCAGCCTGTCCAGCACACTCATCCTTCTACGCAACGAGTCGTAGCCTGAATCTCTAGCTCCAGCCAGCCGTGCCCCCACACCAACACAGGGAGGAGCCTGTAGGAACAGACCTCCCACTTCCCCATCCAGCCTGAGAGAGGGAGAGAGATGGGGAGAGGAAGAGATACCATTAGAAATATACCTTTCAAATCCTATATGTTTCCTGATAGTAATACCCACACGTACACAGAAAAGCAAGCGTGCACAAGTGCACATACACAAATAGATACACACAGACTAATAATAAAAACTGGAATGTAATACATTAGCATGGGAGTCAATTAGTAATATTGAGGTGAATCATAGTTATAAATGGATTTCAATACTGAGAAAAGCATAATGGCCCAGGAGGAACAGTACTTCAGTGGAGAAGGACAAATGTACCCGACAACATCTAAAAATGAAATGACGCAAAGCAAGCACACTTACTGAGGCCCGTATCCCTCACCACTCATACTTCTTCATAAATGGGTGCTGGGTACGCAGACCCATGAGCCACTGCGGCCCCTCATTAGGAGTTTTGTTTTTTGGGGGGGCCCGAACCCCCATCAGAGTTGCCCATCCCTGATCTAAGTGATTGATAGTTGGTATTAAGCAGTCATAAAAGCCTTATTTACTTTGAAGAACGACTAAATAGTGACTTTGTCAGACAGCGTAGGCAGCAGCTCTATAGAGATGAGTTGGATAAAATAATAAAGTCATCAAATAAAACAAATGTAATTTACACATATGAATAAATGGTTAATAAGTGATAAGCAGTAATGGGCAGGCACTACCATCATGGGACTTTTATTAGTTATTTTATTCTGTGTTGTTACAGCATTCAACCCACACAATAAGTTGGTAGAGTATGGCACTTGCAACACCAGGGTTGTGGGTTCAATTCCTACAGGTGACCAGTACGAAAATGTATGCACTCACAAATGTAAGAAAAACGCAATTTCCTTTTTATAAATCGAACCGACCTCAAATCACTAATCGCTCAGCACTAATATTTAGCAATCGACAAAATGAAGCCAATACTGGGTATATTTGATTATAATCTACATGTCATTATTATGTACCTAATGTCAGGTAACCTGTAACCCATTTTTGTAACCCATAATCTAATTTACACAAATATGCCTGGTGTTCACTTTGAACATCCTATACTCTTATACTCTTTCCACTGTCAGATCCCTCTGACTTCCTGTCAACACAATGACTCCACTACGTGAATGACCAGAGCACACTATCCACACCTGCTGGTGGACACTGGGAATTACAGTGGAACTAAAATCAACGTTACTCAAACTGGCACTCATCATCATCATCATCGTTATCATCATCGTTATCATCCAGTAACAATGAATTTAACCACTGTTGTTATGACATTTGAACAAGCAACAGAGGTCTGAAAGGATATTCTACTCCTTCCTTAATGAAACAATCCCCGTTTGAATGTCTTCCACTGTTTCCTCTCCCTCTAACATGCACAGCTAACGTTAGTTCTACATCAGCCCATGAAGGAGGCTGAAGCAAGCCTTCTCATCATACTGGTACTAGAGTAAACGGATGTACAGAAAGAACAATTTTGTTAGTCAGTTTGCCGGTCTGTTTTAAACACACACACTTACCCCTGTAGTATGACAGGCTCTGGGTCCCTCTCTGCTGGCTCAGCCTTCTGCACCACCTCCCTCTTCAGAGTCCCGATCTCCCAGGCAAATGAGTCGATCAGCTACAGTACAGAAAGACGGGAGAATGATCAGTGATGAGGGATAAAGGAAGAGTGATAGAAGCAACCAAGTTGAGAAAGAAATGAAACCGAGTGAGAGTGTGTGTGTACATTTCTTGTATTTGCGTGAGACTACTTTTCACTCATTCCTGCAGACTCAGGAGCAGGGAAAATGTTAGTCACCTCCCAGTGTGTGTGTCCACCCTCACTTCAGAAGAGCCACTTCCCCTTTACTGACTGGCCAAGACGACAAGGAAAGAGAAAAATACCCATTTCTAGACAAAACAAACCAGAAGAGACGCCAAACTCACATAACATCCTCTAGCCTAAAACATCTCACGCTGATACTGAAGTTTACAAGATAAATAAATCCAGCCATGCAAAACAAATAGTCCAATTTTGAATTTTTCCACAGACCAGTCATATCCAGTATAGGTCACTGTTTCAAACACATGAACACAAAATTAACTGAGTTCACACACACACACAACTGTGAAATCTGACTGGAGAGTCTATGCTTCTACAGCCATTCCTTGCTCCTTGTTAGTCTAACCATAAATGAACACCAGTCAGCAAACCGCGCATGCACGCACGCACACACTGCCTGCTACTCTCCCACTACAGCTCACTGCCAAGACACACAGCCGGAGAAGAGCAAACGGAAGCTTTAACACATGCTTAATCCTAGAATCCAATAGATTTAGACAATACAACCTTCCCTAAATAACCACATTAACCATGCTTAAACGACATCAGCTTCTATAGTGAATTACTTACATTAGCAATAGTTCACAATATCTAGTGTAAATCTCTGCTTATCTTGAAAGTGAGTTAGGTAAAATAAGCAATGGTCTAGCATCATTACCACCGAACAAAAGACCCCAGCTTGACTACCGTGACCTCTGGGTGTTTTCATTTCATATGAGGCAACAAATGTCTTCCTGAAAATCAGGAAGATTGCTCAATTACATATATGGTTGATTCTAAAGAAGTGGTGTAAATGTCCTTGCCTGTGAAGCCCTTTTTGTGCAAAGCAATGATGATGGCATGTGTTTCCTTGCAGGTAACCATGGTTGACAGAGGAAAAACAATGATTCGAAGCACCACCTTCCTTTTGAAGCTTCCAGTCTGTTATTAGAACTCAATCAGCATGACAGAGTGATCTCCAGCCTGATTCTCGTCAACACTCACACCTGTGTTAACGAGAGAATCACTGACATGTCAGCTGAGCCTTTTGTGGCAGGACTGAAATGCAGTGGAAATGTTTTTTTGGGGATTCAGTTCATTTGCATGGCAAACTTTGCAAACTTTGCAATTAATTGCAATTCATCTGATCACTCTTCATAACATTCTGGAGTGTACAAACTGAGGCAGCAGACTTTGTGAAAATGTATATTTGTGTCATTCTCAAAACTTTTGGCCACAACTGTACATCTGTCCAAATGAAAGATAACCAGCCATATGTTAGCTATGGGGATTCTTTAAAGTCCAAAATAAGTAAACATTTGTAAACTAAAATGGTCACAAGCAAAGCAATTGACACCACATAGAGGCAGTGCCATTGAGGCCATCTCCATTTTAAAGTTGCATGTGCCATGCTCTTCCAACTGAGCAACAAAGGACCACCATCTGGATAGTGGACAAGTGCATACTTCAGGAAAAAGTATAGAGATGCGTAGGCAGCATGGGGGCTCCAACCGTCTAAGAGCCCAAACATTTACATCTATTTAGCCAAAGCACAAACATCTATAATGTGCTATACTGTATTGTACCCTACTGTGATCTACTATACCTTACTCCACTGGACTGTGCCCTACTCTACTGTGCTCTACTGTACCCTATTCTACTGAACTGTGCTTTACTGTATTCTACTATGCTGTGCTCTACTATAGTGTACCCTACTCTACTGTACTTAAGTGTCTTACAATTAAAGGGCCCATTGACTCTTGATCTAGTGGTCTTGAGACAACTCAAGACCACAAATTCGGTCTTTAATTTGTCATGGTCTCAACTCACTGGGTCTGGGTCTTTCTTGGGACCAATTTGAAGAAGGAAATGCTCTCTGATCATTGGCTGAACACTCCCAACCTATAGGAATCCCAACCAAGTTGACTACATTTAAAATGGTGGAAGCCTCAACGGCAATGTCCATACTAAATTAAGTAATATCCTCCTTTTATCTCTAGGATTGACACACAACACAAAAACACCTGCTTTTTTTACCAAAATAAAGATTGGTAAAATGATAATTCATAATATGCATAAGTAATTAAAATCAATCAACACTGTACGAATCTGAAACATCAACATTGAACATTTTACAGAGAACAATAGAGATGATATTGCACTAAATTCAATTGAAAGGTTTGGAAAATCAGGTTAAATCTTGGTTTTTACTATTTTGTTAATTTGGTATGCAACTTTTTCCATTATGTTTCTGCACTGACAAATTTAGTGGGGTGGAAAGGAATTCAGGTAAGTATTTCAAATATGCAATACCAACAAAGTGTGTGAGTAGTGTGTGTGTGTGTATATATATATATATATATATACACATATATACATATATACATACATACATACATACATACATACATACATACATACATACATACATACCATACATACACACACAGTGGGGCAAAAAAGTATTTAGTCAGCCACCAATTGTGCAAGTTCTCCCACTTAAAAAGAAGAGGCCTGTAATTTTCATCATAGGTAGGTACACTTCAACTATGACAGACAAGCCTGTTTATGACTTCAAGCCTATCAACTCCAGAGATTAGGCTGGTGTAACCAATGTGAAATGGCTAGCTAGTTAGCAGGGTCCGCGCTAATAGCGTTTCAAATGTCACTCGCTCTGAGACTTGGAGTAGTTGTTCCCCTTGCTCTGCATGGGTAACGCTGCTTCGAGGGTGGCTGTTGTCGATGTGTTCCTGGTTCGAGCCCAGGTAGCGGCGAAGAGAGGGATGTTATACTGTTACACTGGCAATACTAAAGTTCCTATAAGAACATCCAATAGTCAAAAGGTATATGAAATACAAACGGTATAGAGAGAAATAGTCCTATAATAACTACAACCTAAAACTTCTTACCTGGGAATATTGAAGACTCGTGTTAAAAAGGAACCACCAGCTTTCATATGTTCTCATGTTCTGAGCAAGGAACTTAAACGTTAGCTTTCTTACATGGCACATATTGCACATTGACTTTATTCTCCAACACTTTGTTTTTGCATTATTTAAACTAAATTGAACATGTTTCATTATTTATTTGAGGCTTTTTTGGTCCTCCAATAATCGGTATCTGCGTTGAAAAATCATAAATTGGTTGACCTCTAATCGAGTGCCAGGACAATTGCATCGGGGCAGGAGCAACATCACTACGTCTACTACCTACCAGACATATATTTGACAGGCAACAGCCCAAGCCGGTGAACAGGCAAAACTAAAGATAAAATGTAACACTGCAATGCCAAAAGAGGAGATTTTTGTTTATACCAAATTCATGCACATGTTTCTCAACCCAGTAAAATAATGGAATACAAATCAACCCGATATATGGAAGCATGGTGTCCTGCACAAATGTTATTGGTAACATCGCGGACACTATCCTGTAAGAGGGTTAGTGCTATCTGGGATCCTTGACGTCCCTACCCTAAACCTAAAAGCAACTTTATTTATTTGCTAGATTCTAGAGCAAATCAATTGATTAGTTATTGTGAGAGGAAACTAAAAATGTATTTCATTATTGTCACCATCATAATCTGTTAGCCAAATGCAGTAATGGATAACAGTTCAGTTCTGTTATACTTTTGAATACAATCAATGTTATGTTTTGTATGTTACATATGTTTATCCAAAACAAATCACCTATGTAAATATGTTTGCACTTTTGAATATCATTATAAAAAGTTGTTTTTATTCTAATGTCTTTCCCACTCTCTAGTGATGTTTTCGACACAATCAAGGTAACAACTGATGGATGACCATTGAGAATGATAGGAATGTCACTTGCATTTTTTTTTTTAAAACACATTTTGTCTGGTGCTTCATATTTTTTGAAGATCGGAACATCAATGCTACCAATGAAAAAATACATTTAGAGCCCTGCATACGTGGCGCTAACAGATGTTTGGACATCTATGAACACGCTATCATATCATTTGCAATGAGCCATCACATTGCTGAGAAGTGGGACTGACCACCGAGAACATGGAGGAGGCACACAGCAAAGAACCTAAAAACAGCATCTAAAAACAGCAGTGTGTGGGGGACAGCAGTAAGGTAAGCTCCGTCTGGTAGCCATGACTGTGATAAATGGAACTGCACTGCAACCTCACGGTCATAACCAGGACCATATCTGCATTGTGAATTCACTTCATTTCATTTTATGATTTAAAAAAATAATTTAAAACGTTAAGAACAATTTTAATTTGTTACATCCCTACCTAGGGCTGAAGCGGTCATGCCATTTTGTCAGCCGGTGATTGTCAAGCAAATAACTGCCGGTCTCAAGGTAATTGACCGGTAATAAACAAACATTTAGCATCTCCTGGCTTCCACGCATAGCCAACAAGCTACTGATGCAGACCTATGGAACATCTACATTTTAAAACGTCTATTAAATCCAAGTAATATATCCTACACAATAAATCCATTATTTATTTTAGACACGTTTAAAGAAACATGACATGAAGAAAATGTAGTTCATTTCAGAAGAACAGAATAGCACTCTCTGATTTGATCTCATATGGCTGTGAGCTACACTACTTAATTTAGCAGACAAGATTTTCTTAGAATTTGGTTGCATTATTTTATAGTATGAAGAATAAGATTAAACAGCTGAATGAAATAGAAATTATACTTTCTCCAAACGATTTGAGGGAGTGAACACATGCAGCTATTCTGTGTTAAGCGGCTAACAAAGAAACCGGTCCTCCTATATGCTTTATTTACAGTTATTTATGTAACTTTAGTTGTGATACAAATGTTGGGCAATATGTTCTGATCTTTAATACATTCTAAGGCTGCATGATGCAACTAACAATCATTTGAAAAAAGTTGCATGAAAGGCTGTACACACTTCATCAGTCTCTTATTCATAATTTGACAAGCACTTGATAATGCCTCAAATGTCCCAGCTGCACCCCGTGTGTGGCTGTAAAGCTCCATAAAAAAAACAATGCATTTTGCCGCCAGTGGGCGTCGTGCCCTTGGGCTGAATATAATAATTATAATTCCCTTCTCCTGGCTGTGTGCAGAAGCACTTCTAAACCACATGGGTCTTTCTCACAGGCTACAAGTGAAGACCGACACATCGGGAAGCAACAGGGCGAGGCGCATATTGAAGATATTGGAAGAATTGTCCACATTTACTTTTTGTCAGCCGACAAGATGAGTAGACCTAACGAACAGCAAACGCAAAAGCCTGTCAATCTACTATCCCCTTGGTACCAAGGTTGATCTTCTGTGCCAGAAATAAATATTCCAAACATAGTCTGCGACAGTTGGATGCGATAGATACCAAATTAATACAACAACTAGCGTCAAAAAACCTGTTTTAAGCAACAAGTCTGATGCAAAGATGAGAACATTTAGCTTAAAATTTTGATAAACTATTATGCTATTTCTTCACATTATAAGCGCAGCAATGCATACACGGAAGTAGGCTACGATTGCGAATGTTTCATTAGCAGGAAAACACCATGCTCCAAAGTCACCACAAATGCGATTATGCACGTAATGCCTTTTATTATAAAGGAGTATTTTTATGGTAAAATATCTTCCCCAAAACTGAAACTCGATGCATATGTATGCCAGTTAGGCTCTACACTCGTTGTAAAGTGGATTCATGCGTTTCATTTTAAGAGGTTATTTAGCCACTTTAGTTGTGATACAAACCTTATCATGAGGTGTGCTACATGAGGTGTGAGACCTATGATTTGAAAAAGTTGCAGCGTAAGGCTAGTATTTGGTCCCATATTGCTTCTACCCAATGAGAACAAACGTGCAGGTTGTTGGGAGCATTTGGCTGTTTGTTTTGGGATGTTTATGGGCCATGTCTAGTGAAGGGTGTCTGGAGTAATTTTCTTTATAACAGAGCATAGACAATGTTTCTGAACACTTTCGAAATACATCCTGATGCTGCAATGATTAACTTCTTATGGCTGCAGGGGCAGTATTGAGTAGCTTGGATGAAAAGGTGCCCAGAGTAAACAGCCAGCTCCTGTCTCAGTTGCTAATATATGCATATTATTATTAGTATTGGATAGAAAACACTAAAAAGTTTCCAAAACTGTCAAAATATTGTCTGTGCGTATAACAGAACTGATATTGCAGGCGAAACCTTGAGGAAAATCAAACCAGGAAGTGGCTTCTATTTTGAAAACTCCATGTTCCATAGCCTGCCTTTGCTCCATTTAAAGGGATATCAACCAGATTCCTTTTCCTATCGCATCCTCAAGGTGTCAGTCTTCAGACATAGTTTCAGGCTTTTATTTTGAAAAATGAGCCAGAAAGATAACATCGCGTCAGGTGTTCGCATGAGTTTTGCTCACGCAACAGTTTGGGCAGCCATTGCTTTCCCTCTCCTACTGAAAAATACAGTTGCAGTTGATATATTATCAATTATATATTTTAAAAACAACCTGAGGATTGATTATAAAAAACGTTTGACATGTTTCTGTGGACATTACGGATATTATTTGGAATTTGTCTGCGTTGTCGTGACCGCTCTTTCCTGTGGATTTCTGAACATAACGCGCCAAACAAACGAGGTATTTTGGATATAAAAATAATCTTTATGGAATAAAAGGAACATTTATTGTGTAACTGGGAGTCTTGTGAGTGAAAACATCCGAAGATCAAAGGTAAACAATTCATTTGATTGCTTTTCTGATTTGTGACCTACTTGATGCTAGGTGTACATAATGTTTTGTCGAGTGATCGATAAACTTACAAATGCTTGGATTGCTTTCGCTGTAAAGCATATTTTCAAATTCTGACACGACAGGTGGATTAACAAAAGGCTAAGCTGTGTTTTGCTATATTGCACTTGTGATTTCACGAATATAAATATTTTTAGTAATATTATTTGAATGTGGCGCTATGCAATTCAGCGGTTGTTGATGACAATTATCCCGTTAACTTCTTATGGCTGCCATCCCGTTAAGACAATTAATAAAAGTTACATAGGCTACAACAACAGATGCTAACCATTACCAGGGAAGGTTAGCATCTTTTGGGGTATCACGTTGTCATTATACAGGATTTTTCATAATCATGGCAGCATCCAAGTGAATGTATGTGTTCAAACTAGGACTGTCAAAGTTAAAATAAAAAAGCAGTGTGTTACATTTTTAATGCTGTAAATATTTTTTACTCCATTAAATCGCATCTCTATTTCTTCACCGCACTGACCTTAACACATACGTTACTGCACGGACCCTATACCACACTGCACTCGATGACAACTGCTGTTATGTTGCACCTTACGTCTTAAAAATCCACTATGTGCGCAGCTGAGCAACACTTTTTAAAGGAGAACTTAAGAGTTCAATGATAAACACATTCCCAGGCGTTTCATTAAAGAACAGCAAAAATATAATTTGTACAGAAGTAGCTAGCTAGTTAAGCTAACATTAGCTATCTAGCTAAACAAAATATAGTTTACTATGCCATGGCTGAATGCCTCTTAATATAGCTCTAATTTCCCACAATGGTTCCCCCCATCCATAACATTCTAAGAAAGTTGAAGCTCATTTACAGCATTTCTAAACAATTTACAAACTCTAAAATGCTATTTGGAGATCTCAAAAACAAGCAAAAATTACCCCAGCCATTATTACATTGGCTGGCGTGAATGAACAAGCTACAGCAATCAATCTACAAACACATTGCCTATTAGCGGCAACATGAATTCACATTAACTCATCACCGGATTAAAAACTATAATTTAATACGTACATAAAAGTTAGCAGAAAAGGTATATTATTAACAGATGGTAAACAAATACATTTGCTTGAAATATTTATTTTTCAGATTTCCTGCTAATTTCCTGCAATTCTACACATTTTGTCTGGGGTGGGGAGCCATTTTTGCAGTTTTAAAAGCTAATTTCCTGCAATTCTACACAGAATGCCATGACTTATGCCATCCGAGTAAACGCTCATGAATTACGGACCGGCCTTGCAGGGTTAGTTAGGACCCCCGGGAACATGCCCTGTTGGTAATTCACCCATGATAACTACAAGTTTAAATAGCTGGTTAGACTAACTAGACTAATTTACCAATCGAAAAATGTTTAGCTGACATTGTCTAATTGAGTGACTATCAGTGAGTGACATATAACAAGCGGAAAACTGCTGATGCACAACCAAGTTTCGAAATTGCACCTTGTGTATTCTACTAACAATCAACAATAAGTTGAGCCGCCAACAGTGTTCCTAAATAAAAAAATATATAAAGTCCCGACCTCGGGGTCCTCATATGTAGCTACGGCCGTGTGTGTGCGTGCGTGCAAGTGTTAACCTTCAAGAACATTGATAACAGGGAGTAGGCCTAAGGTGGTTGCTGAGGGGAGAAGGGCTCATAATAAATGGCTGGAATGGAGCAAATAGAATGATGTCAAACACCTGGTTGCCATGTGTTTTGTGTATTTGATACCATTCCAGCCACTACCATGAGACCGTTCTCCCCAATGTTTCTCGGCCTTCATTGAACATAAGAATCTGTTCTTAACTGACTTGCCTAGTTAAATAAAGGCTAAATAAAAATTAAGGTGTCACCAACCTCCTGTGGAGTAGGCCTACTTAAATATTGGGAGCATTTTGTTTATGATACAGATTCATTTTGTTTCTGTCCCTGCAATGCACTGCTTTTTAAATTGACAAATCTTTCTTTAGGACCAAATTTGAGCAAATAAAAAAATGATTAAAATCGCGATAAACTAACAAAAATCATTTCAAATCAAATCAAATTTATTTATATAGCCCTTCGTACATCAGCTGATATCTCAAAGTGCTGTACAGAAACCCAGCCTAAAACACCAAACAGCAAGCAATGCAGGTGTAGGAGCACGGTGGCTAGGAAAAACTCCCTAGAAAGGCCAAAACCTAGGAAGAAACCTAGAGAGGAACCAGGCTATGTGGGGTGGCCAGTCCTCTTCTGGCTGTGCCGGGTGGAGATTATAACAGAACATGGTCAAGATGTTCAAATGTTCATAAACGACCAGCATGGTCGAATAATAATAAGGCAGAACAGTTGAAACTGGAGCAGCAGCACAGTCAGGTGGACTGGGGACAGCAAGGAGTCATCATGTCAGGTATTCCTGGGGCATGGTCCTAGGGCTCAGGTCCTCCGAGAGAGAGAATTTGATTAATCATGATTCATTATTTGAATTGTTTGACAGCCCTAGTGTTCAAACATCTTCTATTCTCACTTACAAAAAACGTAATACAAAATTACACCTGACATCATTCAGTTACTAATGGGCAAGACAAACTGGGCGGCAGGTAGCCTAGTGGTTAGAACGTTGGAATAGTAACCGAAAGGTTGCAAAATCAAATCCCCGAGCTGACAAGGTAAAAATCTGTCATTCAAACTGTCCACTTAGGAAGCAACACTGATTGACAATACATTTCACATGCTGTTGTGCAAATGGAATAGACAACAGATGGAAATTAAAGGCAATTAGCAAGACACCCCCAATAAAGGAGTGGTTCTGCAGGTGGGGACCACAGACCACTTCTCAGTTCCTATGCTTCCTGGCTGATGTTTTGGTCACTTTTGAATGCTGGCGTTGCTTTCACTCTAGTGGTAGAATGAGACAGAGTCTACAACCCACACAAGTTGCTCAGGTAGTGCAGCTCATCCAGGATGGCACATCAATGCGAGCGGTGGCAAGAAGGTTTGCTGTGTCTGTCAGCGTAGTGTCCAGAGCATGGAGGCGCTACCAGGAGACAGGCCAGTACATCAGGAGACGTGGAGGAGGCCATAGGAGGGCAACAACCCAGCAGCAGGACCGCTACCTCCGCCTTTGTGCAAGGAGGAGCACTGCCAGAGCCCTGCAAAATGACCTCCAGCAGGCCACAAATGTGCATGTGTCTGCTCAAACGGTCAGAAACAGACTCCATGAGGGTGGTATGAGGGCCCGACGTCCACAGGTGAGGGTTGTGCTTACAGCCCAACACCGTGCAGGACGTTTGGCAAATTCGCCACTGGTGCGTTTGCTGCCTGCAACATCCTCCAGCACGACCGGTTTGGCGGTGGGTCAGTCATGGTGTGGGGTGGCATTTCTTTGGGGAGATGAGATCCTCAGACCCCTTGTGAGACCATATGCTGGTGCGGTCGGCCCTGGGTTCCTCCTAATGCAAGACAATGCTAGACCTCATGTGGCTGGAGTGTTTCAGCAGTTCCTGCAAGTGGAAGGTATTGATGCTATGGACTGGCCCGCCCGTTCCCCAGACCTGAATCCAATTGAGCACATCTGGGACATCATGTCTCGCTCCATCAGACTGTCCAGGAGTTGGCGGATGCTTTAGTCCAGGTCTGTGAGGAGATCCCTCAGGAGACCATCCGCCACCTCATCAGGAGCATGCCCAGGCATTGTAGGGAGGTCATACAGACACGTGGAGGCCACACATACTACTGAGCCTCATTTTGACTTGTTTTAAGGACATTACATCAAAGTTGGATCAGCCTGTAGTGTGGTTTTCCACTTTAATTTTGAGTGTGACTCCAAATCCAGACCTCCATGGGTTGATAAATTTGATTTCCATTGATAATTTGTGTGATTGGTGTCAGCACATTCAACTATGTAATGAAAAGTATTCAATAAGAATATTTCATTCATTCAGATCTAGGATGTATTATTTTAGTGTTCCCTAGAGCTGAATGAATTAAATATTCTTATTGAATACTTTTCATTACATAGTTGATGATATATATATATATATATATATATTTTTTTTAAATGGACCCAATGACTCAGAACCGTGATGCAGTAATTACATCCAAGGGATATGAAACAAATACTAAACTTTAGACTAATTGAATACACTAAGTGAATTTGTCCAAAAACGTATGATTTCTACAAACAGATCTGTAGGAAAATACCCTCAAATAAAAAGTGACATTCTTTCCTATCACCTTATCATCAATTGATCTTATAACCAAAATGCTGGAGTACAGAGCCAAAATTAAATTTTTTGCTTCACTGTCCAAAGTATAGAGTATATAGCCTTTCATCTTTCCCTTGGTCTGGTAAACCACATGAACAGGAACTGATTTATGACTGGACTGATAAGACTCAGGTTGAAGTCAGACAGATTCCTGGAATTTCAGTCTGGAGTGGACCTAGTGACACTTCCCTTTTTTCCCCACTTTCCTTTTCATCCTCCTCTCTATTACATTTTAATCATTTAGCAGGACGCGCTTACCCAGAGCGACTTACAGTTAGTGCATTCATCTTAAGATAGCTAGATGAAACAACCACTTATTTCACTGTTGTCGTAAGTACAGCAATGTCAGTGACAGTACGAAAAGACAAGTGCAAGGTTTTTATTATTATTTTTTTAATATTTTTTTTTGTGGGTGGGGGGGACATATGTCTTATTTAAGATACTCTTTGAAGAGGTAGGTTTTCAGATGTTTTCGGAACATGGGCAGGGACTCTTCCATCGTAGCATCAAGGGGAGGCTGGATCCAGAACTGAGGTGCCTGGACAGAGAAGAGCCTTGACTGGGCTGAGCAGGAGCTGACTTCCCATAAGGGTGGGATGGCCAACAGTTCCAGAGGTGGCAGAATGGAGTGCTCAGGTTGGGATGTAGGGTTTGAGCATTGCCTAAATGTAGGAAGGGGCAGTTCACATTGCTGCTCCGTAGGTAAGCACCATGATCTTGCAGTGGGTTTAGACTGAAGAAGGGGCAAAGGAAAAAAGTAGTTGCATGTCATCTGCGCATAGCAATGATAGGAGAGACCATGAGAGAACATGACAGAGCCGAGTGACTTTGTGTATAGAGAAAAGAGGGATAAATCTATGAAGATGAGAACAGAGGAGAGAGTCAGCTTTGGCAGAGCGGAGATCCTCAGTCTCAGTTGACTGACCCGTCTTGAAGATTAGGGTCATGAAGATCATTGAGAGAGAACGAGATAGTTGGTCAGAGACGGCACGCTCAAGTGTTTTGGAAAGAAAAGAAAGGGATTCCGGTTTATAGTTTGAAAGAGGGATCGGGTGATGGTTTCTTTTATTTGAAAAAAAAAAGTTTGTATTTACCCCCTTTTTCGATCTTGTTTCATCGCTGCAACTCCCAAGCGAGCTCGGGAGGAGAAGGTCGAGTCATGTGCTCTCCAAAACATGACCAGCCAAACCACGCTCACTTAACCCGGAAGCCAGCCGCACCAATGTGCCGGAGGAAACACCGCTCACCTGACGACCGAGGTCAGACTGCAAACGCCCAACCCGCCACAGGTGTAGCTAGAGCACTATGAGCCAAGTAAAGCCCACCCCGGCCAAACCCTCCCCTAACCCGCTGGGCCAATTGTGCGCTGCCCTATGGGACTCCCGATCTCGGCCGGTTGTGATACAGCCCAGGTTAACAAACAGATCAACAACCATTTTGAATCACGCCATACCTTCTCCGCTATGCAATCTGGTTTCTGAGCTGGTCATGGGTGCACCTCAGCCACGCTCAAGGTCCTAAACGATATCATAACCACCATCGATAAAAGACAGTACTGTGCAGCCGTCTTCATCAACCTGGCCAAGGCTTTCGACTGTCAATCACAGACTCAATAGCCTTGGTTTCTCAAATGACTGCCTCGCCTGGTTCACCAACTACTTCTCAGACCGAGTTCAATGTGTCAAATCGGAGGGCCTGTTGTCCGGACCTCTGGCAGTCTATGGGGGTGCCGCAAGGATACTCAGGCCAACTCTTTTCTCTGTATATATCAATGATGTTGCTCTTGCTGCTGGTGATTCTCTGATCCACCTCTACGCAGACAACACCATTCTGTATACTTCTGGCCCATACAACACTTCCTCCGTGGCCTCCAACTGCTCTTAAAACGCTAGTAAAACTAAATGCATGCTCTTCAACCGATCGCTGCCTGCTCCCGCTGGCCCGACTAGCATCACTATTCTGGACGATTCTGACTTGGTATTTGTAGTTGTCCACATATTCTTAGGTATCTGGTTAGACTGTAAACTCTCCTTCCAAACTCACATTAAGCATCTCCAATCCAAAATTAAAATTCCGCAACAAAGCCTCCTTCACTCATCCTGCCAAACATACCCTCATAAAACGGACTATCCTACCGATCCTAGACTTCGGCGAAGTCATTTAAAAAAATAGCCTCCAACAATCTACTCAGCAAATTGGATGTAGTCTATCACAGTGCCATCCGTTTTGTCACTAAATCTCCATATACTACCCACCACTGCGACCTGTATGCTTTCGTTGGCTGGCCCTCGCTACATATCCATTGCCAAACCCACTGGCTCCAGGTCATCTATAAGTCTTTGCTAGGTAAAGCCCCACCATATCTCAGCTCACTGGTTACTTATGCGCCACCCAGCCGTAGCACACGCTCCAGCAGGTATATTTCACTGGTCGCCCCAAAGCCAACATCTTCTTTGGCCGCCTTTCCTTCCAGTTTTCTGCTGCCAATGACTGGAACGAACTGCAAAAGTCACTGAAGCTGGAGACTTATATCACTGCACCTGTACACAGCCTATCTGTAAATAGCCCACCCAACTACCTCATCTCCATATTGTTTTTTATTGTTGCTCTTTTGCACCCCAGTATCTGTACTTGCACGTCACCATCTGCACATCTATCACTCAAGTGTTAATGCCAAATTGTTATTATTTCGCCACTATGGCCTATTTATTACCTTACCTCCCTAATCTTACTACATTTGCACACACACTGTATATATATTTCTCTATTGTGTTATTGACTGCACGTTTGTTAATCCCATGTGTAACTGTTGTTTTTAAAATCGCAATGCTTTGCTTCATCTTGGCCAGGTCGCATTTGTAAATGAGAATGGTTCTCAACTGGCCTACCTGGTTAAATACAGGTGAACTCAAATTAAAATACAACTGGAACTATGAACCAGTCCCAGACCATTATACCTCCTACACCAAACTTTACAGTTGACACCATGTATTCGGGCAGGTAGCGTTCTCCTGGCATCCGCCAAACACAGATTTGTCCGTTGGACTGACCGATGGTGAAGCGTGATTCGTCACTCCAGAGAACGCGTTTCCACTACTCCAGAGTACAATGTTGGCAAGTTTTACACCACTCCAGCCGGCACTTGGCATTGCACATGGTGATCTTAGGCTCCTGCTTGGCCATGGAAACCCATTTCATGAAGCTCCCGACGAAAAGTTATTGTGCAGACCTTGCTCCTGCTCGGCAGTGAGTGTTCAAATCAAGGACATACGATTTTTAAGCACTCAGTGGTCCCGTTCTGTGAGCTTGTGTGGCCTACCGCTTTGCGATGTGGCCTACCACTTTGTGGATGAGCCATTGTTGCTCCTAGACATTTCCACGTCACAATAACAGCACTTACAGTTGAGCAGCTCTAGCAGGGCAGAAATCTGACGAACTGATTTGTTAGAAAGGTGGCATCCCATGACGGTGCCACGTTGAAAGTCACTGATCTCTTCAGTAAGGCCATTCTACTGCCAATGTTTGTTTATGGAGATTGCAAGGCTGTGTGCTCAATTTTATACACCTGTCAACAACTTGTGTGGCTGGAATAGCCGAATCCACTCATTTGAAGGGGTGTCCGCATTTGAAGGGGTGTCCGTTGGCACTGGACCAAGGTATGGTTGCGCTCTCCCTGGTGCACATCTACATTCGACACCTAGGTGCACTCTGCTGATTTCTCACATAGACACCCATCTTATATCAGGTTACAGACCAGCTAACTAGGTCTAAGACCCCTAGCGAGTGCAACAATTTTATCAGGCTAGTTATTGGTTTCGTAACAGCCGCCACACGTACCGAGCATTCAGCAGTTCAAAGCAATGATTAAAGGTGTCCCCATGCTTCTGGTCTGAAACAGTTCTTGCATATATTATGACAACATTTGGGTCTTCGGCAAGCGGTTTTTACGGCTGTTCATGCACACTGCGTTTTTTCCCTGAGGCTAGCCGAAGTCCTGTAGCCGAAGTCTACGCCCCTTCGTCTGATTTGTCAACAGTAGGGATTCTTCCATTAAGTGTTTGTCGTCATTCAACGAGACACAACTGGTTTTCATGCAATTTTTTTCTCTTGATAAATACTGCACCACACACTAAGATATCCTTGGAAAAATTCATTCGATTTCTGTAGTTATTTTAGATTAATTCCGATTATTTTGAGGAAATGTATACTGGCTACGGCGTCTCGAGGGACAAGTACCTTTGCCGCTTTTTTCTCGTTTTTCAAACAAAGGTCTTTTGAGGGAGTATTCAAGGCACAGATGTTCACATCGCCTTGCAGAGTTCTGCTAGGAGCAAACCAAACCTAGCATGCAGATGCCTACTTAAGGCTAATATGTGGAAGGGCCGCACTTAGTATAGTCTGGCTAGGGCAATTCTAGTTATCTCCCCTTTATTTCTTTGTCATTTACCTCTCATCCCCTTTCCCTTCTTCCCTCCTCCCCTGCTAAAGCATCACATGTACGATAGGCTGTTACAGCAGCCTTACTGTATTTCCTATTGAACGCCACAACCACATGAAGCCTTTGATTTACTATATGAAATGAATGGCTTCAAAGAAATGAACTGGTATAAAAATAGTGGTTGTGTTCTATGGAACACAACAGTTCAAAAGAGAGTAACCTATTACTCTCCCATTCAGAGTGAAGATCTATAGTGTTTATTGGAATCAGTATATCTTCTAACCCTTTTCACAGCAATGAGGGGTGTGGTGTGGTGGTGCTGTGTGTAGGTCTATAAATGACTCTTTCTCCCCCGAGTGAGATAGCAGGGTTTACACAGTTAACAGCCATAATATATGCCTGGCTGGGGATATGGGTCCTTGAGTAGGCCTTTGACCTCCTGAAGCATTTTTAGGCTAAAGAGACTCACTAGCTAAAGTCCCAGCAAGTTCCCAGCACATAATCACCAGATTTATTGAAAGAGGAGCTTCTCACTGAGTTCACAGCTTAAATGTGGTAGATGTCATTACTACAGAGAGATTAGTCTCTGAGCTGTGGGTTTGTGACTCTATGGTAACGCGTGCTAAACTACAACTAAATCACTTCAGCCTATGACATCACATTTCATATGGAGGGTATTTATAAATCTGATGCATGGACATTGAGAGGAGAAAAAGAAAGAACATGGGGACTGATTAATGTTAACAAAACTAACCCAAACTTCCTCTCAAATAAGTATCACCCGAGGCACTTGATAAAACACAACTAGAACAGGCCGTTAAGGACAGAACAAAAACAAACCACAAAGAGTTTCAGGAAGGTGCCTCCCATCTACCCCCCCTCCTAATCTTCTCCTTTGTTTATCTGCTCTCCCTCCATACCTTGAAGAAGCTCCCTTTCTTCTCCCTGAGGCTGGGTTGGATGAGTGTGCTTGTTGACATGCTATCCTCCTGTCCTTCGTCGTGCCTGTGTTTGTTTCTGTGGGGGAGGAAAATGTCATTAGCTGGGTTTGTTTCCATACAATTGACAACAGATTTTCATTCAAATCATTTCAAATCTGCATTTTCCCACCAGCGGGGTGTTTACACCAAACTGACATATTGCGGATAAACGGATGCACGTGATGACGTAGTGCATGTAAAGGTAACTTTAAAAAATACAAGTTTAAAAATAGGTTTCCATCGCAATATCAACTCTACTGGTGGTTTTTGTCTGTAAAAATGTTGCGTTAAAATAGAGTGTGCCCTATCTAGCCAACAGCTCACAGATGCAGTGCAGTTATACCCTACATGATGAGAGTACGGACAAAAGACCGAGATTATTTTTAATTGTCAAACGACAGCCAAGCATCAATCATGTCACCAGAATAAGACCCTCGATATTTATTGGAAAGCAGCATCAAGCTCATCACCGTGCACATTCACCACCCAGTGAAGTTCATCATAAACGCATTTCATCTGTAGCCTAATAAACGGCACGCTTTCCCGAGTCGTAGTGGGAGAAGCACATAACATCTTATCGCATGACTCCAAGTTTACTTCGATATGATGGTTATTATATCAATATTTCTTCTGCGATTTCTCGCACAATTTATTTTAACTACACAAAAAGATCGCACCCTAGCGTATTTTGTTTTGTCGACATTTGGAATGTTTACCGTAAATGTGCTTTTTCCATCAGGCCGGTCCTGAGATTTTAAATCCAGTTAGGCTAGTGTCCGCCCTCCAGTACAGCCCAGTACTGTCTAGTTCAGGCGTCCCCAATTAAATTCAGTTATGAGCCGATTTTTCCAGATATAGTATTTGACAAAACATAATTATTTCAAACCTTGATTACATTGGGATAGATCACATACAGTACCTTCAGATAGTATTCACACCTCTAGACTTTTTACACATTTTGACATGTTACAGCCTGAATTTAAAAATGATTAAATTGAGGGGGAAAAATGTGTCTACACACAATACCCCATAATGTGAAAGTGGAATTATTTTACACTTAAAATGTCTTGCGTCAATAAGTATTCAACCCCTTTGTTATGACAAGCCTAAAAAAGTTCAGGAGTAAAAATGTGCTTAACAAGTCATATAATAAGTTGCATGCACTCACTGTGTGCAATAATGTATAACGTGATCGCAAAAGCTTGCAACTGGCGATGATTGGAAGACTGCTCCTGCCTGTCGATGCAATAGCCTACAGTCCTCCTCAATGCGCTCTGCAGAAATTGGGAGAACAGCAATACATCACATCCATAGGACATGATCCAATTCTGATTGGAGTTTGATATTGTCATGTGTGATTATTTTACCTTACATTTTTTACTTGTCCTGTGCAAGCCGACATGCATTAATATCGAGCCCTGTATCTGTTGTGCTCCATCATCGCAGAAGAAAATAATTACATGAGCTCCAGTACCATCATGTTTGTGCCTGCTGACTGGTTGCCTTGGTTAGGAGTAAGAACCAGAAGGTTACACTTGCAGCTCTATTATTGCATCGCAGGCTTCTTGTTTTTTCCTTTTTATGATTTGAGTGCAAGTACTGAGCACTAAATCCATCCAAACAAATCCTTTGCTCGAAAGGTAAAAAATGCTGGGTCGTTCCACCAATTAGGTGCCTTTCACCCTTGGCAGAAAGTGGATGTTTCTGATTCAGGGATAAAGTATATTCAACCAAACTCTGCCCAGGTGTCTTTCTAGGTCTGCTACAAGTTTGAGTAGTGTAACTTGCTGGAAAAAAACGTTGATTTCACAACATTTTTACATTGTCATAAAGTGCCACAAATCCAACATAAATCCCCTTGTCACAAGGGAAATGGAAGCGTGTTGTGTGCAACAGGGAGAGATAATTGAACTCTAGCTTGAAAAAAAATGTATTGTTAAAATATTTCTAGCCTGTCTAAGGGTAAGAGGGTTGACTTATGCTCGACCTGCTCAGTTTTCCACCACAAAACACCAGAAAATGACCAAAGACTAGAGCCAGCTCTTTTATTAGATGTTCAATGTTTATTTAGGATTTTTTTTTTAAGGAAAAGTTTCACCATATTAAAAAGAGTTCAGTTCACGTAACAGGGTTGACCTTAAAATGAGGGACAGGTTATATATATATATATATATATATATATATATATATATTTTTTTTTTTTTACCTTAATGATGTCATTTTAAATAAATAAATCTTCAGGAATTACTTTTCATGGCAACAAAATAACTAGGGCTTTACAATGATGGTGAAAACTTTGGAGAATATTAAAATACTGAATTTTGGCACTTTAGCAAGTCTTGATTCATATTATAAATTTGATTTATTGAATTTGAATGTTGCCTTTATTAAAAAGGGCACTTCATTTAATATAACAGGCTTTTAAAATGCAATATTTGTGCACAATATCTACCTAAAATATCAAAGAGACGCAAAAGGTACTCATTTAGTAGTAGTAGTATATGCCATCTGAAAAGACGAAACAAGCCATTCACATGCTAATGTTAAGGTAGGGCTGGAAAATTGCAGTATCTTTATGTCAAATCAAATCAAATTTTATTTGTCACATACACATGGTTAGCAGATGTTAATGCGAGTGTAGCGAAATGCTTGTGCTTCTAGTTCCGACAATGCAGTAATAACCAACAAGTAATCTAACTAACAATTCCAAAACTACTGTCTTGTACACAGTGTAAGGGGATAAAGAATATGTACATAAGGATATATGAATGAGTGATGGTACAGAGCAGCATAGGCAAGATACAGTAGATGGTATCGAGTACAGTATGTACAAATGAGATGAGTATGTAAACAAAGTGGTATAGTTTAAAGTGGCTAGTGATACATGTATTACATAAGGATACAGTCGATGATATAGAGTACAGTATATACGTATGCATATGAGATGAATAATGTAGGGTAAGTAACATTATATAAGGTAGCATTGTTTAAAGTGGCTAGTGATATATTTACATAATTTCCCATCAATTCCCATTATTAAAGTGGCTGGAGTTGAGTCAGTGTCAGTGTGTTGGCAGCAGCCACTCAATGTTAGTGGTGGCTGTTTAACAGTCTGATGGCCTTGAGATAGAAGCTGTTTTTCAGTCTCTCGGTCCCAGCTTTGATGCACCTGTACTGACCTCGCCTTCTGGATGATAGCGGGGTGAACAGGCAGTGGCTCGGGTGGTTGATGTCCTTGATGATCTTTATGGCCTTCCTGTGACATCGGGTGGTGTAGGTGTCCTGGAGGGCAGGTAGTTTGCCCCCGGTGATGCGTTGTGCAGACCTCACCACCCTCTGGAGAGCCTTACGGTTGAGGGCGGAGCAGTTGCCGTACCAGGCGGTGATACAGCCCGCCAGGATGCTCTCGATTGTGCATCTGTAGAAGTTTGTGAGTGCTTTTGGTGACAAGCCAAATTTCTTCAGCCTCCTGAGGTTGAAGAGGCGCTGCTGCGCCTTCTTCACAATGCTGTCTGTGTGAGTGGACCAATTCAGTTTGTGATGTGTATGCCGAGGAACTTAAAACTTGCTACCCTCTCCACTACTGTTCCATCGATGTGGATAGGGGGGTGTTCCCTCTGCTGTTTCCTGAAGTCCACAATCATCTCCTTAGTTTTGTTGACGTTGAGTGTGAGGTTATTTTCCTGACACCACACTCCCTGTCCCTTCTCTATGTGAGGGCAGCCTCGTCATAAACCTGCATTTTCTCTGAGCGGACAAGCTTTGATAAGTATTGTGGTTAACCAATTGTGAACGAGTAAACTCCAAACACTGGCCAGCACACAGTATAAGACATGACACATCTGAGACTGTGGACTGTAGATAGAGGAGCAGACAATCTGAACTATCCCTCCAAGATCCAAATCTATTTCTAAATAATATTCAGGACGATTTGAACACACGGAACCTGCTATTCTCTCTATCGGAGAGAGGGGAAAAACTATTAGCTAAGTAATTAACTGCCAGTCTTAGCACACTTCTTAAATTCCTTACCTCAAGTTATACTAGGACTTCAACAAAGCTCAACCGTAATATTGTGTGCCCTCAACATATTACACTATCTCAACATGACAACTCGTCAAGACAAGCTTGATCTGTCCGGCTGTGTTTTCTGGAACATCGCTTCAAGGGAAAACGTTGTACTTTCTGATGATTTTTCTCCTCTCTCGGTTACCAGCTACCTACTCATTAGATTGGTGAGACTTAACATCTTATGGCTGGGGGCAGTATTGAGTAGCTTGGATGAATAAGGTGCCCAGAGTAAACTGCCTGCTACTCAGTTCCAGTTGCTAATATATGCATATTATTAGTATATTTGGATAGAAAACAATCTGAAGTTTCTAAAACTGTTTGAATAATGTCTGTGAGTATAACAGAACTCATATGGCAGGCGAAAACCTGAGAAAAAATCCGACCAGGAAGTGGGAATTCTGAGTTTGGTTGTTTTTAACTCATTCCCTATTGAAGATAGTGGGATATTGGTCATGTTACACTTCCTAAGGCTTCCACTAGATGTCAACAGTCTTTAGAATCTTGTTTGATGCTTCTACTGTAAAGTGGGGGTGAATGAGAGGGGAATGAGGAGAAGAGTATCTAATGTTCCATGTATAACACTTGTATTTTCATCAACATTTATGAGTATTTCTGTAAATTGATGTGGCTCTCTGCAAAATCACCGGATGTTTTTGGAACGACTGAACATAACGCGCCAATGTATACTGAGATTTTTTTTATATAAATATGAACAAAACATACATGTATTGTGTAACATGAAGTCCTATGAGTGTCACCTGATGAAAATCAAAGGTTAGGGATTAATTTTATCTCCATTTCTGATTTTTGTGACTCCTCTCTTTGGCTGGAAAAATGGCTGTGTTTTTCTGTGACTTGGCTCTGACCTAACATAATCGTTTGTGATGCTTTCACCGTAAAGCCTTTTTGAAATAGGACACTGTGGTGAGATTAACGAGATGTATATCTTTAAAATGGTGTGAAATGCTTGTATGTCTGAGGAATTTTAATTATGAGATTTCTGTTGTTTTGAATTTGGCGCCCTGCACTTTCACTGGCTGTTTTCATATCGATCCCGTTAGTGAGATCTCAGCCATAAGAAGTTTTAAAGGATGGCAGCAGTCCTGCACATTGTTTAAGAATGAATTGATCTGTGGTCTTTTGCAAAGCTTTGTTATAGCATTCCCTGTGATCTACCATCTTCTGCTCAGACGTACTGTGATTTTAGGGGAATGGTGCATGGTACATGATTTTGTTATGGTTACTGTCTTTTTTAGCTGATGACTATGGATCTCATGGCAGGAGAAATATGTGTTTATTTTCCACAGAATCCACTACCGGAGCAAAACTCACAGGCACGTGTAGCTTGCCTTGGGGCTAATCTGGGTGCTGAGTGTCTGCGTTGGCAGCAATCATCCTGTCCTGCTCAAACCACAGGATGCATTCATTTTAACAGAGCCACTGCAGGGCTGCTCTGTGAGCCTAGAATTGAGAGAGCATATATGAACTTCAGTGCTATGGAAATGGTGCTGCTCTATGGCCCTCCCACTATAATCATGACTCTTTCAATAACAATCTTCTGCTTCTGTTGTGGATGCATGTACATGTAGGCACACAGGGCTGTGCCTCTCAAAACTGTACACTTCTATTTCTTCATGTTTTCACTGTAGCTGATGCCAATAATCTACAGAGCAACCTGCATACTATTACTAGAGCAAACTATGTCCTTTCACTTGAATCTTAAGGGTGTATGAAGCATATATCGGGGCGGCAGTGTAGCCTAGTGCTTAGAGCGTTGGACTAGTAACTGAAAGGTTGCAAGTTCAAATCCCCGAGCTGATAAGTTACAAATCTGTCGTTCTGCCCCTGTTCCTAGGCAGTCATTGAAAATAAGAATTTGTTCTTAACTGACTTGCCTAGTTAAATAAAAGGTAAAATAAAAAAATAAAAATATCACAATTATACTGTTTAGCATTGTACCACCATTCATCAGCCCAATTGTCGATATCAGGTATTCCCAGACTGGGGTACGCCAAATAAAAATGTGATTCACATGTTGTTGTTTTTTTAAATACCAAAAAATTGTAATAAAAAAAAAAATAAGAAAAATGTCACATTTTCAAACAGTCCATTTAGTAGGGCCCGTGTCCATAGAGACACATACCAGCTCTGCTGGTAGTACTGCCACTACCAGCACTACTACACCTTCACCTGTCGATGACACAAGTTGTTCTGCTTCCATGAGCACATCCAAAGCTAGCATCAGTAATTCTACATTTGTTGTTAGCTCAGCTAGCATGGACACAGACAGTTGTGAATCTGATGCAGCCGAACAGCTACTGCCCCCTTGCCCGGGAATGCACCAAACAACAGACAGGGACGTTGGACATCGAAGAGGCGCAAATAGGATGAGAACTACATTAATTTGGGGTGCACTTATATTGGGAGTAATGCCTTTCCTCAGCCAGTGTGTTATATGTGCAGAAGTACTAGATCACAACTTGATGATACCTTCACTCTTGTGCAGATATTTATAAACAAAACATGGCAATTTGAAAAATAAGCCACCGGAGTTTTCTGAGCGAGAATTAAGACAACTTTCGAGTAGTAAGACAAGTATAAAAGCAACAGATACCATTAATTATAAGGGTCTAGAAGGGTCTTGTATGGTGAGCTACCGAGTACCTAGGACAGGCAAGCACTATACTATTGTGGATGACTTGATTCTTTCTGCTGCCGCAGATATAGCTGGGGCAATGCCGGGGAAACAAACAAACAACAAACAACACTGTTTCACGACGCATCAGTGACATGGCAGGAGATATTGTGAAACAATTACTGCTTATTACTGCTTCGCATACAAGCCAGTGAATTCTATGCGTTACAGCTGGATGAGTCAACATACGTGGTGGACCTGGCATACAGTGGGGCAAAAAAGTATTTAGTCAGCCACCAATTGTGCAAGTTCTCTCACTTAAAAAGATGAGGCCTGTAATTTTCACCATAAGTACACTTCAACTATGACAGACAAAATGAGAGAAAAAAATCCAGAAAATCACATTGTAGGATTTTTAATGAATTTATTTGCAAATTATGGTGGAAAATAAGTATTTGGTCAATAACCAAAGTTTCTCAATACTTTGTTATATACCCTTTGTTGGCAATGACAGAGGTCAAACATTTTCTGTAAGTCTTCACAAGGTTTTCACACGGTTGCTGGTATTTTGGCCCATTCCTCCATGCAGATTTCCTCTAGAGCAGTGATGTTTTGGGGCTGTTGCTGGGCAACACGGACTTTCAACTCCCTCCAAAGATTTTCTATGGGGTTGAGATCTGGAGACTGGCTAGGCCACTCCAGGACCTTGAAATGCTTCTTACGAAGCCACTCCTTCGTTGCCCGGGCGGTGTGTTTGGGATCATTGTCATGCTGAAAGACCCAACCACGTTTCATCTTCAATGTCCTTACTAATGGAAGGAGGTTTTCACTCAAAATCTCACGATACATGGCCCCATTCATTCTTTCCTTTACACGGATCAGTCGTCTTGGTCCCTTTGCAGAAAAACAGCCCCAAAGCATGATGTCTCCACCCCCATGCTTCACAGTAGGTATGGTGTTCTTTGTATGCAACTCAGCATTCTTTGTCCTCCAAACACAACGAGTTGAGTTTTTACCTCTCTAGAAAACGTATGACGGGCCTGGACATGTACTGGCTTAAGCAGGGGGACACGTCTGGCACTGCAGGATTTGTGTTACTGATGGTAGGCTTTGTTACTTTGGTCCCAGCTCTCTGCAGGTCATTCACTAGGTCCCCCCGTGTGGTTCTGGGATTTTTGCTCACCGTTCTTGGTGATAATTTTGACCCCACAGGGTGAGATCTTGCATGGAGCCCCAGATCGAGAGCGATTATCAGTGGTCTTGTATGTCTTCCATTTCCTAATAATTGCTCCCACAGTTGATTTCTTCAAACCAAGCTGCTTACCTATTGCAGATTCAGTCTTCCCAGCCTGGTGCAGGTCTACAATTTTGTTTCTGGTGTCCTTTGACAGCTCTTTGGTCTTGGCCATAGTGGAGTTTGGAGTGTGACTGTTTGAGGTTGTGGACAGGTGTCTTTTATACTGATAACAAGTTCAAACAGGTGCCATTAATACAGGTAACGAGTGGAGGACAGAGGAGCCTCTTAAAGAAGAAGTTACAGGTCTGTGAGAGCCAGAAATCTTGCTTGTTTGTAGGTGACCAAATACTTATTTTCCACCATAATTTGAAAATTAATTCATAAAAAAATCCTACAATGTGATTTTCTGGATTTCTTTTCTCTAATTAATTTTGTCTGTCATAGTTGAAGTGTACCTATGATGAAAATTACAGGCCTCATCTTTTTAAGTGGGAGAACTTGCACAATTGGTGGCTGACTAAATACTTTAATGTCCCACTGTATGTCCGTTAGGTTTATGGGGGGTCAATTAAGGAAGACATCCTCTTCTGCAAACCACTGGAAACCAGGACAACAGGAGAGGATGTTTTTTAAAGTACTGGACAGCTTTGTGACATCAAATGGAATTCGGTGGTCAAGATGTATTGGTTGGTATCTGTACTGATGGCGCAAAAGCCATGACATAGACATAGTGGAGTGGTAACGCACGCGCACACAGTTGCTCCCGACGCCACATGGGTACACTGCAGCATCCACCGAGCGGGCTCTTGCTGCCAAGGGAACGCCTGACAGATTGAAATACGTTTTGGACACTACAGAGTAAATAGTTCAACTTTGTTAAAGCAAGGCTTCCTAAACTATTGTGTATTTTCTGAATCGTGCAATGATATGGGCAGCGACCATGAAACGCTTTTACAACATACATAAGTGTGCTGTTATCAAGGGGCAAAGTATTGACACTTTTTTAATTGAGAGACGAGCTAAAAGTAATTTCTACTGACCATAATTTTCACTTGTCTGACTGCTTGAATGATGAGTTTCACATGACTGGCCTATCTGATGTTTTTTTTCTTGCCTGAATGATCTGAATCTAGGATTATACAGAGAATCTCCGCAACTAAACTCAGCAAAAAAAGAAACGTTCCTTTTTCCCCAACCCTGTTTTTCAAAGATCATTCGTAAAATTCCAAATAACTTCAAAAATCTTCAGTGTAAAGGATTTAAACACTGTTTTCCCATGCTTGTTCAATGAACCATAAACAATTAATGAACATGCACCTGTGGAACGGTCTTTAAGATACTAACAGCTTACAGACTGTAGGCAATTAAGGCCACAGTTATGAAAACTTAGGACACTGAAGAGGCCTTTCTACTGACTCTGAAAAAGACCAAAAGAAAGATACCCAGGATCCCTGCGTGAACGTGCCTTAGGCATGCTGCAAGGAGGCATGAGGACTGCAGATGTAGCCAGGGCAATAAATTGCAATGTCCGTACTGCCTCCAGTCCACTTACGGTTATCTGAACAAGAGAGCCTCATCGAAATTTCAACAAGCGGTTTTGTGAAAATGTCATTTAAAATCAGAAGCCACCGCCAGATTTCTGGATTGGGCTATGGTCAGAGTATCCTGCCTTGGGAAATCGCACTGTTAAGATACTGATGCCCTTTGCAACCACAGTACCTATGTGAGAGTGGATTCTTGGCCCTCACTAGCATGAAAGCTAAATACAGGCACAGACTGTGTGGAAAATGATTTAAGAAAGACTCTCTCCAATACAACCCAACATTGCAGAGTTATGAGCATCCTTTCAAGCACACACTTCTCATTAACCTGTGGAGTTATAAAACCTTATTTGTTCATCAAAAATGTGCATATGTAAGTTGTTTAAATAAAGAGCAAAATTATTTATTATTATTATTAGTGGCCTGGTCCTATAAGAGCTTATTGTCACTTCCCAAGAGCCGTGTTGTGACAAAAACTCACTCATTCTTATGTTTAATAAATGTATCGGATAGTGTGTGGGGCAGGCTTACAATGATGGCAAAAAACAACATTTGACAGTGCGCTGACCCTGATGCTAGAGGGGGTATGCAGCTGTAGGTTGAATGTTTGAAGGGGTACGGGACTATAAAAAGTTTGGGAACCGCTAGTCTATATGATCCGTAATGGGGTTGTGCGGATCTGGCCATACTCGTAATCGTATCCGTAAATTGACAGTTGATAGTCGGATCAGAGAATACTCATAATCTGAAAAACATACGTGTTTTAAAAGGCCTTAAAAATGTCCGCGCACGTTTGTAGAAAGCACAACATCTGCAGATCAAGAGTCTAGAGTGTGTTCTTAAAACAGGCAGATGAGTTAGTGGTCACTCAGTCAGAATGCACATCTGTGTTTTATCTATTTTGTTTAGTCTTTTTCATTTGCGTTTTGTCTGTATCCTTGCTTCCATATCACCCTTCCTGTCTCACTATCCCCCACTTGTGGGGCCACCCAGTCAGGGATCCAACCACCAGTCCACCCACCTGGCTGCTTCCTCTGTGATCAAACCACCATACTCAGGGATCCATCCATTCTCCATCCACTCTGATGTCCTACCATGTGATTCCTACACCTTTCCTCCTGGATGTCACTGGATTCAATGTTTTACTGTTGTAATATTACATGTATCCCCCATTTATCTGTTTATGGTTTTGTTTATTATAATTTTCGCTAGGCGTTTATTGTCTTGGCATTTCAGTATAAATATGCTTTTTTTTTAAAGAATGTCTTGGCATTCCTGTAGAAGGCAAATGCTTTTTAAAATCAAGAAGCTCATCCTTCCATTTTCTTTAATAGTATGCCTACCTTGATGGGAAAAGTAAGCACCACAATTAAAGGGGAGGCCATCATACCCTTAATTTTTCTGCCAGTCATAGACTGACCAGACAGGTCGCCTACCATAATGTATCCAATGCATCGGCTGGACCGGAGGCGGAAATGACACTCGCGCAGGAAATCAGTCCAGAGCCTTTCAGTTCATGTCCTGCCGTAAACATTAGCCTACCACCAGACACAAAATTGGTAGCAAGTCGTTTGAAGCCTCCCAAGAGAATCCAACATCCTCTCCAGACCGTGTGCTGTTGCTCCAAGGTCGGGGGATTACCAAGACTAGTCATAACCTAACCTTGAGACAGAACTCAACCAAAACAGACATGTCAATGATAAAGACTCACAGCACAAAAGCAAATGCACACAGTTGGTGCTGTGCCTTTCCTTTATCAATGAGGTGTATTTTTGTTTTCACTGCTTTGGTTGAATTCGGTCTCAATTCTACAACATTAAATATATATTGTGTAAATCTATAAATGGACATCGCATACATGTTAAACATTTGAAAATATTGTCTTGATTATACCTTGTGTTGATGGTAAAAGCTTATTTGTATTTTTGAAGTAATTGTGATTGAACAAGTTAAATATTTCATGTAAAATATTTAGGAAGAATAAGAAAATGGAATAATGAACAACATGTCAGCGATATGGTTGATAATGTGATAGTGTGTGTTGGTGCTGTCTTTTCTTCATCATTGAGATGTACAGTGCCTGCAGAAATAATTCACACCCCTTGACTTTTTCCACATTTTGTAGCATTACAGCCTGGGGAAAAATGGATTGAATTTAGATGGGTTTTTTTGTCACTATAGCCTACACACAATACCCGATAATATCAAAGCGGAATAACTTTCGTCAAATGTTTTACAAATGAATTAAATGGACTGATTACACTTTGGATGGTGTATCAATACAGTTGCCGGAGAGGAAGGAAACCATTCAGGAATTTCACCATGAGGCTAATGGAAGGATGGATCAACAACATTGTAGTTACTCCACAATTCTAATCTAATTGACAGAGTGAAAAGGAAACCTGTACAGAATAAAAAATACATATTCTAAAACATGCATCCTGTTTGTAATAAAGTACTAAAGTAAAACAGCAAAAAATGTGAGAAAGCAATTCACTTTTTATTCTGAATACAAAGTGTTATGTTTGGGGCATATCCAATACAACACATTACTGAGTACCACTCTCCATATTTTCAAGCATAGCGGTGGCTGCATAATTTATTTTCATTTTAGTAATTTAGCAGACGCTCTTATCCAGACAGATTTTTAACCTAGACGGTTCGGGGGATTTGAACCAGCGACCTTTCGGTTACTGGCCCAACGCCTAGGCTATCTACCACCCATGTTATGGGTATGCTTGTAATCCTTAAGGGCTGGGGAGTTTATCAGTATAAAAAAATAAACCAAATGGAGCTAAGCACAGGCAAAATCCTAGAGGAAAATCGGGTTCAGTCTGCTTTCCACCAGACACTGGGAGATAAATTGACATTTCAGCAGGACAATAACCTAAAACACAAGGCCAAATCTACACTGGAGTTGCTTACAAAGAAGAAAAAGCATTCCAGGTGAAACTGGTTGAGAGAATGCCAAGAGTGTGCAAAGCTGTCATCAAGGCAAATGTTGGCTACTTTGAAGAATCTAAAATGTATTTTGATTTGTTCAACACTTTTTTGGTTACTTCATAATTTCATGTGTTTTTCATAGTTTTGATGTTATCACTATTATTCTACAATGTAGAAAATAGTAAAAATATAGAAAAACCCTTGAATGAGTAGGTGTCCAAACCTTTGACTGGTACTGTATATATTTGCAGACCCCTCCGGTTGAATACCACTGTGCTTCAGCATTAAATCTATATGATGTACTCTATAAATAAAAACAGAAATAAAGCAACTATGTGGAACTGTTTGATAATTATTGTGTGTTGGGTTGTCAAAGCGTTTAGCCAAATGTGCCTCCTTCAAAAAGTCGCATTCAGCCTCTTATCACTTGGGTTGGGTGTGTACCTACTTGCATGGGAGGTCACAGCCAAAGAGATTCACAGGAATCACACACACACACACTTTTAGAGCAGACTGTAGCATAACTGTTTTCTTTCAATCAAAATACATTTTGTCTAGTGGTGCGAGCTGTTGAGTTTTGAACACATGAGAAAAATGACAGTAACGCTATACTATGCTATTTAATTTGGTTCTGTTATGTAGAATACTATCATTATGTGATCTTGCAGACATTGATTCAGCGTTGACCTAACTAGACGAGCACCCTTCTCCACTCACCGGTTCTAAAGTTCTGATGACTCTTTCAGCTATCAAAGCATCCCATGTAACACCCTAAAATCTCAACTCCAGACCCAACTCCCGCCACCCCTCTTCTCTCCACACCCCAACAACCCACACCCCAAACTAATGTGAACAGACTGGTTTTCTTGCTCTGATAGCAACATATTTCCTGCACTGGCACATCTACAGTAATATTTAGTTGGGGCAAGCAGACAGATGTGAGGTGAAAGACCACAGGTTTATGAGCTGTGAGTGTTGTCACGGCTTGTTATGGTAGGCTTTAAACCAAACTCCGTATGACAGCATTTATGGCTACTATTTTCAGAAGTTGAAACGTTCTTCCTCTCTCAGGGCTGAATCCTAACTTGAGAAACTCCAACTCTTAACCGAGTCTCTCATAAAGCGTGTGTTTTGTAAAGTATATCTTAGGGTGTCTGTGGTTGGAGTCTCAAGTAATGACAAACACACTTCTCTATTGGTGATCTGCACACAAACACAGCAGACTGATTTGGGGGGGGGGGGGCTGCTAGACAAAGGAAAGAAAGCTACAGCCAGTTACACTATGGTGATAGGGAGAAATACTGTCGTAGAGGGTAATATGGGGCTGAGTGTGCCTTTTTATGTGGCCTGTTTTGGGGAAGAGATAACCACTAATAACTGTTCCAGGGGCAGATATGTCAGAATGTTATAGGGCAACAGTGACAGGAACAATGTGTGGAGACAGCTGGCTATGTTATGCAGTTGGGCAATTCCACGGTAATGGATTTACACTCACATTTTTCACTTTAAAAATGTATGCCAAAACAAAAAACATACAACTCTATGCACAATGACTACTTTGAACAAATGACAAAAAAAACACTTGCTGTAAAAACTGCAGATGCAAAGTCTCTGTGCAGATGCAAAGTTTGGAAACCGTAATTATGTTACCAAACCTTATGTTTTTGTCAAACGTTCAGTGCATTCCAATATTTGAAACGTTATGTACTTTGCCTTGCCATTGGCCAACTGAGGAAACCCGAGAGCATACACTTTGGCTCACACAATCTGCTCCTAAGCTACACTGTAACCTTGACAACACGTGATTTAAAACAAATTGCCCATGCAGGGAGCTTTGAACACATGGAACCTGCTAGTCTCTAAAGGAGAGAGGGTAAAATAAACTATTGGCTAAGTAACAAACAGCCAGTCTTAGCACACTTCTTAAATTCCTAACCGGTGACGAAAGTTCCACAAAACAACACCAGTCTGTCTTTCCTCCAAAGCTATGCTTAAGCATATTAACATATTTTAGGGCAGACTGGAAAACTGGCACCTTGGCAAGTATGTAATTGGCAAAAAAAATGTTACTCTTTTGAGAAGATTGTGGAAAAATAATGAAAACAGGTTTTCAGTCTAGTTTGGAAATCTATAGGGTGACAGCTACCAACTCTGGGTAAAAAAATAAATAATCAGAAACTGTAATAGTTAAACACTAGAACAGAAGTAACCTCTAAAAATTGAACCGCTCCTTAGATCACACATTCAAGTGAAGGTCTATCTGTGACTCCCTCTTATGACTCACCCAGCTGAACAGAAAGCTAACCTTCCAGTACTGAGTCACAATGAGCTTTGTTCCACCTGTATAACTCCTTTGTATTCTCCATACTTTCTCTGAATTCACAGGGTGAAATAACACACCGCTGATCACTTAGGGGCAATTTAGAGGGTGATGAGAGCATAAATTGGGATAATTACACAATATTGATATTCTATTTATATTATTAGTAAAAGTTGGTTATAGCCTTCTGAGGGCTATGTCTTCATATATCTTATCAGGCCCAGTAGAGTAGGCTTACTTCAATATTCCAATGTACAGTTTACACTTGTTGATTGCAGCACACCTTGCTTAACAACTCACACAATATTCCCCTGTTGCCTTGCTTGGCAAGCATTTTGAACTTTGCTTAGGGCCTATACTGTAGCACATTAATGACAGTCCATACTCCTAGAGTGAATTGCACAGCATTGCAAACGTCTTCTACTTCTTTACATTTTGTGTTAAAGTGGGATTCAATCTATTGTCAATCTACAGAAGATACTGTCAGAGTGGAAGAAAAAAAATCTACAATTGAAAGATTCATAAAAAATGTACATCTAAAATATAGTTGTTGCATAAGTATTCAGCTCCCTGAGTCAATACATGTTAGACACACCTTTGGCATCGATTACAGCTGTGAATATTTTTGAGTAAGTCTAAGAGCTTTACACACCTGGATTGTGCAATATTGGCTCATTACAATTTTTTAAAATAAAGTCAAGCTTTGTCATTATGTTGGAGGAACATGGCGAGACAGCAATGTTCAAGTCTTGCCATAGATTTTCAAGCAGATTTAAGTCAACTGTAACTTGGCCCCTCAGGAACATTCTTTCTTCTTGTAAGCAACTCGTGTAGATTTGGACTCGTGTAGATTTGGACAGCAACTGTAAGTTGCTGTCCTGCTGAGAGATGAATTCCTCTCCCAGAGGAATGGTTTTCTAGGATTTTGTCTGTGTTTAGATCCATCCTGTTTCTTTTTATCCTGAAAAACTCCCCAGTATTTGCCGATCTCAAGCATGTTTATAAAAAATAAAAATAAAATAAAAAAGGAGGCAGTGATGTGTTGTGTTTGACCCAAACATAAGACTTTGCATTTAGGCCAAAAAGTGTATTCACTTGCAGTATTACTTTAGTGCCTTGGTGCATACAAGATGCATGTTTTGGAGTAATATCCCTGTGCAGTTTCATACCTGTCCTGCAGCTCAGAAGGATGACACCATCTTTGATGTGTCTGGGTGGTTTAATAAATCATCCACAGTAGGGCTGGGCGATACGACGATATACAGTGCCTTGCGAAAGTATTCGGCCCCCTTGAACTTTGCGACCTTTTGCCACATTTCAGGCTTCAAACATAAATATATAAAACTGTATTTTTTGTGAAGAATCAACAACAAGTGGGTCACAATCACGAAGTGGAACGACATTTATTGGATATTTCAAACTTTTTTAACAAATCAAAAACGGAAAAATTGGGCGTGCAAACTTATTCAGCCTCTTATTCAAACTCTCTCCAGAAGTTCAGTGAGGATCTCTGAATGATCCAATGTTGACCTAAATGACTAATGATGATAAATACAATCCACCTGTGTGTAATCAAGTCTCCGTATAAATGCACCTGCACTGTGATTGTCTCAGAGGTCCTAAAAAGGTGGAGAGTGAAAGTGACACAGAGCACGAGACACGGAGCTCGTACCTAAAAGAGGGGCTACTTCCGTGGCATGGATGTGGTTTGAGTATGAAAAGTCTGACAGACAAGAAAGTCGTCCTCTGCTAAATATGCCGCAGGCCGGTCCCGACAACAGGCTCAAACACCACTAACCTCTTTACCACCTACGCAAGAATCCTGTGAAACAATGCGGAGAGATTCTACGGATGAGACCCCAAAAAGTACAGTTGAGTGCTCAAAACAAACCCCCGACTCAGACGTTGCAAGAGGCTTTGGCCCACGGCACACCATATGGCAAAGAATCACAAAGATGGAAGGAGATAACAGCTGCCGTTACAACTTACATCTGCAAAGACATGGCCCCAATTTACGAGGTCGAGAAACAGGGATTTGATGAGTTGGTACTAACACTTGCCCCAAGGTACCAAATGCAAATTGATATACAGTCGTGGCCAAAAGTTGAGAATGACACAAATATTAATTTTCACAAAGTCTGTTGCCTCAGTGTGTTTAGATATTTTTGTCAGATGTTACTATGGAACACTGAAGTATAATTACAAGCATTTCATAAGCGTCAAAGGCTTTAATTGACAGTTACAAAGTTGATGCAAAGAGTCAATATTTGCAGTGCTGACCTTTCTTTTTCAAGACCTCTGCAATCCGCCCTGGCATGCTGTCAATTAACTTCTGGGCCACATCCTGACTGATGGCAGCCCATTCATGCATAATCAATGCTTGGAGTTTGTCAGAATTTGTGGGGTTTTGCTTGATTCCAAGCACCACCTTCCTTTTGAAGCTTCCAGTCTGTTATTCGAACTCAATCAGCATGACAGAGTGATCGCCAATCTTGTCCTCGTCAACACTCACACCTGTGTTAATGAGAGAATCACTGACATGATGTCAGCTGGTCCTTTTGTGGCAGGGCTGAAATGCAGTGAATTTTTTTGGGGGGGATTCAGTTCATTTGCATGGCAAAGAGGGACTTTGCAATTAATTGCAATTCATCTGATCACTCTTCATAACATTCAGGAGTATATGCAAATTGCCATCATACAAACTGAAGCAGCAGACTTTGTGAAAACTAATATTTGTGTAATTCTCATAACTTTTGGCAACAACCACTCCATAAATTTATTTTTAACAAACTATAGTTTTGACAAATCGGTTAGGACATTTACTTTGTGCATGACAAGTATTTTTTTTTTCCCAACAATTGTTTACAGGCAGAATATTTCACTTATTCTCTGTATCACAATTCAAGTGGGTCAGAAGTTTATATACACTAAGTTGACTGTGCCTTCAAACAGCATGGAAAATTCCAGAAAATAATGTTATGGTTTTAGAAGCTTCTGATAGGCTAATTGACATCATTTGAGTCAATTGGAGGTGTACTTGTGGATGTATTTCAAAGGCCTACTTTCAAACGCAGTGCCTCTTCGCTTGACATCATGGGGAAATCAAAAGAAATCAGCCAAGACCTCAGAAAATACATTGTAGACCTCCACAAGTCTGGTTCATCCTTGGGAGCAATTTCCAAATGCCTGAAGGTACCACGTTCATCTGTACAAACAATAGTACGCAAGCATAAACACCATTGGACGACACAGCCGTCATACCCCTCAGGAAGGAGACGCGTTCTGTCTCCTAGAGATGAATGTACTTTGGTGCGAAAGGTGCAAATCAATCCCAGAACAGCAGCAAAGGACCTTGTGAAGATGCTGGAGGAAACAGGTACAAAATTATCTATATCCACAGTGAAACGAGTCCTCTCAGCAAGGAAGAAACCACTGCTCCAAAATCATCATAAAAAAGCCACACTACGGTTTGGAACTGCACATGGGGACAAAGATCGTAATTTTTGGAGAAATGTCCTCTGGGCCGATGAAACAAAAATAGAACTGTTTGGCCATAATGACCATTGTTATGTTTGGAGGGAAAAGGGGGACACTTGCAAGCTGAAGAACCCCATCCCAACCGTGAAGCATGGGGGTGGCAGCATCAAGGGACTGGTGCACCTCACAAAGTAGATGGCATCATGAGGGAGGAAAAGTATGTGGATATATTGAAGCAACATCTCAAGACATCAGTCTGGCAGTTAAAGCTTGGTCGCAAATGGGTCTTCCGAATGGACAATGACCCCAAGCATCCTTCTAAAGTTGTGGCAAAATGACTTAAGGACAACAAAGTCAAGGTATTGGAGTGGCCATTACAAAGCCCTGACCTCAATCCTACAGAACACCTGCCGAACTGAGAAATTGTGTGCAAGCAAGGAGGCCTAGAAACCTGACTCAGTTACACCAGCTCTGTCAGGAGGAATGGGCCAAGATTCACCCAACATATTGTGGGAAGCTTGTGGAAGGCTTCCCGAAACGTTTGACCCAAGTTAAACAATTTAAAGGCAGTGCTACCGAAAACCAATGTGTATGTAAACTTCTGATCCACTGGGAATGTGATGAAAGAAATAAAAGCTGAAATATATCATTCTCTCTACTATTATTCTGACATTTCACATTCTTAAAATAAAGTGGTGATCCTAACTGACCTAAGACAGGGACTTTTTATTAGGATTAAATGTCAGGAATTGTGAAAAACTGAGTTTAAATGTATTTGGTTATAGTGTATATGTAAACTGACTTCAACCGTATGATGTTTTAATGCCAAAATAACATACAAAACAGGCAAGCACTCAAAAATATATATTTTAGGCCTATATTTATTTTGTTTGCAACTATAGTTGAAGTGTTTTCTATTTACCTTTTATTCATTGATATTTTATATTTTGTTACATGCTAAATTGAAAATTTGCCCAAAGGTTCTAAATAAAAGGAGAAGTTATCAAATGAGTAAGTACCTTTTATTTGTTGAGTATAATTCAACATGTAATACGAAAACAGCCTTTACGTGGTCATTTTATATCAACTATTTATTAATTGAATTCACAGAAAAGGTGCTATATCATGATATGTATCATTATCGGGATATGAGATTTTGCCCATATCGCCCAGCACTAATCCACAGCATAATTATTAAACTGACCATGCTTAAAGACATATTCAATGTCTGATTTGTTATTGTTAGCCATCTACCAATCACTGCCCTTCTTTATGAGGTTTCAAAAAGCTCCCTGGTCTTTGTAGTCGAATTTGTGCTTGAAATTCAATAATTGACTGAGTGACATTACATATGTTGCATGTATGGGGGACAGAGGAAGGTTTAGTCATTAATAAAAAATAATGTCAACCATGTCATTTTTCTTCCACTTTTACATTAGAGTATTTTGTGTAGATTGTTGACAATTAATTACATTTTAATACCACTTTGTAACACAATCAAATGTAAAGACATCCAAGGGGTCTGAAAGCGTTTCCAAGGCACTGTAACTGAGCACATGAAGTTGGCCCACTGTTCAATTTACAGTTACAATATCTCTGTCCCTGACCGAAGTGTCTCAGCGCTCACTACACTGTATCTCTATCGAAGCTAAAACAACAGGCAATAAATAGGTGGTGAATAACCACATCCTAGCCATTTCGGAATTACAAGAAAATAGCTTTAAAACTGCTCAATTCTAACTCCGCCTCATTGCAAAATGTGTAGAATAGCATGAAATTCGCTTTCAAAATAGCATGAGATTAGCTGGGGGAGGGGGGGCTTGCTCGGCCTCGCTCCACAGTGTCCTAGCCTACAGCTTCAACAAACCATTTTTTATATGTAAAACATATAAACACACTTTCACTCCATTTCGTAAGTGTCTCGAGCGACAAGTGTAGCTTAGTACAGTAGCGGAGGAAATATTCAGTTTCCATTCCTCAGAGAGGGATACGTGATGGGGGATTGTCAGGGACAATACTGGCAAACAAATACAGTAGGACCTATTACTGTCAAAACATGCACTTTTACACTGGCAAACAGGCTTGCTAGCATGGAAATTGAGAAATAATATGAGAAGAAAAGTTGTGAGCTGAACCCAACACACTGAAAACTTACCTCTTTCATAGGTGCACGCCCAGTCGGCAGAATTGAGCTCCTAAACCGACAACCCTGCTGTATGTAGGCTTATATAATAGCCTATCATTATGTAGTAAAATATAAATGAAAAGTTATTTCTGTGTCATTGAAATTACGGTGTAGTTCATCGTAGAAAGTTGGGCTCCGCTCCTTTCCCGAGTCGGCTCCGTCCAAGATTTGCCCTAGTGCCTTTCCATTTTCTTTCCTTCATCCACCGCGCAAACGACCTCCCCAGGCATCAACGTCTGGAGAACAAAACAAAAGCCCGACGGAGTGGCAGGATAAGGAGTTTTGTATGTTAATTTGCAAACTATTTCTGCGCATGTGCATGCTTCTTTTTTTACGTGGCTGCTGTACTTAGTGCTCGGCTGCCGCCCACGTACTTGATTGCCTTTGTCTCATCACAGAACTTCATGTTGTAGAAAACTGTTCGAACTATTGCCTTCCCTCAGTAAGCTACTAAGCAAAAGTGCGATTTCCTACAAACTTGATGTTGTCCACAAAACTGTTTTTAGCTATTGCAATCCATGCCTCATTAAGCATAACAACGATTTCATGTTCTTTTTTCATGAGGGGATAAGTTATGCACATGTTTTACACAAAATACATTATCAACATGTTCGTACAAACAGTTCTCAGCATTGCAAACATAAGCACGAATCAAACAGGCAGTCTATTGATTTCATGTTCTAAGCTGCTGTGTTAGTTATTTACTCTGCCATGATATCAGCGTATATGGCATAAATGTGGCACTGGGCAACGATAGCTACGATTTGGCAACAACTATAAAGATTAGCCTACATCATCAGACAAAACGATGATTGTTTTTGCCCCGTGTAAGGAATGTGTTTTGTTGGGCAACTGCAATATGCGTTACAACAGACAGAAAGAGAAGGTTGTAACTTCATTAAAAAAACGGAACAAAAATATCAACGCAACATGTAAAGTGTTGGTCCCGTGAGATGAAATTAAAGATCCCAGAAATGTTCCTTATGCACAAAAAGCTTATTTCTCAAAAATGTTGTGCACAAATTTGTTAACATCCATATTAGTGAGAATTTCTCCGTTGCCAAGATAATCCATCCACCTGACAGGTGTCGCATATCAAGAAGCTGATTAAACGGCATGATCAAACACAAGTGCACCTTGTGCTGGGGACAATAAATGGCCACTAAAATGTGTAGTTTTGTCACACAACACAATGCCACAGATGTCTCAAGTTTTGAGGGAGCATGCAATTGGCATGCTGACTGCAGGAATGTCCAACAGAGCTGTTGCCAGATAATTTAATGTCAATATCTCTAGTATAAGCCACATCCAACATCGTTTTAGAGAATTTGGCAGTGCGTCCAACTGGCCTCACAACCACAGACCACATGTATGAGTTGAGCGATTTGCTGATGTCAATGTTGTGAACCATGGTGAAAGGTATTAGCGACAACGAACACAATTGCATTTTATCAATAGCAATTTGATTGCACAGAAATACTGTGACAAGATCCAATCAAATCAAATTGTATTTGTCACATGCGCTGACTACAACATGCGCCTTACATTGAAATGCTTACTTTACAAGCCCTTAACCAACAATGCAGTTAAGAAAAATATAAAAAACATTATTTTAAAAAAAAGTAACAAATAATTAAAGAGCAGCAGTAAAATAACTATAGCGGGGGCTATATACAGGGGTCCTGAGGCCCATTTTTTTTAAAAATGTTTTTATCTGTGACCAACATATGCATATCTGTATTCCCAGTCATGTGAAAACTCCATATCGTAGCGTATTTTTGTGATCTGTAGGCACGGCCTAAATTTAATCCCTGTTGCCTTTCACGTCACATGTCTTCACCTGGAATTGCGGTTTTGATTCTATGGAATACATCGTTCTTGTCAGACATTTTACTTTTTGTAGCATGTTACGATAATTAGGTTAAGGTTAGCTAAAATGCAAAAAATGAATCTAACTTTTTACTTTAATTTCACAAAAGCTGTATCCATTCTAGCCACGTTCTGGAATTACTTAGGCAAGGGTACTTGTTATTTTATACCTCAATCAGACAGAGAAGATGAGGAAGAGAGAGGGAGAGAGGGTTAGGGTTAGGCCCAACTCAGCAAAAAAGTTAGTTATTTTTCATTGTTTTTCCCAACAAGTAAGGAATTTTTGTATTGATGTCAATGAGACAATGTCGAATTTGGTCAGCAAAAATAAGTATGGCTTATTTGCTATGTGAGGTTTATTTGAACAAATACAATTTTTGCAATGCTTAAGTTGTTACTAGTGTACTGACAGAAGTAGGACATGTGACATCCCTGCAACTTTAAGAAAAACACTTTTATATCGAAGTTGTCTCAAGATGGCTATGCATATTCATGGCATGAAGCCAGTAGCATAGCATCTCTCTCAATTGAATACAGGCTGCTAATGTCAACAACCCTCATCTAATATTTAAAAAATAATTTCATGTATCAGGGAGGTGGGAGGTGACCAAGAACCCGATGGTCACTCTGACAGAGCTCCAGAGTTCCTCAGTAGAGATGGGAGAACCTTCCAGAAGGTCTCTGCAGCACTCCACCAATCAGGACTTTATGGTAGTGGCCAGACAGAAGCGACGCCTCAGTAAAAAGCATGACAGCCCGCTTGGAGTTTGCCAAAAGGCACCTAAAGAACTCTCAGACCATGAGAAACCAGATTATCTGGTCTGATGAAACCAAGATTGAACTCTTTGACCTGAATGCAAAGCGTCACATCTGGAGGAAACCTGGTACCGTCCCTACGGTGAAGCATGGTGGTGGCAGCATCATGCTGTGGGAATGTTTTTCAGTGGCAGGGACTGGGAGACTAGTCAGGATCGAGGGAAAGATGAATGGGGCAAAGTACAGAGAGATCCTTGATAAAAATCTGCTCCAGAGCTCTCAGGACTTCAGACTGGGGCAAAGGTTCTCCTTCCAACAGGACAACGACCCTAAGCACACGGCCAAGACAATGCAGGAGTGGCTTCGGGACAAGTCTCTGAATGTCCTTGAGTGGCCCAGCCAAAGCCCAGACCTGAAAATAGCTGTGCAGCAACGCTCCCAATCTAACCTGAGAGAGCTTGAGAGGATCTGCAGAGAATAATGGGAGAAACTTCCCAAATACAGGTGTGCCAAGCTTGTAGCGTCATACCCAAGAATACTCGAGGCTGTAACCGCTGCCAAAGGTGCTTCAACAAAGTACTGAGTAAAGGGTCTGAGTACTTATGTACAAAAGGTATATCTGTTTTTAATTTTTAATACATTTGCAAACATTTCTAAAAACCTGTTTTTCAATTTTGTCATTCTGGGGTTTTGTGTGTAAGATTGATGAGGGAAACAAATTTTAGGCAGTATTCTATATATTGGCTGGTGTATTTACAGACATATTCAATCTCTCCCTATCCCAGTCTGCTGTCCCCACATTCTTCAAGATGGCCACCATTGTTCCTTTGCTCAAGAAGGCAAAGGTAACTGAACTAAATGACTATCGCCTCGAAGTACTCACTTCTGTCATAACGAAGTGCTTTGAGAGACTAGTCAAGGATCATATCACCTCCACCTTACCTGTGACCCTAGACCCACTTCAATTTGCTTAGCGCCCCAATAGGTCCACAGACAATGCAATCGCCATTACACTGAACACTGCCCTATCCCATCTGGACAAGAGGAATATCTATGTAAGAATGCTATTCATTGACTATAGCTCAGCATTCAACACCATAGTACCCTCCAAGCTCATCATTAAACTTGAGGCCTTGGGTTTCAACCCCGCCCTGCGCAATTGGTTCTTACAACGTCGAGACAGCCTACAGGGAGGGGTTGAGGGCACTCGGAGTGTGGTGTCAGGAAAACAACTTCTCACTCAACGCAAACAAAACAAAGGAGATGATCGTTGACTTCAGGAAACAGCAGAGGGAGCACGCCCCCTATCCACATCGACGGGACAGCAGCGGAGAAGGTGGAAAGTTAAGTTCCTCAGTCTACACATCACAGACAAACTGAAATGGTCCAGCCATACAGACAGTGTGGTGAAGAAGGCGCAACAGCGCCTCTTCAACCTCAGGAGGCTGAAGAAATTTGGCTTGTCACCTAAGACCCTCACAAACTTTTACAGATGCACAATTGAGAACATCCTGTCGAGCTGTATCACCGCCTGGTACGGCAACTGCACCACCCACAACTGCAGGGCTCTCCAAGGGTGGTGCGGTCTGCACAACACAACAACGGGGGCAAAGTATCTGCCTTCCTGGACACCTACAGCACCCAATGTTACAGGAAGGACAAAAAGATCATCAAGACATCAACCACCCGAGCCACTGCCTGTTCACCCCGCTACCATCCAGAAGGTGAGGTCAGTACAGGTGCATCAAAGCTGGGACAGAGAGACTGAAAAATAGCTTCTATCTCAAGGCCATCAGACTGGTAAACAGCCATCATTAACACAGAGGCTGCTGCCAACATATAGACTTGAAATCATTGGCTACTTAAGTAAATGGCTCACTAGTCACTTTAATAATGCCACTTTAATACTGTTTACATATCTTGCATTACTCATCTCATATGTATATACTGTATTTTATACCATCTTTTGCATCTTGCCTATACTCTCTGTCATTGCTCATCCATATATTTATATGTATATATTCTTATTCCATTATTTTACTTAGATTTGTGTGTATTAGGAAGTTGTTGTGGAGTTGTTAGATTACATGTTAGATATTTCTGCACTGTCGGAACTAGAAGCACAAGCACTTCGCTACACTTTCAATAATATCTACTAACCAAGTGTGTGACCAATAACATTTGTAATATAACAAAATGAGGAAAAAGTGAAGGGGTCTGAATACTTTCCGAATGCACTGTATGTACACTCACCGGACAGTTTATTAGGTATTAGGTTCAAGAAAATGTATCGCTCATACAGACAGTCACATGGCAGTGGCTTGCTAAATAAAGCAGGCAGACAGGCGTCGAGGCATTCGATTACATACAGTTACTATTCAACGCGACTTTGAGTGTGGTATGATCGTCATTGCCAGGCACACCGGATCCAGTATCTCAGAAATGGCTCTCCTTTTCATGCACAACAGTGTCTAGGGAAGGGTTATTCAAATCTTACTCTATGAGGTCCGGAGCCTGCTGGTTTTCAGTTCTACCTGATAATTAACTGCACCCACATAGTGTCCCAGGTATAAATCAGTGGAACTGGCTTCGAGGTCCACAGTTGAGTTTGAGGGATGTAGTCAGTGGCAGTCCTGTGAGCTGGTGATCGCGGTGGGGTCATGGTATGAGCAGACATAAGCTACGGACACAAACACAATTGCATTTTATCGATGGCAATTTGAATGCACAGAGATACCGTGACGAGATTCTGAGGCCCATTTTCGTGACAATCATCCGCCGCCATCACCTCATGTTTTATCATGGTAAGGTACAGGTGTCGGAAGTTTACATACACTTAGGTTGGAGTCATTAAAACTCGTTTTTCAACCACTCCACAAATTTCTTGTTAACATACTATAGTTTTGGCAAGATCTTTAGGACATCTACTTTGTGTATGACACAAGTCATTTTTCCAACAATTGTTTACATGCAGATTATTTCACTTATAATTCACTGTATCACAATTCCAGTGGGTCAGAAGTTAACATACACTAACCTTTAAACAGCTTGGAAAATTACAGAAATTATGTCATGGCTTTAGAAGCTTCTGATAGGCTAATTGACATCATTTGAGTCAATTGCTTGACATCATTTGAGTCAATTGCTTGACATCATAGGAAAATCAAAAGAAATCCGCCAAGAACTACGAAAAAAAATCGTAGACCTCCACAAGTCTGGGTCATCCTTGGGAGCAATTTCCAAACGCCTGAAGGTACCACGTTCATCTGTACAAACAATAGTACGCAAGCATAAACACCATGGGACCACGCAGATGTCATACCGCTCAGGAAGGAGACGCGTTCTGTCTCCTAGAGATGAATGTACTTTGGTGCGAAAAGTGAAAATCAATCACAGAACAACAGCAAAGGACCTTGTGAATATGCTGGAGGAAACAGGTACACAAGTATCTATATCCACAGTAAAACAAGTCCTATATCGACATAACCTGAAAGGCCGCTCAGCAAGGAAGAAGCCACTGCTCCAAAACCGCCATAAAAAAGCCTGACTACACTTTGCAACTGCACACGGGGACAAAGATCGTACCTTTTGGAGAAATGTCCTCTGGTCTGATGACACAAAAATAGAACTGTTTGGCCATAATGACCATCGTTATGTTTGGAGGAAAAAGGGGGAGGCTTGCAAGCTGAAGACACCATCCCAACCGTGAAGCACGGGGGTGGCAGCATCATGTTGTGAGGGTGCTTTGCTGCAGGTGGGACTGGTGCACCTCACAAAATTGATGGCATCATGAGGTAGGAAAATTATGTGGATATATTGAAGCAACATCAAGACATCAGTCAGGAAGTTAAAGCTTGGTTACAAATGGGTCTTCCAAATGGACAATGACCCCAAGCATACTTCCCATACTTCCAAAGTTGTGGCAAAATGGCTTAAGGACAACAAAGTCACGGTATAGGAGTGGCCATCACAAAGCCCTGACCTCAATCCTATAGAACATTTGTGGGAAGAACTGAAAAAGCATGTGCAGGCAATGAGGCCTACAAACCTGACTCAGTTACACCAGCTCTGTCAGGAGGAATGGGCCAAAATTCACCCAACTTATTGTGGGAAGCTTGTGGAAGGCTACCTGAAATACTTTACCCAAGTTAAACAATTTAAAGGCAAAGCTACCAAATACCAATTGAGTATGTAAACTTCTGACCCACAGGGAATGTGATGAAAAAAATAAAAGCTGAAATATATCACTCTCTCTACTATTATTCTGATATTTCACATTCTTAAAATAAAGTGGTGATCCTAATTGACCTAAGACGGGGAATTCTTACTGGTATTAAATACCAGGAATAGTTAAAAACTGAGTTTAAATGCATTTGGCTAAGGTGTATGTAAACTTCCGACTTCAACTGTATCTGTAACCAACAGATGCATATCTGCATTCCCAGTTGTGTGAAATCCAGAGATTAGATTAGGGCCTAATGAATTTATTTTAATTGACTGATTTCCTTATATGAACTGTGACTAAGTAAAATCTTTGAAATTGTTGCACGTTGCGTTCATATTTTAGTTCATTAAACATCGACAGGCAGTATTGTAAACTTTAACTAAAAATCTTTAACTAAATTGAACAAAAGATTCTTTAAAGTACTACTTAAGTCATTTTTTGGGGATATCTGTACTTTACTTTACATTTTTGGCAACTTTTACTGTCACTTCACTACATTCCTAAAGAAAATAATGTACTTTTTACTTCACTGACACCCAAAAGTACTGGTTATATTTTGACAGGGAAATGGTCCAATTCACATACTTATCAAGAGAACATACCTGGCCATCCCTACTGCCTCTGACCTGGCAGACTCACTTAACACAAATGCTTAGTTTGTAAATTATGTCTGAGCGTTGTAGTGTGACCCTGGCTATCGTTAATAAAATATAAAAATTGTGCAATCTGTTTTGCTTAATATGAATTTGAAATTATTCATAATTTTACTTTTGATACTTAAGTACATTTTAGCAATTCCATTTTCTTTTGATACTTTATATTTAAAACCCAAATACTTTTAGACTTTTACTCAAGTATTATTTTACTGGGTGACTTTCACTTGAGTCATTTTCTATTAAGGGATCTTTACTTTTACTCAAGTATGACAATTGAGTACTTTTCCCACAATTCTGTAGAATACAAAATGTAGAAGCACTTTTTGAATGTGCAAATGCACGTTCCAGTTGTAAATGTTAAGGAATTCTGATCATTTGCTCACAAATCGTTCAAATTGTAGTTATATTTGTGCGTTGTTGAATCGCTAATTTGTGAGTTATCTTGAATATACACACAGATCCTGGAAGACATACTTGTAAAATAAACAAATCTCACTCCATACAGGTCAGCCAAAAAGTTTGATGACCCCAACAATAAACTGATGTTAATTTCCAACTTTTAGCTCCATTATTCTTTAACTCCTTCGTCCACTCCTTCTTACCAACACTATTTTAAAAAACATCGCTGATGCCATTGGTCCGGCCAGGGTTGTTCACCCCGCTTTGTTGGGATTGTATTGTTTTCTAGCAAAAGACACACGTTTTCATTACAAAAACAAGGAAACAGGAATGAATGAGAAATATGTATTTTCAAAAATGTATTTATGGACATTTACAATGTATTATGTCTGTTACAAGAAAGCTTATATGGACATTTATATGACTAACATATAGTAAATTGCTTTCGCGTCTCTGATATTCAATCATAACACTGAGTGACAATGTGCAGAAAGGTGGTGATTTGAATAACCTGGAAGCCTGGGTTTTCATGAGGATGAAAACACATGCCTACTTCAAACTGTAATGTCCACGGCATATTATGAGCCATGCAGGCCAATTGGGTTAACTATATATTTGCCAATACTCTCATTACAAGAATTAGACTAAATCTGCAGGAAAGCTTACTAATCAGTACCTTCAAAGCATTAAATGCAATACAACTTTTATCAACAGATTTTGCAGCATATTTGGTTTGAATTAATTACATAGGTACTAACAGGGATAGCACACCATACCGGACAGATCTGTGACCTATAGCACACCATACCGGACAGATCTGTGATCTATAGCACACCATACCGGACAGATCTGTGATCTATAGCACACCATACCGGACAGATCTGTGATCTATAGCACACCATACCGGACAGATCTGTGATCTATAGCACACCATACCGGACAGATCTGTGATCTATAGCACACCATACCGGACAGATTTGTGATCTATAGCACACCATACCGGACAGATCTGTGATGGTGAGGAGCTTCATGGGGTGTGTCTATTGGAGACTGTGCAGTGTGGGCAGAATCTTGAGAACTGTGTGAGAAACTGGACTTTGAGTAGAAATCCTCAATTTATAGCAATGCATGATTCATGCAGGGGTCCAAGTTGCGTAGATCACAGGTTCGGCCCTGTATGAAGTAATATGGGCCAACCTGCATGTATCAGTTATGTCTTATTTTACGGAATGTAACAAACTTAGAGAAATACATACATTTTAAAACACTGGAATATATTTAAATACCGTAAATCTTCAATTAAAAGCTGAGTCTCAAATAGCCGCCTGTCCCTTTAAATAGCAGGGCAAAGACATATTTCAGCAAATAAACACAGGTTTAAAATAAACACTGGGTTTAAATGTAATTGTTTATGGAGGTTACCATAAATATTTGAGGATTTGTTACATTACATCATTCTTTAATGACTTTTAAAAATGGTAATCATACATTTTTATCGCTGGTAAGAAACAGCTGCTAGCTAACTGGCAAGCACAAAAACAGTCAACTTCAGGAGTAGACCAAAAATGTTGATTGCCCTCTAGTGGCGAACGTAAGAACTGAATATGCAATCAGAGAACAATTAGTCGTGGCCAAAAGTTTTGAGAATGACACAAATATGACATTTTTCACAAAGTCTGCTGCCTCAGTTTGTATGATGGCAATTTGCATATACTCCAGAATGTTATGAAGAGTGATCAGATAAATTGAAATTAACTGCAAAGTCCCTCTTTGCCATGCAATGAACTGAATCCCCACAAACAAATTCATTACATTTCAGCCCTGCCACAAAAGGACACGCTGACATCATGTCAGTGATTCTCTCATTAACACAGGTATGAGTCTTGATGAGGACAAGGCTGGAGATCACTCTGTCATGCTGATTGAGTTAGAAAAACAGACTGGAAGCTTCAAAAGGAGGGTGGTGCTTGGAATCATTGTTCTTCCTCTGTCAACTGTGCGTTACCTGCAAGGAAACACGTGCTGTCATCATTGCTTTGCACAAAAAGGGCTTCACAGGCAAGGGTATTGCTGCCAGTAAGATTGCACCTAAATCAACCATTTATCGGATCATCAAGAACTTCAAGGAGAGTGGTTCAATTGTTGTGAAGAAGGCTTCAGGGTGCCCAAGAAAGTCCAGCGAGCACCAGGACCGTCTCCTAAAGTTGATTTAGCTGCAGGATCGGGGTACCACCAGTATCAGCAGCAGGCAGGTGTGAGTGTATCTGCACGCACAGTGAGGCGAACACTTTTGGACGACTGCCTGGTGTCCAGAAGGGCAGCAAAGAAGCCACTTCTCTCCAGGAAAAACATCAGGGACAGACTGATATCCTGCAAAAGGTACATGGATTGGACTGCTGAGGACTGGGGTAAAGTCATTTTCTCTGATGTATCCCCTTTCCGATTGTTTGGGGCATCTGGAAAAAAAAGCTTGTCCGGAGAAGACAAGGTGAGCGCTACCATTAGTCCTGTGTCATACCATCAGCCCTGTGTCATGCCAACAGTAAAGCATCCTGGGACCATTCATGTGTGGGGTTGCTTCTCAGCCAAGGGAGTGGGCTCACTCACAATTATGCCTACGAACACAGCCATGAATAAAGAATGGTACCAACACATCCTCAGAGAGCAACTTCTCCCAACCATCCAGGAACAGTTTGGTGACGAAAAATGCCTTTTCCAGCATGATGGAGCACCTTGCCATAAGGAAAAAGTGCTAACTAAGTGGCTCGGGGAACAAAACATCGATATTTTGGGTCCATGGCCAGGAAACAAACCTTAATCCCATTGAGAACTTGTGGTCAATCCTCAAGAGGCGGGTAGACAAACAAAACCACACAAATTCTGACAAACTCCAAGCATTGATTATGCAAGAATGGGCTGCCATCAGTCAGGATGTGGCCCAGAAGTTAATTGTCAGCATGCCAGGGCGAATTGCAGAGGTCTTGAAAAAGAAGGGTCAACACTGCAAATATTGACTCTTTGCATCAACTTCATGTAATTGTCAATAAAAGCCTTTGACACTTATGAAATGCTTGTAATTATACTTCAGTATTCCATAATAACATCTGACAAAATTATCTAGACACTGAATCAGCAAACTTTGTGGAAATGAATATTTGTGTCATTCTTAACTTTTGGCCACGACTGTATTCTGTCAAGGAAAAAAATAGAGGTATACTAAGGCCAAAAAAACATGTGTGCAAATGTGCACAAAAAAGTGCGGGAAATGCTGAAATTTATTCAAATTATGGAAATTAATGCTGAAATTAAACAATTAACTATGTAAATAAGAAACTGCTAGTTGGGATCCCGAGTTGCGCAGCGGTCTAAGGCACTGCATCTCAGTGCAAGAGGCATCACTACAGTCCCTGGTTCGATTCCAGGCTGTATCACATCCGGTCGTGATGTGATAGGGCGGAGCACAATTGGACCAGCGTCGTCCAGGTTTGGCCGGGGTAGGCCGTCATTGTAAAAATTATTTGCGTAGTTAAATAAAAGGTAAAAAATAAAAAACTATATGCATTAAGGAAATAAATGCCAGTCTCTAATAAGCACCTGTTGTGTTCAGTGATTTAAGCAAATAAATGCACGGGCTATGTAATTGAAGTTTTACGGTAAGCTGGTTGAGCGTTACTGTGGATGTGTAGGCAGATGTGTAGGCAGACCTACACATTCATTTGGACACAGGAACTCGACAGGTGGTTTGTAAAGTCGTCGACCACTCCCTCCCTGTCTGAACGGTGTGTACCGCAGCCATTTCTTCACCACGTCTGCAAACTGATGATGTGTGGCCTCTTTGCCCACAGGGGTTCTTTTCAGAGCACCTAAAGTGACAGAAGTAGAGGTCAGTGCTGCATCCAAATTAACTTCCGAGGTTTACTTTCCAAATGTCTCTTTTTGTCTGTATGGAGACTGATCGGAATCCTTCTAATGATCCATCCATCTATCTATCCATGCATCCCTCCCAGTATGTGTAAGATATGATAGTATGGACCTATAACATCTGCATTGTGGAGAATGAGCCAGAATCACAGAATCAAGAAACAAAAAAATTGAACAATATTTTTAAAAAATGTATTGAACAATCATGAATTTTCCTAAGATTATCACAAGACATTAATAAAAAACAAATCAGTGATTGATATTTTCCTTCAACTTTCTGAAGAGGCAATGGCACAGAAATGCCCGTCTGTGTGCACGCATTTGTCTCCCATTTTGTTCAGCCGTTAATGATGCTAATGTAATGACTACAGTCTTCTGGTAGATGGAAAGGCTTTACCTAAAACCTTCTCAATTAAATGTTAACAACAAAGTAGCCTATGCCTACCTGGCCTAATTATATCATGACTATTTGCAACAATCCAGTTGCCATTTGTTCTGCAAACTCTGCAATCACAAGCGCTACAGAAACGTTGCTAACCAAACAGTCTCTTGCTGGTGCTCACTTGCATTAAAAGGGTCCAATTATATATTATAGTACCAGTCAAATATTTGGCACACACCTACTATTTTCTACGTTGTAGAATAATAGTGAAGGCATCAAAACTATGAAATCATATAGTAACCAAAAAAGTGTTAAACAAATCAAAATATATTTTATATTCTTCAAAGTAGCCAACTGATGCTACTTTGATGACAGCTTTGCACACTCTTGGAATTGTCTCAACCAGCTTCATGAGGTAGTCACCTGGAATGCATTTCAATTAACAGGTGTGCCTTGTTAAAAGTTAATTTGTGAAATTTCTTTGCATATATATATATATATATATATATATATATATATATATATATATACACACACACACACACACAGTGCCTTGCCAAAGTATTCGGCCCCCTTGAACTTTGCGACCTTTTGCCACATTTCAGGCTTCAAACATAAAGATATAAAACTGTATTTTTTTGTGAAGAATCAACAACAAGTGGGACACAAGCATGAAGTGGAACGACATTTATTGGATATTTCAAACTTTTTTAACAAATCAAAAACTGAAAAATTGGGCGTGCAAAATTATTCAGCCCCTTTTACTTTCAGTGCAGCAAACTCTCTTCAGAAGTTCAGTGAGGATCTCTGAATGATCCAATGTTGACCTAAATGACTAATGATGATAAATACAATCCACCTGTGTGTAATCAAGTCTCCGTATAAATGCACCTGCACTGTGATAGTCTCAGAGGTCCGTTAAAAGCGCAGAGAGCATCATGAAGAACAAGGAACACACCAGGCAGGTCCGAGATACTGTTGTGAATAAGTTTAAAGCCGGATTTGGATACAAAAAGATTTCCCAAGCTTTAAACATCCCAAGGAGCACTGTGCAAGCGATAATATTGAAATGGAAGGAGTATCAGACCACTGCAAATCTACCAAGACCTGGCCGTCCCTCTAAACTTTCAGCTCATACAAGGAGAAGACTGATCAGAGATGCAGCCAAGAGGCCCATGATCACTCTGGATGAACTGCAGAGATCTACAGCTGAGGTGGGAGACTCTGTCCATAGGACAACAATCAGTCGTATATTGCACAAATCTGGCCTTTATGGAAGAGTGGCAAGAAGAAAGCCATTTCTTAAAGATATCCATAAAAAGTGTCGTTTAAAGTTTGCCACAAGCCACCTGGGAGACACACCAAACATGTGGAAGAAGGTGCTCTGGTCAGATGAAACCAAAATTGAACTTTTTGGCAACAATGCAAAACGTTATGTTTGGCGTAAAAGCAACACAGCTCATCAACCTGAACACACCATCCCCACTGTCAAACATGGTGGTGGCAGCATCATGGTTTGGGCCTGCTTTTCTTCAGCAGGGACAGGGAAGATGGTTAAAATTGATGGGAAGATGGATGGAGCCAAATACATGACCATTCTGGAAGAATGGAGTCTGCAAAACCTGATGGAGTCTGCAAAAGACCTGAGACTGGGACGGAGATTTGTCTTCCAACAAGACAATGATCCAAAACATAAAGCAAAATCTACAATGGAATGGTTCAAAAATAAACATATCCAGGTGTTAGAATGGCCAAGTCAAAGTCCAGACCTGAATCCAATCGAGAATCTGTGGAAAGAACTGAAAACTGCTGTTCACAAATGCTCTCCATCCAACCTCACTGAGCTCGAGCTGTTTTGCAAGGAGGAATGGGAAAAAATGTCAGTCTCTCGGTGTGCAAAACTGATAGAGACATACCCCAAGCGACTTACAGCTGTAATCGCAGCAAAAGGTGGCGGTACAAAGTATTAACCTAAGGGGGCTGAATAATTTTGCACGCCCAATTTTCCAGTTTTTGATTTGTTAAAAAAGTTTGAAATATCCAATAAATGTCGTTCCACTTCATGATTGTGTCCCACTTGTTGTTGATTATTCACAAAAAAATACAGTTTTATATCTTTACGTTTGAAGCCTGAAATGTGGCAAAAGGTCGCAAAGTTCAAGGGGGCCGAATACTTTCGCAAAGCACTGTGTGTGTATATATATATATATATATATATATTTAAATGTGACTTTGAGAGTGAAAAACATTTTTTTTTAAACTGAAAGCTGGAAAAACAAAACAGAGAAAAGTGAATGTTAACTAAATGGAATTAAGCAACAAAAACAACAAGATATAAATACACACCACCGTTCAAAAGTTTGGTGTCACTTAGAATGTCCTTTTTTGTCTATTAAAATAACATCAAATTTATCAGAAATAGACATTGTTAATGTTTTAAATGACTATTGTAGCTGGAAAATGCAGCTTCATTAAATAGTACCCCACAAAACACCAGTCTCAACGTCAACAGTGAAAACGCGACTCCGGGATGCTGGCCTACTAGGCAGAGTTGCAAAGAAAAAGCCATATCTCAGATTGGCCAATAAAAATAAAACATTATGATGGGCAAAAGAACAGACACTGGACAGAGGAACTCTGCCTAGAAGGCCAGCATCCCGGAGTCGCCTCTTCACTATTGACATTGAGACTGGTGTTTTGCGGGTACTATTTAGTGAAGCTGCCAGTTGAGGACTTGTGAGTCTGTTTCTCAAACTAGACACTAATGTACTTGCTCAGTCCTCTTGCTCAGTTGTGCACCGGGGCCTCCCACTCCTTTCTATTCTGGTTAGAGCCCGTTTTCTCTGTTCTGTGAAGGGAGTAGTACACAGCGTTGTACGAGATCTTCAGTTTCCTGGCAATTTCTCGCATGGAATAGCCTTAATTTCTCAGAACAAGAATAAACTGACGAGTTCCAGAAGAAAGTATTGGTTTCTGGTCATTTTGAGTCTGTAATCGAACACCCAAATGCTGATGCTCCAGAAACTCAACTAGTCTAAAGAAGGTTTTATTACTTCTTTAAATCAGAAAAACAGTTTTCAGTTGTAATAACATAATTACAAAAGGGTTTTCTAAAGATCAATTAGCCTTTTAAAATGATAAACTTGGATTAGCTAACACAATGTGCCATTGGAACACAGGAGTGATGGTTGCTGACAATGGGCCTCCGTACGCCTATGTAAATATTCCATTCAAAATCAGCCGTTTCCAGCCACAATAGTCATCAACAACATTAACAATGTCTACATTGTATTTCTGATCAATTGATGTTATTTTTAAATGGACAAAAAAAAGGAGCTTTTCTTTAAAAACAAGGACATTTCTAAGTGACCCCAAACTTTTGAACGGTAGTGTACATATATCTTTTATAGAGTCTTACGGAAGAGAACCCCTTGGAGGCGGGTGTTTCTGAAGCTCCTTTTCTGGCCGCGGCCCACCCAGTTGAGCTCAGAGCCCACAGCAAAAGATAGCACAGCCTGCATGAGCCTTCGCACTGCATCATCCACTGTGGCCCCGCCCATCCGTGACAGGTGAGACACCTGTCATATATATATATATATTAATAACACAATCACTTACCATAATGTAACAGTATAATACCACAGTAGGTAGTGTGCTTGTTGCTGGTTCAAGCCCTGTCGGGTCACTCGGTCCACCTACCATTCTCTTCTGTGCTCCGGCATCCTCCAGGTGCCTCTCTGTGTCATCTAGCTGCTCCATGGTCCTCAGCGGGATGTCGATGTCTAGAGCCTCCACCTCCTCCTCTACCTCCGTAAAGCTCTGGCCCTGAACCCTGGCCTGCAGCTCCCTCAACACTGCCCACTGTCTCTGCTGCTCCTCCTTGATCTCCACCAGCAAGGAGATTATTTTACGCTGGGCAGCTGTCTCTGAGGAACAGTGGATAGGAACAGATTTGGGATGACACCAGGGTCAAGGTAGGGGCCCCAAAAAGTTGTGTTGGTCAGTTAGTTTGTTGATTTGTCATATTGTGTCACATTTTAGAACAGTAACAGACCTGGTGTAGTTAGTCATTTCTCCCATCAATCTAAAACAAGAGTGTAAGCGTCATTGGCAACTGTAGCTAACTCTTCATTCAACTTTTCTTTTGTTGCTACGACTAGTTCCTGCAAAGATGCTGAGAAATGCTAGACGTGCAGCAGTTAATGTCAGGAACCTCTTTGCGCGGTTCAAAACATGGACTTATTATCTTTCAGAGTTATCTGGCGTTAGTAGAACCACCTGCAACTGGACATTTATAAGACTAATGTTTTCCAGAATCGAGAATTGAGAGTGAGAGTGTAGGCAAACCTGTAACGTCCAGGACAACAAACATATTTGGTTATATCACATTCTGGCGTACAAACTGTAGCAATTAAAACATTTAGCCTGAGATCGATTTTATTAATCCTGCGAATCTGATTGGTCACACAGCTGAATAATTAATGCAATTCTTCGTTTTTATCGCTGCTTGTTACTTCCAAGTAGGCTAGATACAAAACAAAGTGAAGAATTCGGTCATATTAGAACTACATTTAATCAGGGTAAAACGTTACCTGCTGATGACGAGGTACCTGGCATCAACAACTTTTCCCCAACACCACCCGTGCTAAACGTCGCACTCAGGGACTCAACGTCAAAGTTGACATCAGGTCGTCTTGAAATATCATCTTTGGGAATATCCTCCGAGCGTCTCGAGACATGTTCCGCAAGATTGTTCATTTCGTCGGACACAGCTGAAAGTCTCTGCTGGAGTGTTTCAAGAGCTATGTCTGCCATGTGTTTGTTGACCAAACCTTCCATACGTCGCTGCATCGCCCAGCTAGAAGTATCTCCATTATTATGCTCCATAAAATTCCTCAAACAGTCGACCTCCTCAACGTTAGTTTAAACCAACAAAAACCTTTCTACAATGTCTTTCTATCGTTCAAGGTAAACGCAAATGTGGACTAGTGAGGGGAAAACGGAAGTGGTTATCAAACAGTCCACAGCCATAGCACGATATCACGTTGCAACAACGTCACAGTAATGTTGCGAGAACATTGAGGGAGCTCGATTCATCCTACCCGGGCGCCCGTGCAGCGGCTGAAAGTTGATTGCATTCGATTTGGAACCGGGCTTCCTCTTGGGCGTGAACCAGGTACCCGTTCAGTATGACGGCGGAGTCGGCTCAAAACAAAAGTGATGTAATTAAAATCGTGTAGCAATGAGTAAGATACTGTGTTTTCTCATGTTAAAGTGATTGCTTTAATGGCATTCCCAATTAAAACTAGTTTGAAAATTCAAACATATTTTATACAATACTTGTATGTTTCTGGACAATGCACCATGCTACCTTGTTGACAACATACCAAGCTACGAATATTTACTGTCGAATTTGAGAAGGCCTGAAGACGTGCCGGGCCATAGCTTGGTGTACCCCGGGCCAGATTAATCGAGACCCCACGTTGGGAAGGCCGGAATAACTACATTTCCCAAAAACAATAATTTCCTACGGGTTGACTGCATATTTTGTAGCGTTCAAAACAACTGGGAACTTGAAAATCTCTGACTTCCGACTTCAGTGCGTTCAAGACAACTTGGAACTCTGGGAAAAAAAATGAGCTCCGATTGGGAAAAGTCGTTTTGAACGGTCATCCAACTCGGAATTCCAAGTCGTGGACTCGGGCTTCATCTTAAACATGTGAAATGGATATGTACAATTGCATAGTCATGGATGTGAGCTGATACAAAATGTATTCAATGTTATCCCATTAACTGTTTTCATAAAACAGGGGACTAGAAACTTGTAAAATTCCATAAGAATGACAATAAGTTTTTACCTAATATCTTAATGAGAGCAGCAAACCATCACACATAGTCAGTCTTATTTAAGATGTATTTTTACCATGGGCCAGTTACTAGAATAATAAAATAAATATCATTGGCCTCAACAGTCCCAACATTGCATTTTACTACATTGTAATGGAAAGAATGGGGCATGTTTATAGTCCCCATGATCAAAACAGTTAAAGGATAACATTGATTATCATTTTAATCTGCCCACATCCATGACTATTCAAATGTACAAATACATTTAACGTTTGAAGATTGATTCAATTATGTGAATAATTTATCATCTTTACATATCTGGCTCATTTGGTTGTGTATTCTACATCACCACCAATACATCATTGAGCCTACTACAATTATATTTCATACAGGTATGGTCATGCTAAATTGATCCAATAAGACGCCATTGAGTTGTTTGGTGGCAATATTGGAAAAAGGTTTCTGTGTGGTTAATATGTATATCCTGTGATGCCCTATATCTACAAATCTTTTTAAAATCCTGTTCTAGCTGTGTGTGAAATGTGGTGCCTCTATAACCAAAGTTACAATCCAAAAACATAGCTGCCCCAGGTTAGGGCTCTGTGCGGGTCAGTCAAGTTCTTCCACACTGATCTTGACAAACTATTTCTGTACTGACCTTGCTTTGTGCACAGGGGCATTGTCATGCTGAAACAGGAAAGGGCCTTCCCCCAAACTGTTGCCTCAATGTCATTGTATGCTGTAGCGTTAAGATTTCCCTTCACTGGAATTAAGAGGCCTGGCCCTGACCATGAAAAACAACCCCAGACCATTTTTCATCCTCCACCAAACGTTACAGTTGACACTGTGCATTCAGGCAGGTAGCATTCTCCCGGCATCCGCCAAACTCAGATTTGTCAGTCGAACTTTAGATGGTGAAGCGTGATTTATCACTCCAGAGAACGCGTTTCCACTGCTTCAGAGTCCAACAGCGGTGAACTTTACACCACTCCAGCTGACACTTGGCATTGTGTATGGTGATCTTAGGCTTGTGTGCGGCTGCTTGGCCATGGAAACCCATTTAATGAAGCTCCCAACGAACAGTTCTTGTGCTGACGTTGCTTCTAGAGGCAGTTTGGACCTCGTTAGTGAGTGTTGCAACCGAGGACAGACGATTTATACACATTACGTGCTACAGAACTCGGTGTCCCGTTCTGTGAGTTTGTGGGGCCTACCACTACACGGCTGAGACGTTATTGCTCCTAGACGTTTCCACTCTACAATAACAGCACTTACAGTTGACCGTGGCAGCTCTAACAGGGCAGACATTTGCCGAACTGATTTGTTAGAAAGGTGGCATCCCTTGACAGTGCCACGTTGAAAGTCACAGCTCTTCAGTAAGGCCATTCTACTGCCAATGTTTGGAGATTGCATGGCTGTGTGATCGATTTTACACACCTGTCAGCAATAGCTGTGGCTGAAATAGCCAAATCCACTAATTTGAGGAGTGTCCACATACTTTTGTATATATAGTGTACCAACATTCTATTGTCAATGGCACAATTTGTTATTTTTAAACAAAGTTTTCAAAGTTGGTTATATTATATATCATTTGAAAGGTAATTTCCTGACCTTTCAGAACCACTTGTCAAACAGAGGTTAAATGTATCAGAGTTTCCTTTTTTATGTGAGTTATATACACTACTGTTTAAAAGTTTGGGGTCACTTAGAAATGTCCTTGTTTTTGAAAGAACATTTTATTTTTGTAAATGTAAATAACATCAAATTGATCAGAAATACAGTGTAGACATTGTTAATGTTGTAAATTGTAGCTATTGTAGATGGAAACGGCTAATTTTTAATGGAATATCTACATAGGCGTATGGAGGCCCATTATCAGCAACCACCACTCCTTGGTTCCAATGGCACGTTGTGATAACTAATCCAAGTTTATAATTTTAAAAGGCTAATTGATCATTAGAAAACCCTTTTGCAATTATGTTAGCACAGGTTAAAACCGTTGTGCTGATTTAAAGAAGCAATAAAACTGGCCTTCTTTAGACAAGTTGAGTATCTGGAGCTTCAGCATTTGTGGGTTCGGTTACAGGCTAAAAATGGCCAGAAACAAAGAACTTTCTTCTGAAACTCTTCAGTCTATTCTTGTTCTGAGAAATGAAGGCTATTCCATGCGAGAAATTGCCCAGAAACTGAAGATCTCGTACAACGCTGTGTACTACTCCCTTCACAGAACAGTGCAAACGGTCTCTAACCAGAATAGAAAGAGGAGTGGGAGGCCCCAGTGCACAACTGAGCAAGAGGACAAGTACATTAGTGTCTAGTTTGAGAAACAGACGCCTCACAAGTCCTCAACTGGCAGCTTCATTAAATAGTACCCGAAAAACACCAGTCTCAACGTCAACAGTGAAGAGGATACTCCAGGATGATGGCCTTTTAGGCAGAGTTGCAAAGAAAAAACAATATCTCAGACTGGCCAATAAGAAGAAAGATTAAGATGGGCAAAAGAACACAGACACTGGACAGAGGAAGATTGGAAGAAAGTGTTATGGACAGACAAATCTAAGTTTGAGGTGTTCGGATCACAAAGAAGAACATTCGTGAGATGCAGAAAAAATGAAAAGATGGAGGAGTGGTTGACGCCATCTGTCAAGAATGTTGGAGGCAATGTGATGGTCTTGGGGTGCTTTGGTGGTGGTAAAGTGGGAGATATTTACAGGGTAAAATGGATCTTGAAGAAGGAAGGCAATGACTCCATTTTGCAATGACATGCCATACCCTCTGGACGGCACCTAATTGGAGCCAATTTCCTCCTACAACAGGACAATGACCCAAAGCACAGCTCCAAACTATGCAATAACTATTTAGGGAAGAAGCAGTCAGCTGGTATTCTGTCTATTATAGAGTGGTCAGCAGTCACCGGATCTCACACCTATTGAGCTGTTGTGGGAGCAGCTTGACCGTATGGTACGTAAGAAGTGCCCATCAAGCCAATCCAACTTGTGGGAGGTGCTTCAGGAAGCATGGGGTGAAATCTCTTCAGATTAACTCAACAAATGGACAACGATAATGCCAAAGGTCTGCAAGACTGTAATTGCTGCAAATGGAGGATTCTTTGATGAAAGCAAAGTTTGGAGGACCCAATTATTATTTCAGTTAAAAATCATTATTTAAAACCTTGTCAACGTCTTGACTATATTTCCTATTCATTTTACAACTCATTTCCTGTATGTATTCATGGAAAACAAGAACATTTCTAAGTGGCCCCAAACTTTTGAACGGTAGTGTCGGTAATTCTGAGATGTACTCTAGAGGTCAAATTCCAGAAATGTATTTGATTGATAGCTGTGATTCTAAGCTTTTCAATGATATATCAATAAAGGAAATACGTGAGCAATAACTTGTCGTATGCTGACATGGTTTGTTATAGGGTAAAATCCCTATGGGAAAAATGATGGGACTAGCACACATTTTCCAACTCTAGGAACATAGAGCTTCAAGAAAATCCCTATGAGACATCGTCGGCCCAAGTGAGCCCGACTGACCCCCCTGGCTTGGACTAGTTGATGCAACGTTCTATAATGCTTTCACATAGCTCTGATGGAATGTTGAATACATTATAAAATGCTGAGACTGATTACTTGGGGGAACATCTACTTGAGTGTTGGAGTAGCAACATACTATTCTGCATTTTGAGAGTCTGATAGCATTTTTGCAGACTAGAGTGATGGTCACTACTTTGTGCTAATTTGTCCAATGTGTGCTCCAAAAGTTGTGAATGCCCCAAAACTCTGTACACAATACAATGAGGCAGTATGTATTGTGAAATTATAAACCACGTGATTCAAGCCCTGAATGCTGATTGTCTGAAAGCCATGGTATATCAGACCATATACATTGGTAACCAGTTTATAACAGCAATAAGGCATATTTGTGGTTTGTGGAATATGGCCAATATACACAACAGCTACGGGCTGTATCCAGGCACTCCACGTTGCACCTAAGAACAGCCCTTATTGCTTAATTATACATCAGGTAATTGACTCATGAAAATACAATTTTACTGAATTTCTCTCTGTACTTTTCTCGGTTACATCTAAAGGTACATAATGGATTTTGTTGAACAAAAACAGCTTTTCTGGAGCTAGTATGGATTCAAAGCAACACAAGGATACATGCATTACCTTAAGCAAAAATTACTTTATTTATGCTCAAGTAGAAAAATTATTCTAAACATCTGAAACATTAGAACACAAAGTAAACCATTCTGTCTAGATCTCCCTGTTCAGGAGGCATACCTTGGGCCATTTGATTAACATTACGTCATTAAACTCAGCAATCCTATCAGCAACAATGCAGTCATCTAGGAAATTCAGTTTAACAGCTGCGTCTAATCCATCTTTAATATATATATATATATATATATATATATATATACAGTACCAGTCAAAAGTTTTGACACACCTACTCATTCAAGGGTTTCTCTACATTCCAGATGACTACCTCATGAAGCTGGTTGAGAGAATGCCAAGACTGTGCAAAACTGCCATCAAGGCAAAGGGTGGTTACTTTGAAGAATCTCAAATACAAAATATATTTTGATTTGTTTAACTCTTTTTTTTTTGGTTACTACATGATTCCATATGTGTTATTTCATAGTTTTGATGTCTTCACTTTTATTCTACAATGTAGAAAATAGTAAAAATAAAGAAAAACCCTGGAATGAGTAGGTGTGTCCAAACTTGACTGGTACTGTATATAACTATGATTCAATTACATTATAATTACCATAAATAATGTATTATATTAAAATATATCCATGCGAGTTAACAAAGGATACAGTGATATCAATAAAATCTCAACCACAAAACAAGGACTAAGGAGGGCAACAAGGGGGACGTAGGATCACATCTATGAAAATATATTCGACAGATAGGTTGACTAAATATATAAATACATTTACATGTATGTATATCTATGTACATCAGCAATATATCACCCTGTTTATATCACCAATTATTAAAATATTCATTTCTTCAAGACACTCATATCTGCAGATGAGCTCTTGGCAATAGTTTGGTTAATTTCGAGCACATGATCGTATAGTATATGTTTTTAGAACATAATCCTCAAACGTACTGTAGAAGCTGTAATACAGGGATAAATTAACAGCAACACATGACATCTGACCATATTGTCCCATGCTATTATGGTCAATGATGAACTTGTCACTGGTTAACATTTCAGTTACAATAGATGTGCCACTGAATATAGTTTTTTTTCTCCTCTCAACATAAATACCTGTATATTGAATGCTGCATGGGGATATTTGTATGATATTTGCAAAAAAAAAAGAGAGTTGGGAGCCTTTAACTTATAGGCTGGTAGATGTTTAGATAAGTCCCATTTTCATTACAAGCTTCCAGTGCAGATTTCTGTAAACCATTTAGCCTTAGTCTGTCCTACAAGAAAGATGTTCCTCTATTGACAGATAGATGTGCTACTGTGTACGTGTATGTACCATCTAGAAAACTGTCTTATGTGCCTTCAAACAAACAACATATTTACATTGTAAAGCTCATAATTATTGCATTATAAATCATTTGACATTTTAATGATAAACCCTGTTTTCCTTTGACACTAGAGTTGTGCTCTGTCTATTCTAATCTCCCGAGGAAAATATGATAAATATGATATGAACAAAAACAAACAAACATCCTTTAAAAACAAATGCAACCCTAAGACTTTGTACATTCTGAGACTTTTTTCTCCGTTATAACTTATGCATTTGAGATGTTGTGCTATTGGTCCATGAAATTAGTGTTCACAAGATAGGTCATTCAGAGTTTGTAAAACAACGTTTTTCTTCTCCAATAAATGTGTTATTTGCATTTATGAAATAAACCCACCAGGTGAAACATCAAGATTTGACCAGTGTTTTAACAGTGTTCCCCTGCTTTCAGGAGAGGATAGAGAGAGAAATATAATACTTTCTGTAGGGCCAATGTAATTATGGTGCTTTGCTGGTTGGCTTGCCTTGGGCAACAGTCTCTCAGAATCCCCTGTAGGTTGACAGAGGATGTCTGATATATTCCCTTTAAACTAAAGGCGCAAAGGACATAAGCAGTGATTTAAATGTACCACAACCTCTAAACATTGTGCATTACAAAACACACATTACCACAGCCCAACCAACACCAGGTCAGGTCAAAGTTCAGATGCTTTATTCAAAGTGCATCCCTACCATAGAGATAGATCGAGGACTAATCTTTGTATATGTGCCATTATAGCATCTGTGACAACATGAGCGCATCTCCTTGTTTAAGTAGTACATTTTCTTCTTCAGGATTGGCTGATCCCTCCTGATGACCTGGGTGGACATGATGCCAACAGGGTCACAAGGAGGGATCAGCCAATGAAGTTGGAAGTCCCACCCAGTTGACTATATTGTAATGGTGGAAGCCCTCAATGGCGCTGCCCATGCTAATATGACTTTTTGGCCACTAGAGGCCTTTGTCATTCTCAATGATCTCTACTCCTATGAATAATATCACTAGGAGTAATTAGTACAGATACGCCTCATTTCCTCTGTGTGCCACCCTTTAAACAGGAAGTCCTTCCAGGCAATGTACATTTGGTAAAAGTTACTTTGAATAGGACAAAGTCTGTAGGAATCCAATAGTGTGCTGTTGTTCATGGTTGTGCCCCTAGGTAGCAGCACATCTCATTCTCTTGAGCTACATGAGTGGAAAAAAAGGAGTTCACTGTTTTTCACAATCGCTTGCTTCATTTTACCAGGAGATTGTCCTAACAATCAGCAAGTAGGGACACTCATGGCCATTGAAACAGAGTCTCCCACCTTGGATAGGTACCACATATAATATACCTCAGTGTAAATAAATTCTCACTAAAGAGGTTTGACTTGCTAAGGAGCAATACATTTTCTTCCATAAATTGTTACCATCTCAATCAAGTCCATCATAAAGTAAATGTTCAGAATAACTTAAGTAGAAATTCCTCTCTTGCAAGAGTCAAAAGAGTGTTGAAAGGATGTTTTTCCTAAAAGTGACTTTTGACTTGAGTCTCACAACATGCCAAGGAGTATTGGTGTCACTAAGCTCTGCAGACAGTATCTCCAAAATGAACTAATCTTTGAGACCAATATGGGTTGGTTTGGATTTAAAATGCAGACCCCCCCCCCCCCCCCCCCCCCCTCCAAATATGCATAAATAATGTTCAATAAGTTAATAAATAAAATATCTGTCGTCTGGGTGTATTTACAAAGGGTAAAAATGTACAAAACCCCTAATTCAACACATTTCATTATCTTTTAGAGATACCTTTCACTTTCCAACAGTATAGCATATCTGACCTCATATTGCTGTTGCCTATTCCAGCCAAATGCACTCCATTTATCCTGTCCTCTCCTGAAATCGACTCTATACATTAAATCAAAAGGGACAGAATCAATAAAAGCTGCTTAAGCGATGTTGAAAAAGTATCTTTGTGTACATACTGCTGCTCAACAACAGTGTCTGTGTGTGTGTGTGTAGATTGGGGGGGGGTAATGCCCACAGATCATGATGAGAAGTCTGGGGTGTCATCCAGCTAAATGTCCTCTGTCAACTATTTACATCAAGTCACCTGGCACTTTCACCTTAAATGATTTCCATTGACATGATCAACCATAAAAATCATTGCTAATATTGTTCAAAGAACAACACTATTCCAGTAGACTATCAATTTTCTTCAGGCCGGCTATCCTCTAAGCCAGTTAGCAGCTATTAAACACATTACATTATAAAATATAATCAAGATCACACTGAAGAATATAACGCAGTTTCAATCACCTTTACAAAAAAAATCCCAAACAAAAACAATCTTCACATCAAAGCAGGCAGTAGTCGACAAAAATAGCTTTGTTCACGAGTCCTCGTGAGAGCTTTTTACAAGTCAGTTTGTGCTCCCGCATGTGTGTGCCCAATCATCTCCTCTCCTGTTTAAAAACAACCCCACACACCAGGGCTGCTCCATATTACACTGACCATAAAGAAAAGAGACGAAATTCAAAAACGAATGCTTTGAATAATACAAAAAAAGATCTGAGCCGCAGACAGACAGGGGGCGACAGAGAGGAGAGAGAAGCAAGCCTCAGCGGTCTCTGCAGGTGGGCAGGTTGACGAAAGTGAAGATGTTGTACTCTATGAGGATGGAGAAGCAGAGAAAGATGGAGTACATGAACAGACACACCAGGCCCAGACGACGGTCCAGTTTCCACCCGTTCAGATGTACCCCCAGGACCTGAGAGAGAGAGAGAGAGAGGTGGGAAGAGATTAAGAAATTATATCTATAGTTGCTCAATTCAAATTCAATTGTGCATAAACTGTGTAAAATACAAAACACAAGTACATTTGAGTATTTTAAAAAGTACTAAAAGGTCACTCACCGTGAGGAACACAGACCCCAACAGAAGTCCCACAGAGAAGATGAGCCCTTTGCTGTTCAGTTGAATCTAAGAGAAGAGCGGGTTAAACAGAAGAGGATAAACCACGGGGTTGGGAACTGATTTACAACACTTTTGCACCCGTGTAAAGTGTACACCTGCTATTTCCAAAAGAGAATAACAGTTTGAAAAACAACACCAACTTTACACGACCAAACTGATGCATTAGAAGGACGCCATCTCTTCTGAATTCGAGCCCTTCTGAAATGAATACAGTACATCAGCTGTTCTCTGTGTATCCTCTTCTACACCCTCAATACACAGCTCGATTCTCTAACACACAGTCAAAGCCTTCATTCAGAATAATCATGTCACACTCCAAAAGCAGCAAAGCTGTATGTAGGCATTCCTTCACAGCACCCCCACGTGTGTTTGATCTAGTGGGGTTATGGGCTGCAGGTGCACTCAGCTCTATATTTCACTTGGACTGCCGACAGCTACTTTTCTCCTCCCTCTTTCAGCTGTTAGGACCATCTCCCTCCCATGCCAAGCTGGAAGATATGTTTATCTACAGAGATCACAAATAACACATGCTCCAATGGCTATGTTAGCATGACATGACTAATATTGTATATAAACCTACATACCATTGGTACCATGTGACATGAGCAGAGAGGGCTCTGGACAGAAGATCAATTGTGTCATCTCTCACATGATAAAGCAAAATCAAAATGACCTTCTCAGAAGAGGCCGAGCATGTCTAAGTGTCACAGGGGTTGTACATGGCAGTTTTGATTGTGTATTGCTAATAGAGGTTTACTAAAGACCGTACACAGTCAGGGTTAGGAGAAATGGTGTTTGCTACTTACGTAGGAGCCGTAGTTGATGGCTAGGGTCTGCAGGGCCCAGGGTAGTCCCAGTCCAATAAGGATATCAAACACATTACTGCCTATAGAGTTAGACACAGCCATGTCCCCGAGACCTGAGAGAGAGAAAGAGAGAGATGAGTCATAGGCCGAGAAATATAAATCAAAAGACAGAAGAAGGAGGGAGAGGGAGGCAGAGAGAGAGAGAGATGTTGGTAAACATCTGTAACATCAATAAAGAATTCCAACTTGCTGAGGTATTCAGGTTGCCACAAACAACAAACACAACAACAACAAACAGACTGTCAGGGAATGTGGTTCCCATTTCCCCCTCTCAGACAGACGGATTAATATTTGACAGGGGGAGTGGGAATTAACACAGATTAAAAAAATCGAGGAAGGAACCACACTGTGTTTTCTTCTGTCACTGCCACAAGACTCTGTCACAGAGGTTGGGAGGGGACCTGGGTGACACCCAGACTGCCTCATCCCTTCTCTCTTTCCCCTCTCTCTGTTGACCAGGTACACAGACCGTATGGAGCTGTTTGATTCCTGGGTGTTGGTTCATGGGGCAGGTGAGCAGCAATGCAAACAGCCTGGTAGAGAAAGTACTCTGTCCTCACCTTGCCGTGCCACTATAAGACTGGCCATGCAATCAGGGACACTGGTGCCAGCTGCCAGGAAGGTGATGCCCATGATAACATCAGGGATACCCAGAGTAAACCCGATCACTGTTACCTGAAGGGAATAGACACACATCAGTCTGTCTGTCTGTCTGTCTGTCTGTCTGTCTGTCTGTCTGTGTCTGTGTCCTCACCATCCAGACCATGACATAGGAAAAGCCAGCAATCCAGAGGGTGGAGTTGACGAAGGAGACCATGAACCATCTCTCCCAGCGAGGGGTGGCACAGTTAGGCACCGTGAAGAACAAGAGCAGGCACAGAGGCCAGGCCAACAGCCACTTGATCTTATTACAGCACCCAGCTAGAGAGAGAGAGAAAGAGAGAGAGAAAAATATAGAGAAAGGAAGAAGAGATGTAGTTTCAATGTGTTCTTTGCTTAGATTACATTGTGTGATGCTTTTATTGAGGAAATCTAAAAATACCTTTAGGTGGGTGTGAATGTGGCTGACCAACACAATAAAGAGAGCTCAGAGAGACTGAAAATGGTTTGAAACCCTTTAATGTTATTAAAAGAATTATACCTGGGGCATGAAAGGGCACGAAAGGTCCCTCCCCTTCTTCCTCCTCCTCCTCTTCCTCATTATTCTCATTGTCTTCGTTCTCGTTTTCCGTCTCGTTGCCAGACTCCACCCCTCCCCTGTCGTCCTCTCCATGGTGACCACGGCGACCATTGACGCCCCTTTCGGGCCCGCCCAGTCCATTCTCCAGGCCCCGCCTACCGCCGACTTTCACCGTGACCTCCGAGTCTCCGTTCGTGAACGGCCGGGTGCTAATCAGACGCTGTCTCTGCACAAATGCATGCACACGTCATAGCTAAGGCCCTGTGTTTTGGTTAATCATGTCACATGACCTGGATTTGAGACTTTATTTAAAGCTTTTTCATCAAACTATCCCCTTTTCTTTTATTGTTAGATAGACCAGCACCACCCTCAAAAAATGTCTAATTCCCATTTCTGGAAAAGGCTTAAAATAAAGGTTAAAATCCATGTCATATGACATGACTTACCAAAAAACAGGTCTCTAGTCATAGCCTATACTGTACAAACACATGCCATTTTCTGAACATGTTTGTACAGCATAAGTATGCTGTAAGAATATCATTTCTTCATACCCACACAGCAAACAGAAATGCGTGTGTGTGTGTGTTTGTGTCTGTGTGGTCCTACCTCAGTGATGAGCATGCATGAGGCCATGGTGAGGTGTGTGTGTGTGTTTGTGTGTGTGTGGTCCTACCTCAATGATGAGCATGCATGAGGCCATGGTGAGGTGTGTGTGTGTGTGTTTGTGTCTGTGTGGTCCTACCTCAGTGATGAGCATGCATGAGGCCATGGCGAGGTGTGTGTGTGTGTGTTTGTGTCTGTGTGGTCCTACCTCAATGATGAGCATGCATGAGGCCATGGTGAGGTGTGTGTGTGTGTGTTTGTGTCTGTGTGGTCCTACCTCAGTGATGAGCATGCATGAGGCCATGATGAGGTGTGTGTGTGTGTGGTCCTACCTCAGTGATGAGCATGCATGAGGCCATGGTGAGGTGTGTTTGTGTGTGTGTGTGTGTGGTCCTACCTCAGTGATGAGCATGCGTGAGGCCATGGTGAGGTGTGTATGTGTATGTGTTTGTGTTTGTGTTTGTGTTTGTGTGTGTGTGTGTGTGTGTGTGTGTGTGTGTGTGTGTGTGTGTGTGTGTGTGTGTGTGTGTGTGTGTGTGTGTGTGGTCCTACCTCAGTGATGAGCATGCGTGAGGCCATGGTGAGGCGGGTGCGAGGGGAGAAGTGGCTGGTGATCATGATCCTCATGCCGGCATCAGAGAAGGACAGCTGGTGAGGGTAGGCTGACAGCAACTCATCTACCATCAACACTGACTGCTTTCTGTGTAAGTTAGCTACAAGAGAGCGTGAGAGAAAGAGAGAGAGAGACATGATGCAAACACACACACACAGACACACGTATGACAGAACAGGCAGACCATACCTTTCTTCAGCAAGACAGCGGTGGCATCACAATTGTCATCCAGGTCGGCGTTACTGGCTGTGCCATTCCCCAGGCTGGACGGGTTCTTCTTCCGCCTCTCCAGGAAGCGCACAATGTTCGAGTTAAACCTGTACACAGAAACGAACAACGCGACAGTTAAACCTAGACAAAGAGCGACAGAACAAGGACGTGGATCCGACTTCATTGTTTTGAAGTGTGCACCGATGGTTTCAGACACAAGACTTACTTCATTATCAAAATGTAGCCGAAATACATCAGAACCAGTGTCAGAGACTCCCACCTGGAACAAACATCAAGAGGGATTCAATTGAAGCAGATTTTTAACAGCTATACAATACAACACATAACATATGTACTGTATACACAAGAAAGTGAAAGCCATATTTACCACGAAACTTTTTCATCATATATGAACTGTAAGGAGAAAAAGAAGAATGATACTGAACACTTGGAAGAATGCCTGGAAGTACAGTAAAAAAACATTGTGATTCACCATTCTCTGATGTAAACAGTACTGTATGGAGCCACTGTAGTTACACCCTCTGATCAACAGGATGCAACATACTAAAATCCAAATCCTACTCTGGGATTGCGACCCGGAGGCTCCGTATGGAGGGTGTGACGCAATTACGGAGCCTCTGGAGGCCCAATTGAGCTCCGTACCGCATTGCCGTGCGCATCCCAAATTTTGTAACAATGAGGAGAGCTCCGTTTAGTTCCGCATTGACATGATTGGTTGATGGTAGGTGGGGGCGGGATGTCCTGTGTAAACACAAACTCGCTTCCTTGACAACTTCCTTCACAACAGCTCTGCTCTACGAAGCGCAAGACGTAGGAATGGTCTGACTTGTGCAGATGTGGGATTGACCATGCAGAGCCATGAAGGCTCACTTCCCTGGTTTGCAATGGTCCGGCTCCACTCACCACTATGAGAGCAGAGATGGACAGGGTGTAGTACACGGAGTCTCTCAGAAGAGACCAACGAGACAGATGCACCGCCTGAGAGTGAGAAAGAGAGAGAGAAAAAAAGATAAAGAGAATGGGAGAGAGTGGAATAGACAACATTTTAACCCGGGGTATTCATCCCTTCCGGTGTATGTGTGTATACCTGAGCAAGTCAAGGTACAGAAACCTACCTGGCCAGCAAATATTCCACACACTCCGATAATGCAGAGGATATTGAAGACGGCGGAGCCCACAATCGTGCCCACCCCCACATCCCCTTTAGTGATAAACACACCTGCACAGGGACAGAAAGAAAGAGAACAGAAGTTATACAATGATTGGTAATGGAGTATAAAAATGGAGTGTTACAAGCTTGTACATGTAAAGTATTGACATGGCCAACATAGTGTCCCTTGACTTTTTCTATATTTTGTTACGTTACAGCCTTATTCTAAAATGGATAAAATAAAACAATTTGCAATCAGCAATCTACACACAATGACCCACAATGACAAAGCGAAAAACAGGTTTTTAGACATTTTGGAAAAATGTATTCAAAACAAAAAAACAGAAATACCTTATTTACATAAGTATTCAGAACCATTGCTATGGGACTTGAAATTGAGCTCAGGTGCACCCTGTTTCCATTGATCATCCTTTTTTTAATACTACTTTTCGCTGCAACTCCCGTACAGACTCGGGAGAGGCGAAGGTCAAGAGCCACGCAGCCTCCGAAACATGACCCTGCCAAGCCACGCTGCTTCTTGACACACTGCTCTCTTAACCCGGAAGCCAGGCACACCAATTTGTCAGAGGAAACACCGTCCAACTGACGACGGTGTCAGCGTGCATGTGCCCGGCCCGCCACAGGGACAAGGACATCCCGGCCGGCCAAACCCTCCCCTAACCCGGATGACGCTGGGCCAATTGTGCGCCGCCTAATCGTCTCCCAGTCGCGGCCGGTTGCGACACAGCCCGGGCTCAAACCCAGATCTGTAGTGATGCCTCTAGCACTGCGATGCAGTGCCTTAGACCGCTGTGCCCCTCGGGAGGCCCTTCCATTGATCATCCTTGAGATGTTTCTACAACTTGATTGGAGTCCATCTGTGGTAAATTCAATTAATTTGACATGATTTGGAAAGGCACACACCTGTCCATATAAGGTCCCACAGTTGGCAGTGCATGTTAGAGCAAAAACCAAGCCATGAGGACGAAATAATTGTCCGTAGAGCTCCGACACAGGATTGTGTCAAGGCAGAGATCTGGGGAAGAGTACCAAAACATATCTGCAGCGTTGAAGGTCCCCAAGAACACAGTGGCCTCCATCATTCTTAAATGAAAGAAGTTTGGAACCACCAACACCCTTCCTAGAGCTGTCCGCCCGGCCAAACTGAGCAATTGGGGGAGAAGGGCCTTGGTCAGGGAGGTGACCAAGAACCCGATGGTCACTGACAGAGCTCTAGAGTTCCTCTGTTGAAATGGGAGGCCAACCATCTATGCAGCACTGCACCAATTAGGCCTTTACGGTAGAGTGGCCAGACGGAAGCCACTCCTCAATAAAAGGCACATGACAACCCACTTGGAGTTTACCAAAAGCCACCTAAAGACTCTCAGACCATGTGAAACAAGATTCTCTGGTCTGATGAAACAAAGATTGAACTCTTTTGCCTGAATGCCAAGCGTCACGTCTGGAGGAAACCTGGCACCATCCCTACGGTGAAGCATGGGGGTGGTAGATGTGGGGATGTTTTTCAGCGGCAGGGACTAGGAGACTAGTCAGGATCGAGGGAAATATGAACAGAGCAAAGTACAGAGAGATCCTTGATGAAAACCTTCTCCAGAGCGCTCAGGACCTCAGACTGGGGTGAAGTTTCACCTTCCAACAGGACAACAACCCTAAGCACACAGCCAAGACAATGCAGGAGTGGCTTCGGGACAAGTCTCTGAATGTCCTTGAGTGGCCCAGCCAGAGCCCGGAATTGAACCCGATCGAACATCTCTGGAGAGACTTGAAAATAGCTGTGCAGCGACGCTCCCCATCCAACCTCACAGAGCTCGAGAGGATCTGCAGAGAAGAATGCGAGAAACTCCCCAAACACAGGTGTGCCAAGCTTGTAGCGTCATACCCAAGAAGAATCAAGAGTAATTGCTGTCAAAGGTGCTTCAACATAGTACTGCGTAAAGAGTCTGAATACTTATGTAAATGTGATATTTCAGGTTTTTGTAGTAAAATAAATTAGCAGAAAAAAAGTCATTATGGGATATTGTGTTCGAGATGGATGAGATTTAAAAAAATCTATTTTAGAATAAGGCTGTGATCTAATAAAATGTGGAAAAAGTTAAGGGGTCTGAATACTTTCCTGAAGGTACTGCATATCACTATCACTCTTTAAAACATACTGGGACTGCTGATAAAGTAAAACATTAAAAAAGTATGTGTGTGTCCAATGAAAGATGTGGATGTGTCCATCTACGTGTCTGTACGTCTCACCGATGACAGAGGTGAAGAGTTCAGGAGCTGAGCTGCCGGCCGCCATGAAGGTTGCACCTGCCACATCCTCACTAAGATGAAGACGCTGAGATAGCCAGAGCGACAGAGGCAGAGAGAGAGAGAAAAAGAGAGTGAGTATAGGGGGAGTAGAAAGCACATCTTGAATTGTGTGCTTAAAATTAATTCCAGTTGAATTGACCCCGACCCTGTTACAGAATAGTGTATTACATTCTTACCTCGCATATCTTCTCCAGAGACGGAACAAAGTAGTCATCACACACTAGGGCCAGTGCATAGAACATGTACATTGCCTATAGAGGAATTACACAATCAAATCGTCAGAACATGCATGCACATATAAGAACAAACAAATCTCAGCAGTGTTCTGGAACCTTTCAGATCCCCATGTGATGCAGTGATAGAGTCCCAATGTGTCAGTTTTTTCTGAGGAGGTATCCTAAGCTGAGACACTGTGCCAGTGAGACACTGTGCAGGGTAGCCTAGTGGTTAGAGCGTTGGACTAGTAACCGGAAGGTTGCGAGTTCAAACCCCCGAGCTGACAAGGTACAAATCTGTCGTTCTGCCCCTGAACAGGCAGTTAACCCACTGTTCCCAGGCCGTCATTGAAAATAAGAATTTGTTCTTAACTGACTTGCCTGGTTAAATAAAGGTAAAATAAAAAAAAGTCTCTATACAACATCTGGCACCCAAGCCTGCCAGAGAGACGCTGCCCTTTTTATGATGGCTAGGCAACCTTGCCGTGGTGTAAATTATTTAAGCAAAAATACTTTAAAGTACTACTTAAGTCGTTTTTTGGAGTATCTTTTACTTCACTACATTACTAAAGACAATTATGTACTTTTTTACTCCATACATTTTCCCTGACACCCAAAAGTACTAGTTACATTTCGAATGCTTAGCAGGACAAAACATTTGTCCAATTCACACACTTATCAAGAGAACGTCCCTGGTCATCCATACTGTCTCTGATCTGGCGGACTCACTAAACACGAATGCTTCGTTTAAAAATGATGTCCGAGTGTTGGAGTGTTGGAGTGTTGGAGTGTGCCCCTGGCTATCCATATAATAATAAAACAAGAAAATAGTGACGTCTGTTTTGCTTAATATAAAGAATGTTAAGATCACTTTTGATACTTAAGTATATTTTCCTCAAGTAGTATTTTACTGGGTGACTCACTTTTACTTGAGTCAATTTTTATTAAGGTATCTTTACTTTTATGACTACTGGGTACGTTTTCCACCACTGCAACTGTGTAAAAGACACAATCCTGCTTGTCAATGCATTGCATCACACGGTCAATGGCAGGTAGCCATTGTATGTAGAGTAGATAGTGTGTTGAGTGTAGAACGGGGAGGTGGTGGGGTGGGGGGGGTTACACTCACAAATAGGACATGTAAGGCCACCGCTCCCTCTGTGCGCTCCTTGTTGGTGAACAGGTCTGTGGGGAACTCATGTAGTGCTGGAGAGAAAAAACGCACAATATTACTGTGAAAACACTGTCTCATTTAATGCAGCAGAAACCTGTGCAGTGGCACTATCATACACAGTCCATTTGAGTGACAGGACCTAAAAATAGCATTGCCATGAGTGTGTGTGTACACGCACACATGCCAGGGTGTGTTTGTTTGTGTGTACTTGTAAGGGGAGCCGTGTGTGTGAATGTATGTGCGTGTTGATGGCTGCACAATGTGCAGTGACATTCTCCCTCTGAACACCCAAGAGGTTGTGTGAGTCAGCGAGCTTCAGCCTGCCCTCAGTGCCCGAACACAACCATTTCAGCTCATAAGAACTGACAAGGCCCAAAAGAGAGAGAGAGAGAGAGAGAGAGAGAGAGAGAGAGAGAGAGAGAGAGAGAGAAAAGAAAGGGTGAGGATGTGTGAATTGTGTAGGGTTGTAAGACACATCGTTGTGTTGGATTTTAATGGCCTCGTCCCTTAGAAAGTGTATAATATCTATCCCCCTACCTCCTTCCAATTTTACATTCCCATTTTAATCATTTAACAGATACTATTGTCCAGAGTGGATTTCAAATAGTGTGTTCCAGTAAGCTGAATCAACTACATAGTACGATCATGGTTAGAAAACCTGGCTTCAAAACCCTCAATCCATCCCTTCCTCCCACCATCCTTTTAGTACAGTACAGAGATATTCTCCTAGTAGGCACTACTGTACCATTCAGTTGGCAGGTCAGCAACACACCGGAATGCATTTCACACTGTGGCTCTGCAGCCAAAGCAACCAGTGCTAGGGCTAGTGCCCACTCTGTGCCCAGTGCTGCCCACTCTCATACAGGGCAATCACTCAGGGAGCCACTCACCCAACCAACCCTGCTGCCAACAGCGCAACTAGCAAGTATGGCTTCACTAAACAAAGCTCCACACACAGGCACACACACGGTGCAAATAATTACAAATACCTCAACCACACTCCAACCAACAACAAACAAATGAAGACATCAACAAACACCAAAACAACAGTTGGCTAGACACTTAGGTAAAGAAGATGGCTCCCTTACCCAATTTTGTGTTGGAGTTCACTTCAGCTTAGTTCAGTGATTCTTGGTAGAAAATAAAATAAAATTATTGGTCACATACACATTAAGCTGATGTAATTGCGAAATGCTTGTGTTTCTATCTCTAACAGTGCAGTAATATCTAACAATACACACAAATCTGAAATAAATTAATAGAATTAAGAATATATAAATATATGGACACGCAATGTCGGAGTGGCATAGACTAAAATACAGTAGAATAGGATAAAGTATTTACATATGAGAGGAGTAATTCAAAATATGTAAACATTACTAAAGTGGCCAGTGATTTCAAGTCTATGTATATAGGGCAGCAGCCTCTAGGGTGCTAGTGATGGCTATTTAACTGTCTGATGGCCTTGAGATTGAACCACAGCTTCTGTCTCTCGATCCCAGCTTTGATGCATCTGTAGTGACCTCGCCTTCTGGATGATAGCGGGGTGAACAGGCAGTGGCTCGGGGGGTTGTTGTCCTTGATGATCCTTTTGGCCTTCCTGTGACATTGGGTGCTGTAGGTCTTCACCACACTGTCTGTGTGGGTGGACTATTTCAGTTTGTCTGTGATGTGTACTCAGAGAAACTTGAAGCTTTCCACCTTCTCCACTGCGGTCCCGTCAATGTGGATATGGGCGTGCTCCCTCTGCTGTTTTCTGAAGTCCACGATCAGCTCCTTTGTTTTGTTTACGTTGAGTGAGAGGTTATTTTCCTGTGACCACACTCCCAGGGCCCTCACCTCCTCCCTGTAGGCTGCCTCGTCATTGTTGTTAATCATGCCTACTACTGTTGTGTCCTCTGCAAACTTGTTGATTGAGTTGGAGGTGTGTGCGTGGCCACGCAGTCATGGGTGAACAGGGAGTAAAGTGTTGAGGATCAGTGAAGTGGAGGTTTTGTTTCCTACCTCCACCACCCAGGGGGGGCCTGTAAGGAAGTTCAGGACCCAGGTTCAGACCTAGGGCCTCGAGCTTAATGATGAGTTTGGAGGGTACTTTGGTGTTGAATGCTGAGCTGTAGTCAATCAACAGCATTCTTACATAGGTATTCCTCTTGTCCAGATGGGATAGGGCAGTGTACAGTGCAATGGCGATTGCATCATCTGTGGATCAATTAGGGTGGTAAGCAAATTGAAATGGTTCTAGGGTGTCAGGTAAGGTAGAGCTGCTATGATCCTTGACTAGTCTCTCAAAGCACTTCATGATGACAGAAGTGAGTGCTACAGGGCGATAGTCATTTAGTTCAATTACCTTTGCTTTCTTGGGTACAGGAACAATGGCAGACATCTTGAAGCATTTGGGTACAGCAGACTGGGATAGGGAGAGATTGAACATGTCCATAACACACCAGCCAGGTGGTCTGCGCATGCTCTGGGGAAGCGGCTAGGGATACCGTCTGGACCTTCGAGGGTTAACACTGTCATGACGTTGGCCTGGGGGTAGGTTTATGACAGTTATAAATACCTCTTCCCCCTTTTTCCTCTCTCTACCCTACTGATGTGAAATTTGAAAACCCCTTGGTTAACATAGAGATTCTGGGAACATCAGAAGGTGGGGGGAAATGAACTATATTATGGTAATCTGACCAATTGAACATATGTGGTGGTACTTAATGAATATGATGTCATTTCGGTTGTCCTCTGAGAAAAGATAAGATGTCATAAACTCTACAGTGGAAAGTCTGCACATTGTAGTTATCGGATTCACATGGAATTATTGTTCAATTTAAATGTTTGAATATAAAATTATTGGTGAAGAGATTAAATGTAATTGTAGCTTCCAAATGAGAGATGTGGGTTTTCATAAGGTTAGGGCTCTGCTCAATCAGTGGCCCGCCCCTGTGAAGAGACATGGGCTGTAGACTGTGAAACACACCCTTCTCCCTCCACTATATAAGCCCTTGACGACAATATAATCTCCCGTTCCAAGTACGTGAGGTCTGCAGCCTCTGCGTTAAAAGGACTAACATGTCAACTAGAGAACTAAGCCAACCTCAGTGTGCGCTTTGATTGCGAATGGTATAAACTTTGAACTCTTATTCACTACAGAAGTGATACCTCCTAGCTGTTGAGTTAGCAACAGTAGCTGCAAATGTGGTCTAGGAAAGAACAGACAGAGTAGCCCATCTATCACACAACGACGTTACTACAACGTATCCAATTGACCACCAGAGACATTCTTTAAAGGACAAAGGACTCGGTTTGGCAACACGGCCTTCCATCTACCACCAACCTACCGAAGCGCAGCTCAGAGTAAATATTTATTGCATTTTCCTTTTCCAAATGGGCGGTAATTTAGAATGCATAAGATACTGAATTTATGATAGCACAGCTTCTCCCTTTGTCCCTCAGTCTTCCCGCTCTGCTCTTTCACTCAAACCCAGACCCTTTTCTTTTGTGTAACCAGCTGTCATATCTGTTCCGCCCGCCAGGGACGTTTTCCTTTATGACGTTATTTGTAATCAAGGTATGATTCATTCTTTGTATATGTAATTCTGTATGATTAGTTAGGTATTTAGTAAATAAATCATTGAACCCAATTTTGCATTGCTGATTCAACTTGTTAGCCAGGGTTCGTGAAGAATTGACATCTTTCAGATGAGACTGAATTAAGGTGACGATTAATATTGACTGCTATGGATGTAAAATATTACTAGGTCTTTAAGAGTTTATTCGGAAGATAACAGCTCTATAAATATTATTTCGTGGTGCCCCGACTCTCTAGTTAATTACATTTACATAATTAGCTCAATCAGGTAATATTAATTACGGAGAAAGGATTTTATAGAATAGCATGTCATATCACTTAATCCGGCATAGCCAAAGACACAACAACACACTTAAATGTCTTAATCACGTCAGCCATGGAGAAGGAGAGCCCACAGTCCTTGGTAGCTGGCCGCGTCAGTGGCACTGTTTTATCCTCAAGGTGGGGTGAAAAAGGTTTTTAGCTTATCTGGAAGCAAGATGTCGGTTTCTGTGACGTGGCTGGTTTTCCTGTCTGTAGACCCTGCCACATACATCTCATGTCTGAGCCGTTGAATTGCGACTCCACTTTGTCTCTGTATTGACGTTTTGCCTTTTTGATTGCCTTACGGAGGGAATAACTACACTGTTTGTATTTATATCCCCAGTCACCTTGCCATGGTTAAATGTGGTGGTAGTGGCCAGGGTTAGGGTCAATTCTGTCCATGAATCAACTGAATAAATCCCTAATTGAAAAGAGATAGCCCAGACAGATTGTACCATGTTTTGGGACATCTTTGACCGTGTCCTTCATTCTCCCTAGTCTTACCACTCCATACAGAGGATCTTTGCATTTCATTTTGAAGCCGTATGAAAGCATACACACACATATTTTACACACAAGGTTTGAGTCCTAAATTAAAAATCACATAGAACCAATGCAGGATTTCCATAAAACTTACGCATCCGTTTCCCAGTTAGGATTAAGCCCTAAGCGGTGTGAGGGTGCAGGGTTGGAGAAGAGAGCGCGTGTGGAGGACTGGAGAGGAGAGGGGTTAGTCTGACAGGTCATGCCCACAGAAACTCATCTCTGCTCAGCCTGGCACCGGGAAAGAACACCCCTGCAGGAAGGACAAAGCTCCACATCCACATACATTACAGTAACCGCTGACCGAGACCCCACCCCATGTAGAAAAAGTTATTGTTACCATGGCGATGAGGCATCACACACAAGTAATCTCATCATAGATTCTGTAAATATTCTGAATCCACAGTAATAGCTTTCAGTGCCCTGGCCCTTATTTAGACATCCTCAAGTTTAAATCCCTACGCTAAAGTCTACTCAATGTCCTGTCTGACGGCTTAAAACAACATGCTTTCGGCTGCATTAACCATTGCTGGAAATACATCATCGATTCTACTGTACATACTGCAATAGTCTGGCTAAGTGCGTAGTGCCATACTGGAAAAAGCTTGATCCTCTGGTATGGCTAGGGAGAATGACATGGTATTAGGACAACACAAAGTGCTGTAAGGGGTGATAGAGGAGCTACGGCTGTTGTATCTGCTCTTAAAAACCGTCAGAGAGGTAAGATACGATTTGGTTTTACTCGAAGGCACGTTACACATAGTAGCTAGCACGAGATGAACGCACACGCTCCACAGACTCTCTCATAGCACATGATGGTTACTATAACCAAGTGTCAAAGAGCAATCGATTCCAATGTTAAAAGTAATCTGGAAAGCTTTTTCATTTGGACACACAATTCCAATCCAATACATTGAGGCTTCAGAGGTGGTTGTAGTTATTGTATAGTTTAAGACTGTTGAACACCTCTTTGGTTTATTGCATTGTCAAGCTAGAAGTCAATCCTTTCAGCTCCTCAATCGATTTCTTCTGAAGGTTTCAGTCATGGTTAAATATATACTGAACAAAAATATAAAACGCAACATTTCAAAGATTTTACTGAGTTACAGTTCATATGAGGAAATCAGTCAATTGAAATCATTTCATTAGGCCCCAGTCTATGGATTTCACATGACTGGGAAAATGGATATGCATCATTTGGTCACAGATACCTCACAATGGGCATCAGGATCTCGTCACGGTATTTCTGTGCGTTCAAATTGCCATCAATTACAATGCAATTGTTTTCGTTGTCCATAGCTTATGCCTGCCCATACCATAACCCCACCGCCACCATGGGGCACTCTGTTCACAACGTTAACATCAGCAAACTGCTCGCCCACATGACCCCATACATTGTCTGCGGTTGTGAGGCAATTGGATGTACAGCCAATTTCTCTAAAACGATTTTGGAGACGGCTTATGGTAGAGAAATTAACATTAAAGTCTCTGGCAACAGCTCTGGAGGACATTCCTGCAGTCAGCAGACCAATTGCACGCTCCCTCAAAATATGAGACATCTGTGGCATTGTGTTGTGTGATAAAACTGCACATTTTAGAATGGCCTTTTATTGTCCCCAGCACAAGGTGCACCTGTGTCAGCTTCTTGCTATGCCACACCTGTCAGGTGGATGGATTATCTTGGCAAAAGAGAAATGCTCACTAAGAGGGATTTAAACAAATTTGTGCACATAATTTGAGAGAAATAAGCCTTCTGTGCTTATGGAACATTTTGGGGATCTTTTAGTTCAGCTCATGAAACATGGGACCAACACTTTACATGTTGCGTTTATATTTTTGTTCAGTGTAAGTAATAAAAAAAAAGAAGCCAACACCTCTGATAGGGCTTTGTGTTTTGTTGTGTGAGAGGGGTTTTAAATCAGTGATAACTTTGCTCCATGGGACAGTATGTGAAGTTAAGATAACCTGTCACTTCTGTGTGGCATCACAGTGTGGATGGTGGGCGCACGCGCACACGCACACGCGCACACGCACACACACACACACACACACACACACACACACACACACACCTCAAATCCCTGACTTTGAAATCTGGACTGGATCAGGCAGGATTGAACTGAGCTGTGATGGCTTGCTGGGGGCAGAGGGCTGCCGAGGAACAACAGAGACTTGACTACTCTCTCTCTCTCTTCTTACATAAGCATCACAATCATTACATAAGGCGGTGTGTTGGAGAGAGATAGAGAGACGAGTCCTCCAAATTCTCTGCATCATTACAGAGATCTCAGGAGGTTTGAACAGTAGAAAAGATCACATTGAAGGTTTTCACCTGGTGGTGTGGTTTGTTGACTTTCGCGATGGGAATATAGAGGTGCATTGTTAGAGAGAGAACAGAGCTAGCTGTCTTCCGTGTCACACAGAACGCATACACACCTATTTATAGTTTATTTCCTTTGGGGGAAGCACATTGGATTGCACATGCTTTGTTTTAAATGTGCTATATGAATACAGATTGTGCCTGCAAGCCCAAATTACTCACACACACACACACGTGCCAGTGTACGCTGGATCAGGTGTATGCATATGTGTGCGTGTTGTATTAGCGGTGTCATGCAATGTGGCTTTTGAAGTTCATCTTTAATATGAATTTAAAAAATCCAGCAGCTTTAGAAGCACAAATCCAGCACTCATCTATGAAACACTATTGTTTCTGACCTCTATGGACACCCACTGAGTGCTGTGTGGTCCTTATGCTCCCAGATGGGAGATAAAGCAATAGCCAAGGTAGTTGAACTAAGGCAGCCGTGCCATACTCACTGAAATGAACAGTTTATTTTTATTTATTTTTTTACCTTTATTTAACTAGGCAAGTCAGTTAAGAACAAATTCTTATTTTCAATGACGGCCTAGGGGCAGAACAACAGATTTGTACCTTGTCAGCTCAGGGATTTGAACTTGCAACCTTCCGGTTACTAGTTCAACGCTCTAACCACTAGGCTACCCTGCCGCCCCAGTCACCCTTGAAAAGGGATCAAAGCCTCCCACCTTTTGCATTTTCCACCTCTCCATAGTGCTCCTGAAAACATGTGTACACGGAAACATGTGGTTGCATTTCATTTTCACCACGTGCTTAAAAACAACTGGGTGGCATTACCTAATGTGTCGGACATTCATCTAATTGTGCACAAACGGGAAGAGGATGGGGGGGGAAAGAAAAAGGGGAAAGAGTGAGTGAGTTTAGTGATGGTATGCTTTCCAGTTGTGACATTAGGATATGAGTCTGATCATCCCTCAGGAATGGAAAGGAATTAAATGAGAGTAAAGGGTAGAGGAGAGGGTCAGCCACACAAGTTGAATATCCCCCGGCTCTACCACTCTGCAAAGTGCTCCTATGAATGTCTCCAGCTATGAGCTGCAATTAGCACCAGGGGTGGCTCTGAGAGAGGGTGAGATGGGTCATCTTAGCCCAGCTCCGAGCTCCTCTGGCTGGGTTATTGACCTCGCACAGTCCTGCTCACTAACTCAGATATCCAGAGCCCCAGATCATGCCAAAACCACCACTCCTCAATTAGCTCCTGTCAATCATTTAGTCACTCATTAAATGGAGTGGGCACGAAAGTGTGAAACAATGGATGGTCATCTCTCGTGTGAGATTTTCAAATAATATAACCCCCGTTTTCCTGGAACTAATTAAAGCAAGTGTGATCCAATGGTTTAGTTTTTCTATTAATTGTTTTGTTTGCATATGCTTCAAAATGTATTTCCTCATTGAGGTTAATACCATTCGTGATCTAATCTAATGTATGCCAGGCTCAACAACATATTTATCTAACGTTCCACACTCATTATGATTCACTTCTCCACGTCTCCCTTAATGGAACAGCTAACATCTAAATTAGAGTATTGCGTCATACGACTTGTAACACAACCATACCCCGAGAGTTCAATCTCTGTCAATTATCAGCGTCTCCGTGGCGACAGGTTTAAGGCTCCAGCCCGCTCCTGCGCCACAGCCTGAAATAGGCACTTCTCCTCGTCGGAAGTTACAGTGTTCCGGTCTCCAAGGAGGCTTGTTCCCTAGAGACGTCATATTCATGGAAACGCGTCTATTTCCGACTCAGAGAAGAGAGAACATAAATCATGCAACACAAGGATCAGGTCAGCAGCAGCGCATCAGGAGGGTTTGTGTGAGTGTGTGTGTGTGTGTGTGTGTGCGCGCGTGCGTGCGTGTATGAGAGCAAGGGAGCGAGAGAGAGCAAGAGGGCGAGTGTGAGACACCGACAGATAGTCAGAGAGAGAAAGAGAGAAAGAGAGCGAGAGAAAGGGATTGAGTCTGTATCTGTGTGCACGGGCATGTGTGCGTGAGGAAACAGGTCGACTGTGTGAGGGAAAGAAACGCGTTTGGTCAGGGGGACCGGCAACCAACGAAAGGTTACATGGTAATGCTGCCATTTAACCAGAGCGCCAGCCAACGTGCGCAGAAAGAAATCATGGTGCTGAGATCGCGCCACTGACCTAGGCCACAGGAACACAGTAGAAGAGTAGTTTCAGAAAGAAAGTCACTGCTAAATGCATTGTTCCCAGGCAGGGCACACAGGCCCCCTGACAAAAACATTCTAGGACGCAAACACTATAGATTTTTGAGTGTTAATTGCAGGATTTTATTGTCCTTATTAGGATACATTGCTTGTGGTTTACTGCAGGTGAGTGACGTCACCAGCTCACCCGTGGTCTCTCTTGTCCAAGTAATGATAGAGGAAACGCTGCTCTATGATCTAACTATCTAAATTCAGATTACATCCCACGGTGTTATGCCACAATGTAGGATCAAGGGTGTCTAATTGAAAGTGTGTAAATTATGAACAGATTACATGAATCCCTCAGTAAACCAGTAAGCCCTATACAGCTCTAGTAACTCTCAGAAGAGTGCAGCTCATAAGAGAATACAAAAATGCCGTTGTGGTGAATAATATAACATAAAAGATTACCAGAGCCATCCTATGAAAAACGGCTTACCCTGAAAGTACAATTCAAATATAGTAAGTTTGCATAGCTATTTGATTGATACAATAGAAATATATCACAGAGCTGGAAATCAGAAGCCAAATGGTGGGAAAAACACAAAACTGACCTCCTGTCAGTGTCTAGGGGAAACTAACATAATTCTTCAGTATCCTACTCCTTACAAAGGGGGTATTGCTCCCCCTAAAGGCCCCAGTGGAGTGTAGGGACTTTTAAGGGGACACAGATTTTGGGTGGGGATATGCTACTTTACTGTACTGTGTCTGAGTTGTTTTGAGGGATTGGAGGAATCACGTGACAGTCCTAGTGCTTAATTGCAAACACATTTAAGGAAGTAGAATGCTTGTAAAGAAAAGGTTATGTGCCAGAGTGGTATGGAGAGAGAGAGAGAGAGAGAGAGAGAGAGAGAGAAACAGACAGGCAGAGGGAGAGCAACATGTACCGTTATGCGTCTGTAGCAGAGTTGTTATTCTGATGAGATTGTGTGTTGCGCTAACTTCTATAAATGAGCATCAGAAAATCCTACAATACACACAAACATCTTAGCATATTTCAGCCTGGTCTCATAGACTAGACATAACATAGGAAATGAAAATCAGGGACACTCAAATTAGTATGATATGCTAAGTTTGGTATAGCTACATAAGACAGATTGTTACTTTAGGCAAAAGTGTAAAAGGAGGGTTGTTGGTCGGGGTGGGCGTATAATGTGAATCACATCACGGACAACTTTTGTATTTTAGCACCTTTGCAACTATTTCTACTTTTTAGCTACTTTGCAACTACTTAACATGGTTAGTTAAATGGTTAGGGAAAGGGTTAGCTAACTCCTAACCCTAATCTTAACCCTAACCTCCAGCGTAGCCACCTTGCTAAAGTTAGCCAAGACCAACTGAAATTTGTTACATATCATACGTATTGCAAATTCGTTACACATTGTAATTCGTAACATATCATACAAATTGTAATTACCATTATCATACGAAATGGATGATGGACATCCACAAATTAATACATACCATACTAAATGCAACATATCATACTGGATATTGTTTGAATATGTTATGTCTACCCCTGAGTCCACGTTGCATATTTCCTGTGGGAGAGTAACTAATAGAAATCTCTCACTGTCTCCTGACCTCTTCCATTTTCTCTCAACCATGTGGACCATTAGAGAGAGGTGGGAGCATCAATGAGGAAAACAACAAGATCAATCCCTGCAGTTTAAACATAGCACGCATAGCCTGTCGTAAATTAGAAACACATGTATGCATGCACACACACTCATGACATGATGTAATCAGCTCAAAATTGGTCTGGCTTGTTTGAAAGCCACTTAAGAGCATTACATGTCATTTTCTATTAAGAGGCTGTAGTTCCCTTCTGGGCAAGGGGCATGGGTCGTGGGTCGTGGAGAGCTATGTTGGTTTTCACAGGGACATTTCCAACGAAAATGTATGAATCCTATGGGACTAAGAGTACATGTAGTGATGGAGAGGAGGATGGAAGTGTTTGTACTATGGATAGACGTTAGACACACACATACGTAACACATGCATGGCACATAACGCTGAGCTATTAACCAAAATGTATTTAACTTTTTATTTTTTATTAACAACTAATTGACAGACGTCTGTTCAATTACTTGAATTCCATTCAGTTCATTTTTTTTGTGAGCCCAACACTCCACTTCTCTGGAGAGAAATCAGATCATTCATGAGCGAAATCAAGTCAACTGTGGGACGTTGAGCTGAAGGGAGTTGTAGTTTTCATTAAGTAAATGTTCAACCAAGTTCAGCACAGAAACGTAGTAATGAACTATAATGACCATAAAACATTGCGCCTGTTCTTTCTAGCTCAGACAGAAATGGATACACTTTTGCGCCTGCTACATTAGGTTAGAAACACACAGACCGCATGAAAGAGGAATGTACACAACACAATGGATGAGAGAGAGGGATAGCGACAGTTCGTGAAACTATGCCTCATCTACTTTGAAGAACTAGCAAAATGTTTTTTTCAGACAGCTCTACAGCATACTTAAGCAGCAGTGGTCGGAGATGTTTAAGATGAGGGAGGACAATCTTTTTTTTTTATGAGCGTGGCCTTATTTATATTACAGCATATTGAATAACTGTCATTCATATTCCATTCACCCAATTCAATGTAACATCGATAGGTTTAGACTACTAAATGATACTCACATTTTTCCTATACCCATCATGAGGTTGCTACAACCTAGCCTATTAGTGAAAGTTTAAAAAGTAGGTGCACAGGTTGAGAAAAAATGTGAGTAATCAAGGTGACAGTGACACATTCAATACTGCCTTGCACACTTTTACCTGTATCTAGCTGATCTAGGATGCAATCATTAGTCCAACAGTTGTAAACAAGAGTTTCTATTGGACAAATTCAGGTATGTTTATCCCCGTTTTGTTCCGTTTAATAAATGTTTTTCAACAGATTTGGTGGCATGAATACATCCCTGATCACACGCAAACACAGTTCACTTTCATAGCAGCCACATACAAACAGCATCATCACTTTCCTTGTTGCATCCTTTGTTCTACTCACTCTCCTCCTCTCACCCTTCCCCTTTGCTTGTGGACTTTAGAGCATAACACATCAGCTGTCTGTGACCAGGCAAAAAAAACTTTCCAAACCTTCATACCATAACCGCTAACCGCTACACACAGCCTAAATCGGTGTCACCATATAAGCTAACATCATAGCTACTAGAATTAACACGTTAGTAAACCCGCTACAGTCATGCAGTAGTTTAGCAGTTACACCAGCCCACTGGTGGCAATAAATTAATAAAACCAAAATCTTACCTTGACTTGGAAGAGTTCCAGTGCTGGTTAGCCATAGCCAGCTAGCTTACATAGCATCCTGCTCTGTTTCAGCCATGTGTTTGAGTAGGCTATACTAACTAGTTGCATTTTGTAAAGAAATGAATTTGTTCAAAACTGTTCAACTACTGTCTTTCGAGTCAACTACTCACCACATTGTATGCACTGCAGTGCTAGCTAGCTGTAGCTTATGCTTTTCTGATCCTTTGAATGCGTGGACAATGTCAGTTCATGTTGCAAGAGCTCTGATAGGTTGGAGGACGTCCTCTGGAAGTTGTCAATTACTGTGTACGTCTATGGAAGGGGGTGAGAACCATGAGCCTCCTAGGTTTTGTTTTGAAGTCAATGTACCCAGAGGAGGACTGAAACTAGCTGTCCTTCAGCTACAACATGGTGCTACCCTACAGTGTGCTGTTGAGGCTACTGTAACCTTCATTGCAAAACAGTGTGTTTTAATCAAATATTTGGTGACGTGAATATGTTTAGTATAGTTTGATCTAAAAAGGATAACTTTAATGTTTCACTATTTTTATTTTTATGAAATCCACTGAGGTGGATGGTCCTCCCCTTACTCCTCTGAGGAGCCTCCACTGTTAAGCTGGCTAGCCTAACTAAAGCTAGGATGACTAACGACAGTACAGTATGGGGAGCATAGAGATAACGTTGTCTGGCTGGCTGCTCAAATCAAAGTTTATTTGTCACGTGCGCCGAATACAACAGTTGTAAACCTTACAGTGAAATGCTTACTTACAGGCTCTAACCAATGGTGCGAAAAAACGTGTGTGTGTGTGTAGGTAAGTAAAGAAATAAAACAACAGTAAAAAGACGTGAAAAAAGAGTAGCAAGGCTATATACAGACACCTGTTAGTCAGGCTTATTGAGGTAGTATGTACATGTAAGTATTGTTAAAGCGACTATGCATATATGATGAACAGAGAGTAGCAGAAGCGTAAAAAGAGGGGTTGGCGGGTGGTGGGACTGTGCGGGAGCACTAGTTGGTCGGGCCAATTTAGGTAGTATGTACATGAACGTATAATTAAAGTGACTATGCATATAAGATAAATTCGAGAGAAGCAGCAGCATAAAAGAGGGGTTGTGGGGGGGAGGTGGGGGGGGGGGGTACACAATGCAAAACAGTTGAAAAGCCTTATTGTCCTAGACTTGGCACTCTGGTACCGCTTGCCATGCGGTAGTTGAGAGAACAGTCTATGACTGGGGTGGCTGGGATCTTTGACAATTTTTAGGGCCTTCCTCTGACTCCGCCTTGTGTAGAGGTCCTGGATGGCAGGCAGCTTTGCCCCAGTGATGTACTGGGCCGTACGCACTACTCTTTGAAGTGCTTTGCGGTCGGAGGCCGAGCAATTGCCGTACCAGGCAGTGATGCAACCGGTCAGGATGCTCTCGATGTTGCAGCTGTAGAACTTTTGAGGATCTCAGGACCCATGCCAAATCTTTTTGGTTTCCTGAGGGGGAATAGGCTTTGTCGTGCCCTTTTCACGACTGTCTTATTGTGTTTGGACCAATCTAGTTTGTTGTTGATGTGGACACCAAGGAATTTGAAGCTCTCAACCTGCTCCACTACAGCCCCGTCAATGAGAATGGGGACGTGCTCGGTGCTCCCTTTCGTGGGTGAACAGGGAGTACAGAAGGGGACTGAGCACGCACCCCGGGGGATCTCCAGTGTTGAGGATCAGCGTGGCAGATGTGTTGCTACCTACCCTCACCACCTGGCGGCGGCCTGTCAGGAAGTCCAGGATCCAGTTGCAGAGGGAGGTGTTTAGTCCCAGGATCCTTAGCTTGGTGATTAGCTTTGCGGGTACTATGGTGTTGAACGCTGTGCTGTAGTCAATTAACAGCATTCTCACATAGGTGTTCCTTTTGTCCAGGTGGGAAAGGGCAGTGTGGAGTGAAATGCCATACAACACTCCTTCCGTGGCCTCCAACTGCTCTTATATGCAAGTAAAACTAAATGCATGCTATTCAATCGATCACTGCCCGCACCTGCTCGGCCGTCACTACTCTGGACGGCTCTGATTTAGAATACGTGGACAACTACAAATACCTGGGTGTCTGGTTAGACTGTAAACTCTCCTTCCAGACTCACATTAAGCATCTCCAATCCAAAATTAAATCTAGAATCGGCTTCCTATATCGCAACAAAGCATCCTTCACTCATGCTGCCAAACATACCCTCGTAAAACTGACCATCCTACCGATCCTCGACTTCTGTGATGTCATCTATAAAATAGCCTCCAACACTTTACTCAACAAACTGGAGGCAGTCTATCACAGTGCATCCGTGCAAAGTGCAAAGCCCCATACACTACCCACAATTGCGACCTGTACGCTCTCGTTGGTTGGCCCTCGCTTCATACTCGTCACCAAATCCACTGGCTACAGGTTATCTACAAGTCTCTGCTAGGTAAAGGTCTTACTCACGTCAGCTACGGAGAGCGTGATCACACAGTCGTTCGGAACAGCTGATGCTCTCATGAGTGCCTCAGTGTTGCTTGCCTCGAAGCGAGCATAGAAGTGATTTAGCTCGTCTGGTAGGCTTGTGTAATAGTTTGCAAGCCCTGCCACATCCGACGAGCATCGGAGCCGGTGTAGTATGATTCAATCTTAGCCCTGTATTGACGCTTTGCCTGTTTGATGGTTCGTCGCAGGGCATAGTGGGATTTCTTGCAAGCTTCCGGGTTAGAGTCCCGCATCTTGAAAGCGGCAGCTCTACCCTTTAGCTCAGTGCGAATGTTGCTTTAATTTTTGCTTGTAAGCAGGAATCAGGAGGATAGAGTTGTGGTCGGATTTACCAAATGGAGGACAAGGGTGAGTTTTGTACGCGTCTCTGTGTGTGGAGTACAGGTGATCTAGAATTTTTTTCCTCTCTGGTTACACATTTAACATGTTGATAGAGATATGGTACGCACGCAAGCACACACACACACACACACACACACACACACACACACACACACACACACACACACACACACACACACACACACACACAAACACACACACACGGGGAGCAGAAAGAAGTGTCTTCATAACACTCAGTTCATAATTCAGAGAAGTGTTAATAATTAAGCAGTGTTCTCGTTTTAAATCATGTAGCTACAGTCCAACACTCCACTACACCTGAGCCCTTGCAGCTCTCACCATACTGGCAAGAGAGATCATTATGTACTATGCAGAGTCAGCCCATGAAGTGTGTGTGTGTGCAAAAGAGCCATCATCACTGTGCGTGCGTGTGTGCGCGTGTGCGTGCGAGCGTGTGTGAGCGTGTGCGTGCTTGCGTGAGCGTGTGTGTGTGAGTGTGTGTGCGTGTGTGTGCGTGCTTGTGCGTGCCTGCCAAAAAAAGTGCAAAGTAGCTGGCAAGGTATTGCTGTGTGTCAGCTGCTGAAGAAAACGTATCTCTATGAACTCTGTTTTCAGTTTCCAGACATCAGTAACTTTTGAAATATTTGCTTCTTTCTCACGTACATGTGTGTGTGCGCGCGCCCTATTGCATTTTCACTCATACATTTCACAAGTGTGTAGTTACATTAGATCTATATTGTCAGATAAACATATACATAAAACTAAATCAAAGGGGCACCCGAGTGGCTCAAGTCTATGGCACTGTATATCAGTTTTAGTGGCGTCATTAGAGACCCTGGTTCAATCCCGGGCTGTATCATAACCAGCCGTGATCGGGTGGCGCACAATTGGCCCAGCGTTGTCCGGGTCAGAGGAGCGTTTAGCCGGAGTAGGCCATCATTGTAAAATAAGAATTTGTTCTTAACTGACTTGCCTAGTTAAATAAAGGTTCAATTTAAAACATATATACATCTAATATGCCTTTTATTCCATAGGATTAGATTACCGTCCAGTCCCTCTTTACTCCTCTGTCCTCGCTCTCAATGATGACATCATCCCTAGCGTGTGTTGCGTAATCACAGTGATCTGATCGGGCTACTAGGCACAGACTGCTCAAACAGAGCTGCAATCGTGATGACATTTTACCAGAACTGGTTGTCTTGGTAACATACATTCAATGAATGAACGCACTGGCGATTTTGAGGATGGAATCTTATAAGGGCGACTGAAGGCTACATTTGCTACTTTAAGTTTGGCTTGGGGGGGAGTGAGAGAGCGGGAGAGAGAAAGGGTGGGAGACAGAGAAAGAAGAGAGAGCAAGAGCAAACAAGAGCGAGACTAATACAGAGAGTACAGCATAAGAGTACAGTCTTCAAATGCTCAGATCCCTTTTCCTTTTTTCTTGGGTCCTCTACCCTCTCCAGTTCTACCTCCCTTCTGCCGTTGTGAGTTGCTGAAAGGAAAACATCCCCTGCGGGCCAGCATGGAGGTGGAATGTAGAGAGGAGAGGCCCGGCAAGAGGTAGTGAATGCCTGGGTGCGTGAGTATCACAGCTGGCACACTGTAGTGGTGTGAGGGTCATGTCCGTTAACTTATGTGCCAGCGCACACGTGCATGAGCACACGCACATGCACACATGCACGCATAAACACACACACACACATCCTGGCAGGAGACAAGGGACATGGCATGTTGCCATGGTAACTGGAGGGGGACTGAGAGGTTGTTCAGTGCATCGGCCAGGCTGTCCGTGTGCATACCTGATGGGAGATGCTGACTCGTCTGAGCAAGGAAATAGAATATACTGTGGAGTCCTTAGATCAGTCACATATACAGACCAATAATAAAAAAGTCCTCAAAAGAGAGAGAGGGAGAGAGGAGGAGAAAAAAGAGAGTGTAGGTCATCCTGTAGGTCATCCTGTCAAGAACATGAGGTGTTAAAGTTCAACAGAAAGAAATCCTGACTGAGTGTGGAGAGATGCAGAAGAATGGATTAGCAGGGAGACGTAATGTTCCTCAGTGCAGGAACAGGTGTGTGTGTGTGTGTGTGTGTGTGTGTGTGTGTGTGTGTGTGTGTGTGCGAGTAGGGCTGTGACGGTCATGACATTTTGTCAGCCAGAAACTGTCAAGCAAATTACTGCTGGTCTCACGGTAATTGACCGTTAATTAACATAAACATGTTTAGCATCTCCTGGCTTCCACGCATAGCCTACAAGCTACTGATGTGGACCTTTGGAACATCTACATTTGAAAAAGTCTAATGAATCCATTTAAAGGGTAACTCTCAACCCCAAATTCAGCCTTTGCCCAACCCCCTCATAAATGTAGTTGTACCTGATCCCAAACCCTTTCTCACTAAAGCATACTTACCCGCTCTGCAAGCACACAATATACTCTTATAACCTCCCCCCGGCCGATTATAAGAGTATATTGAGCCTGGTTCCTCTCTAGGTTTCTTCCTAGGTTCCTGCCTTTCTAGGGAGCTACCGTGCTTCTACTTCTGCATTTGCTTGGATTTCTGTATAAGCACTTTGTTGATGTAAAAAGTGATTTAAAAATACATTTGATTGATTGATTGAAATATGGCTCTGGACAGTTTGCTCACAGTGGCGCCAAGTTCCTGACATCTATTGACACTTGCGGTGTATACAGTACCAGTGGCGCCAAGTTCCTGACATCTATTGACACTTGCGGTGTATACAGTACCAGTGGAAATAGAGCTACTGCGTAAATACTTCAATCTGGGTTGGATTGAATTGAGCCCTTAATCTTCATTTTCAAGGTGATGATTGCACTTTTCTTCCCAACACATTACCGATGTGTATGAAACTGTAAGCATTAACTTTGAATTTGGTCTATGTAGAAATGTGCCTTAAAGCCTTTTGAATTTTGTGGAACGTCAGGTGTTTAGTCAAGGAAGCATCATCCAAAATATAATGGCAAAACTCCTCGTACTAAGACCATTGCCAAATAAGGTGCGCTATCTCCTGATTTAATAGTAAGCCTTGAGGTGGTACGACACAGCACATCTAGAAGGGAGTGGATTTCATTCTCCATTGAGATGATGTAGAGGGACCTTCTCAAAGTGCCTCTACATCAACATTTCAATGACAGAGTTGAATCTCTAGCGGCAAAAAGAGCTAGATTTACTACTAAAAGACCAAAATATAAACATTTTGCAACAAAGTGTCAAAATAAAGATCATAATTGACGTGTTTGACTATAACTAAGCCTAAAACATCTGGTTTTCATTTTTATTTTCATGATTACTCTTTACTATAAACTGGATGGTTAGAGACCTGAATTCTGATTGTGTGACAGCTGTAGTATATCAGACCATATACCACGGGTATGACAAAACGTTTATTTTTACTGCTCTAATTACATTGGTAACCAGATTATAATAGCAATTAGGCCCCTCGGGAGTTTGTGGTATATGGCCAATAAACCACGGCTAAGGCCGGTATTCAGGCACTCAGGGTTGGGTCGTGCTTAAGAACAGTCCTTAGCAGTGGTATATTGGCCATATTTATTTATTTAACCATTTACCACATCTCCTCCTACCTTACTGCTTTAATGTAGCCTACACCATCATAATAAAGTAATTGTTTATTTTAGACAGGTCTAATCTTGTTTTTACATATCCTAAATAATATGTATGAAATTAGTTTTGATTTAGAATGGGACATTATCACCCACCTGTCGGAACAGGGCCAGGGGGAAAAATACGTCATCCGTATGCATGCACTTGAATAGCGAATGGAGGACCCTTTTCCCGCGGTTCATTTTCATGTCAGCCAGGTAGGCTACTCCGGCTGTAAAGCGAAGCAATGTGCTTAATACATGGATAGTTTATAAATAAATATAGTAGGCCTAGCCTATAGAAAGCTGATGGGATCCTCCTTTTTAAGAGGCCATCTAAACTCTGTTTTCTCACGCAATTGCATAGCCTAGGCCATATAAAAATGTTGCGCAACATAGGCTTGCTTTTCAGAACACATTTCATTACATGCATCAACCAGCTATGAGGAGCTAGCTCTCACTGCGCAACAGGTGATCCTATTCCGCTCAAACTGAATGTCAGGGATCTCATGACGTGTTCGATTTGATTTTCAATTACATTTGCATTGATGCCAGAGTGATTAGAGGGACAATTGAGCGCTTAGAGCAGTGGTTCTTAACCTTGTTGGAGGTACTGAACCCCACCAGTTTCATATGCGCATTCACCGAACCCTTGACAAAAAAATCTAATTCAAAACATAGGTATATATTTGACTGGTGCACAAAATGAACCGTGCATCAACATCACTGTCTTCAAAGAACAAAATCATCAAAACATTTTCACACAGATGATCATTTTCAAACAAAAACAAAAACATAATAATGAATATTTACTGCAAATCAGTGTGACTTCTGCTGTTGCCTTTCAGAGACCAGTTCAGAAATGCGCGGCTTCACCTTGGCAAGTGCCACTCTCATGTCATTTTCGCAACAAAGTCTGTTCCTTTTCTTCGTTTTTATGTCCAGCATCCTCGAAAAGGATTGCTCGCAAAGATATGTTGTAACACACGGTATGAACATCTCCAGAGCTTTCTTAGCAATAACAGGGTACGTTACCATTTGTTGACACCAAAACGTTGAAAGCGTTGTTGTTCTGAAGAGTTGCTGTTGAACCTGGCTCTGCTGAATTTCAATGATTTCATCGAAGTATTCATCATTGACATCTGTTGTCTCAACACTAAACGTGAACGGCTGTCTCACCCATGCTGGACATGACTCTCTTGTAGGGAAGTATCCGTCGAGAGACTTTGCAAGCTCATCTAAGTGCGTGGCAATTGCTTGCTTCAGTTCCGCGGGTACAGAAATGTCTCCGATTCCAGATACATCTTCGATCTTACTTACACAGTCGTCCAGCAGGGGAAAGTTTGCGAAGTTATTGTTCTCTGTTCGTCGTTTCCATAACGGTAGCTTTTTTTGAAAAGCCTTCAGGTTTTCCTCCGCTTCGATGATGTTGACTCCACCGCCCTGCATATTTTGATTGAGATGATTGAGAGCTGCGAAGATATCGGCCATGTACACTAAAATGAGAATGAACTCAGAATCTTTGAAGCAATCTGCATGACAATGTTGGTGCTCTTGCAAAAACAGGGCTAATTCCACACGCACGGCAAAAACACGATTCAGCACCTGTCCCCGGGATAACCACCTAACGTTAGAATGGTACAGAAGTACTTCGAATTCAGAGCCCATTTCTTTACACAGCTCACTGAAGATGCGATGCCGCAGAGCACTAGTTCGCACATAGTTCACGCATTCTACTACAATTTTTAATACTTCTGCCAGTTTTGGAGGCAAGGTTTTTGTTGCCAACGCATGCCTGTCCAGAATACAATGCGTAACAATGATGTGTGGTGCATCGGCTTTCACTAGCGCACCAAAACCAGACTTTCTTCCCAGCATCCCACGAAAGATTGTTGTCTTTGAAGAAGTCATCCACAAGTTTCTTCACATCGGCTGCCTTAGTTGTTGTTGTAAGAGGCTTACAAAATAAAAAATCTTCCTTTATCACGTCGTCTTTCACATAGCGCACGAATACAGCAATCTGGCTTAGATTGGAAACGTCTGTGGTCTCGTGGAGTTGAAGGCTGAATTTTGCCAGGCTTGAAATCAGATCTGCAACTACTTGAGCCAAGATGTCTTTGCTCATGTCCTCTATTCTGTCGCTGATGGTGTCATTTGAAAGAGGAATTTGGGATTTGGGACTTAACTTCAGCCTCTTTTCCCAGCATGATATTCGCCATCTTCAACACAGCTGGTTTTATGAGTGTTTCACCAATGGTGTGTGGTTTGCCCTGCTTTGCGATCAGGTAAGCAACTTCATAAGATGCTGTGAGGATCGGTTTGTTGATGGGTACAAAGCCGAGAACAGGCAGAGTAGCCTTTTCATCGAATCTGGCTCTCTTCACCTTGAATTCAGCTAGCGTTGTGTTCTTGTATTTTCCATCTCCATGCAGCTTAAGGAAGTGTTTTCTTAGTTTTGCCGGTGCTAGACTAGAATTGCTCAACTTGGCATTGCATATCATGCAGTTAGGATACTGACTCCCATCACTTTCCGTTATACATGTAAATCCATATTGTACATATTCGTCCGACCACTTTCCTTTTTTGCTCGACATAGTAAGTATGAAGGGATTAAAATATTAAGAAAGAAATCACAAGACGTACCATCATGACAGTCACAAGTCGACTACTGAGCGCACCAAATTCCCTGCAGCACAGATAGGCCAAGCGATGTAGCGTGATCACCTGCAGCCAATGATGGCCAAGCGGAGCGTGTCATCACGAATCATATGAATCGGATGTGTGTCTTGACATCCGCCGAACCCCTGAGACTGACTCACCGAACCCCTGGGGTTCGATCGAACCCAGGTTAAGAACCACTGGCTTAGAGGGACAATGGAGCGCTGAGTACAAGCCCTTTAGCGACTTGCATTTAGCAAGTTTGGTAGGCTACTAATGACCATCAGAGGCATCACACTGTTTAGTGTGTTTTGCACCTGATGGAGCTGTTTCGGTTGTTTCTTTTGTTCCTTGTTGTATTTAGTGTTCAGTTTATTAAAATAAGGATGAACACTTACCACGCTGCATCTTGGTCCTCACCTTCTTCCACCAACGGTCGTTACAGTTCCTTTAAGGTGTGGTGAGGTGTGTTGGGATGTCAATCAGTTTTTGGTTGTTTATACTCGTTTTATAAGCTCAAGGCCAGGAAAAACAATATGTTTTTTTTTTTTTACCAGTACCTGAATGTATTTTTTCTGTTCTGTGTTTATTTGTTGCAATAAAATACACACACACTCCGGGTCATCGCAGCTATTTAGCTGCTACCGAGTGGCCCAGCCCCGAAGTTAGCCTTGAGCCAGGCCCATCTCCCGGCCTGCTCAGTGGACCCAATGGACCAAGGTGATTACTCGTCTCCCGGACTCTTCACTAACACGACTAGAAGCCACTACATCACCGGATTCCTGCCGTAAGCTCTGGACCTTTGCATCGGATCATCACAGCTAGCTAGTTGCTACCAAGTGGCTATAGTGGCTAACACCCTTGTCCCAAAGCTAGCACCAGTTAGCCTCAAGCCAGGCGCATCTCCCGGCTAGCAAACAAAATTACTCCATCTACAATACCTCTTTTGCCAATTGGCCTGGACCCTTTCTCGACACGGAGCCCTGCCGGTCCGTCACGACTGGTCTGCCGACGTAATTCCGTTCGATGTGCCCTTAACCGGCCTTTGCCGGATGTCGGTGAAGACGCTTCTGCTAGTCCCGGCCTGCTAACTTTATGAACACCGTGTCTCCCGCTTGCTAGCGTAGTAACGACTTCCTAACGGCTTCCCTGTTTCATCTATTGCTGTTCACTGGACCCTATGATCACTTGGCAACATAGCTGATGCCTGCTGGAGTGTTCATTAATCACGGTACTCCATTTTATTTATTTTGTTTATCCGTCGGCCCCAGCCTCGAACTCAGGCCCTGTGTGTAGTTAACTGACCCTCTTTGCACATTCATCGTCATTTTACCTGTTGTTGTTGTCTTAGCTGTTGTTGTCTTACCCATTGTTGACTTAGCTAGCTCTCCCAATCGACACCTGTGATTGCTTTATGTCTCTCTCTAATGTCAATATGCATTGTATACCGTTGTTTAGGATAGTTATCATTGTTTTAGTTTACTGTGGAGGCCCTAGTCCCACTCAACATGCCTCAGATAGCTCTTTTGTCCCACCTCCCACACATGCGGTGAACTCACCTAGCATAACTAGTGCCTCCAGAGATGCAACCTCTCTTATCGTCAATCAATGCCTAGGTTTACCTCCACTGTACCCGCACCCTACCATACCCCTGTCTGTACATTATGCCCTGAATCTATCCTACCACGCCCAGAAATCTGCTCCTTTTATTCTCTGTCCCCAACACACTAGACAAACAGTTTTGATAGCCTTTAGCCGTACCCTCATCCTACTCCTCCTCTGTTCCTCGGGTGATGTAGAGGTTAACCCAGGCCGTGTGTGTCCCCAGGTGCTCTCATTTGTTGACTTCTGTAACCGTAAAAGCCTTTGTTTCATGCATGTTAACATCAGAAGCCTCCTCCCTACGTTTGTTTTACTCACTGATTTAGCACACTCCGCCAACCCTGATGTCCTTACCGTGTCTGAATCCTGGCTTAGTAAGGCACAACATTTTCCGTCAAGATAGAACTGCCAATGTCACGCCCTGACCTTAGAGAGCCTTTTTATTTCTCTATTTGGTTAGGTCGGGTGTGATTTGGGTGGGCATTCTAGTTTTTCTTTGATGGCAGGGTATGGTTCCCAATCAGAGGCAGCTGTCTATCGTTGTCTCTGATTGGGGATCATACTTAGGCAGCCTTTTTTCCACCTTTAGCTTGTGGGATCTTGTTTGTGTGTAGTTGCTTTCTCTACTGCAAGTAGCTTTACGTTCGTGTTTGTATTTTGGTGTTTTTTTGGTGTCATTTAAAAGAAAAGAAAAATGTACGCCTACCATGCTGCACCTTGGTCCAATCCATCTTTCGTGACAGAAGATCCCACCACAAACGGACCAAGCAGCGTGGCCAGGAGGAGCAGACATCCTGGACATGGGAGGATATCTTGGGGATCCTGGATGTGGGAGGAGATCCGGAAGGGATCGCCTTCCATGGGAGCAGACGGAGGCAGCGAGGGAGGAACAGCGATGACACCGGGGTTCGCGACCACGAAGGAAGCATGAGAGGCAGGCCCAACATTTTTTTGGGGGGGGCAAAGGGGTGGTTGGCTGAGCCAGGCTTCAGACCAGAGGCTATTCCCCGCACTCGTTTTAAGGAGCGTGTGACCGTTCAGGCACCATGTTATGCGGGGATATGCACTGTATCTTCCGTGCGCATTCACAGCCGGTGCGCTCGGTGCCAACTCCTCGCACTTGCCGTGCGAAAGTGAGCATACCGCCAGGACGGGTTGTGCTGGCTCAGCGCTCCTGGTCTCCAGTACGCCTCCTCGGTCCAGGATATCCTGCGCCTTCTCTACACACTGTATTGCCAGGGCGCCTTCATAGCCCAGTGCATCCTGTGCCAGCGCCCCGCACTTCCCGGGCTAAAGTGAGCATCCAGCCAGGACGCGTTGTGCCAGCTCTACGCTCCAGACTTCCAGTGCGCCTCCTCGGTCCAGGATATCCTGCGCCGGCTCTACGCACTGTCGCCAGTGCGCCTTCACAGCCCAGTGTGTCCTGTGCCAGCGCCGCGCACTTGCCGGGCTAAAGTGAGCACCCAGCCAGGACTCGTTGTGCCAGCTCTATGCTCCAGACCTCCAGTGCGCCTCCAAGGTCCAGTATATCCTGTGCCTGCTCCACGTCCGAAGCCTCCAGTGATGATCCATGGCCCGAAGCCTCCAGTGATGATCCATGGCCCAGAGCCTCCAGTGATGATCCATGGCCCGAAGCCTCCAGAGACGATCCAAGGTCCAGAGTCTCCAGCGTTGGTCTGCGGTTCAGAGTCTCCAGCGACGGTCTGCGGTCCAGAGTCTCCAGCGACGGTCTGCGGTCCAGAGTCTCCAGCGACAGTCTGCGGTCCAGAGTCTCCAGCGACTGTCTGCGGTCCAGAGTCTCCAGCAACGGTCCAGAGCCTCCAGCGACGGTCGGCGGGCTCCGGTCTGCGGTCCAGAGCCTCCTGCGAGGGTTCCCAGTCCGGAGTCCCCGGCGACGATCTACGGTCCGGATTCCCCGGCGACGATCCACGATCGGGTTCCTCCGGCGACGATCTAAGGTCCGGAGTCCCTGGCTACGATCTACGGTCCGGTTCCTCCGGCGACGAACCACGGTCCGGAGCCTCTAACGACGATCCACGGTCCGGTTCCACTGAAGCATAGGGATCAGCGAGCGGAGCGGGGTCTACGTCCCGAACCGGAGCCGCCACCGAGGCTAGATGCCCAACCGGACCCTCCCCCATGGAGTCAGGTTTTGCGGCCGGAGCAAAGTTCTGTCATACTATCCAGGTCTATGCCCAAAGAGTTCGAGCTTCTAATTTTAAAAATGAATCTCTCCAGAAATAAGTCTCTCACTGTTGCCGCCTGTTATAGACGCCCCTCAGCTCCCAGCTGTGCTCTGGACATCATATGTGAATTGGTTGCCCCCCCATCTATCTTCAGATTTCATTCTGTTAGGTGACCTAAACTGGGATATGGCTAACACCCTCCTACAATCTAAACTAGGTGACCTCAATCTCACACCAATTATCAAGGAACCCACCAGGTACAACCCTAAATCCATAAACATGGGCACCCGCATAGATATTATCCTAACCAACTTGCCCTCCAAATACACCTCTGCTGTTTTCAATCAGGATTTCAACAATCACTGCCTCATTGACTGCATCCGTTATGGGTCCCCAGTCAAACGACCACAGCCCAGTGTGTCCAATGCCAGCGCCGCGCACTTGCCGGGCTAAAGTGAGCACCCAGCCAGGACTCGTTGTGCCAGCTCTATGCTCCAGACCTCCAGTGCGCCTCCAAGGTCCAGTATATCCTGTGCCTGCTCCACGTCCGAAGCCTCCAGTGATGATCCATGGCCCGAAGCCTCCAGTGATGATCCATGGCCCAGAGCCTCCAGTGATGATCCATGGCCCGAAGCCTCCAGAGACGATCCAAGGTCCAGAGTCTCCAGCGTTGGTCTGCGGTTCAGAGTCTCCAGCGACGGTCTGCGGTCCAGAGTCTCCAGCGACGGTCTGCGGTCCAGAGTCTCCAGCGACAGTCTGCGGTCCAGAGTCTCCAGCGACTGTCTGCGGTCCAGAGTCTCCAGCAACGGTCCAGAGCCTCCAGCGACGGTCGGCGGGCTCCGGTCTGCGGTCCAGAGCCTCCTGCGAGGGTTCCCAGTCCGGAGTCCCCGGCGACGATCTACGGTCCGGATTCCCCGGCGACGATCCACGATCGGGTTCCTCCGGCGACGATCTAAGGTCCGTAGTTCCTGGCTACGATCTACGGTCCGGTTCCTCCGGCGACGAACCACGGTCCGGAGCCTCTAACGACGATCCACGGTCCGGTTCCACTGAAGCATAGGGATCAGCGAGCGGAGCGGGGTCTACGTCCCGAACCGGAGCCGCCACCGAGGCTAGATGCCCAACCGGACCCTCCCCCATGGAGTCAGGTTTTGCGGCCGGAGCAAAGTTCTGTCATACTATCCAGGTCTATGCCCAAAGAGTTCGAGCTTCTAATTTAAAAAATTAATCTCTCCAGAAATAAGTCTCTCACTGTTGCCGCCTGTTATAGACGCCCTTCAGCTCCCAGCTGTGCTCTGGACATCATATGTGAATTGGTTGCCCCCCCATCTATCTTCAGATTTCATTCTGTTAGGTGACCTAAACTGGGATATGGCTAACACCCTCCTACAATCTAAACTAGGTGACCTCAATCTCACACCAATTATCAAGGAACCCACCAGGTACAACCCTAAATCCATAAACATGGGCACCCGCATAGATATTATCCTAACCAACTTGCCCTCCAAATACACCTCTGCTGTTTTCAATCAGGATTTCAACAATCACTGCCTCATTGACTGCATCCGTTATGGGTCCCCAGTCAAACGACCACCCCTCATCACTGTCAAACGCTCCCTAAAACACCTCTACAAGCAGGCCTTTCTAATCGACCTGGCCCGGGTATCCTGAAAGGATTTTGACCTCATCCCGTCAGTAGAGGATGCCTGGTTATTCTTTAAAAGTAATTTCCTCACCATCTTAAATAGGCATGCCCCTTTCAAAAAATTTAGAACTAAGAACAGATATAGCCAGCCCTTGGTTCACTCCAGACCTGCCTGCCTTCGACCAGCACAAAAACATCCAGTGGCGTACAGCACTAGCATCGAATAGTCCCTGCGATATGCAACTTTTCAGGGAAGTCAGGAACCAATACACACAGTCAGTTAAGAAAGCAAAGGCTAGCTTTTTCAAACAGAAAGCTCTAACTCCAAAACGTTTTGGGACACTGTAAAGTCCAAGGAGAATAAGAACACCTCCTCCCAGCTGCCCACTGCACTGAGGCTAGGAACCACTGTTACTACTGCTAAATCCACGATAATCGAGAATTTTAATAACATTTCTCTACGGCTGGCCATGCTTTCCTCCTGGCTACCCCAACCCGGCCAACAGCTCTGCACCCCCCGCAGCTACTTGCCCAAGCCTTCGCAGCTTCTCCTTCACCCAAATCCAGATAGCAGATGTTCTGAAAGGGCTGCAAAACCTGGACTAGTACAAATCAGCTGGGCTAGACAATCTGGACCCTCTCTTTCTAAAATTATCCGCCCCCATTATTGCAACCCCTATTACTAGTCTGTTCAACCTATCTTTCGTATCATTCAAGATTCCTAAAGATTGGAAAGCTGCCGTGTCAAATCGGAGGGCCTGTTGTCCGGTCCTCTGGCAGTCTCTATGGGGGTACCACAGGGTTAAATTCTCGGGCCGACTCTCGTCTATATTTATATCAACGATGTCGCTCTTGCTGCGGGTGATTCCTTGATCCACCTCTATGCAGACGACACCATTCTGTACGTTTGGCCCTTCTTTGGACACTGTGTTAACAAACCTCTAAACAAGCTTCAATGCCATACAACACTCCTTCCTTGGCCTCCAAATGCTCTTAGACGCTAGTAAAACTAATGGCATGCTTTTTAACTGATCGCTGCCTGCACCCGCCGCCCGACTAGCATCACTACTCTGGACAGTTTTGACTTAGAATATGTGGACAACTACAAATACCTAGGTATCTGGCTAGACTGCAAACTCTCCTTCCAGACTCATATTAAACATCTCCAATCCAAAATTAAATCTAGAATCGGCTTCCTATTTCGCAACAAATCCTCCTTCCCTCATGCTGCCAAACATACCCTCATAAAACTGACTATACTATCGATCCTCGACTTCGGCGATGTCATTTACAAAATAGCCTCCAACACTATACTTAGCAAACTGGATGCAATCTATCACAGTGCCATCTGTTTTGTCACCAAAACCCCATATACCACCCACCACTGCGACCTGCATGCTCTCGTCGGCTGGCCCTCGCTACATATTCGTCACCAGACCCACTGGCTCCAGGTCATCTATAAGTCTTCGCTAGGTAAAGCTCCACCTTATCTCAGCTCACTGGTCACCATAACAACACCCACCCGTAGCACTCGCTCCAGCAGGTATATTTCACTGGTCATCCCCAAAGCCAACACCTCCTTCCAGTTCTCTGCTGCCAATGACTGGAACAAATTGCAAAAATCACTCAAGTTGGAGACTTATATCTCCCTCACTAACTTTAAGCATCAGCTATCTGAGCAGCTTACCTATCGCTGCAGCTGTACACAGCCCATCTGTAAATAGCCCATCCAACTACCTATCCCCATATTGATTTTATTTACTTTGTTTTGCTCTTTTGCTCACCAGTATTTCACTCCAGTATCTATCACTCCAGTGTTAATTTGCTAAATTGTAATTACTTCGCTACTATGGCCTATTTATTGCCTTACCCCCTTACGCCATTTGCACACACTGTATATAGATTTTTCTATTGTGTTATTGACTGTACTTTTGTTTATCCCATGTGTAACTCTGTGTTGTTGTTTTTTGTCGCACTGCTTTGCTTTATCTTGGCCAGGTCGCAGTTTTAAATGAGAACTTGTTCTCAACTGGCCTACCTGGTTAAATAAAGGTGAAATTTAAAAAAATGAAAACACACACACACCCCTCAGATGCTAATGAAGTGATACATCTCATGATAGTTAGCGTTGCTTCCCGTCACTGTGCTGAGTAATATGACATTTAAGCCTCCTGTCTGTTGTTGACATGCAGCTGATTCGAAACAGATGAGTCCCTATGAATATTGAATTAATTTTCGCAACAGGAATACAGCTGACACCTAATGTTCTTTGCCACTGTTAGTTTGCTGAGTGACAGTGTTATGAAGCAAATACACCAGAAATGCTGACAAAATCCCTGATTATAACACTGAAAATAAACCCAAATTCTGAATCAGGTGCAGAGTAACACAAATCTCCCTCTAATCCTTCTTGTCCACATGGGTCAATAGAAACAAGACCTGAACGATTAGCAGGTTCAATTCCCCCAGTCAGCATGGACACAGCTGACCCACAGGTTAAACTCACACACGGGCAGTCATGCAGGCAGGCAGAGTGTGCATGCGTGTGTTTGTATGTGTGTTACTGCACATTGTGTGATTTTGTGTCCTTCTGCTCCCTTCATCTTAGCCTCGATCCTGACTAGTGTCCCAGTCCCTGCCGCTGAAAAACAGCCCCACAGCATGATGCTACCATGACTATGCTTCACCGTAGGGATGGTGCCAGGTTTCCTCCAGATATGACGCTTGGCATTCAGGCCAAAGAGTTCAATCTTGGATTCATCAGACCAGAGAATCTTGATTCTCATGGTCTGAGAGTGGGCTGTCATGTGCCTTTTACTGAGGACAGGCTGGCCACTCTTCCATAAAGGCCTGATTGGTGGAGTGCTGCAGAGATGGTTGTCCTCCCGGAAGGTTCTCCCATCTCTACAGAGGAACTCTGGAGCTCCATCAGAGTGACCATCGGATTCTTGGTCACCTCCCTGACCAAGAAACCCCCGATTCCCCCGATTGCTCAGTTTGGTCAGGTGGCCAGCTGTGTAGATTGCTGAGGAATTGTTCTTATTTAATCCATTTTAGAATAAGGCTGTAATGTAACAAAATTTGGAAAAGGTCAAGGGGTCTTAGTACTTTATGAAGGAACTGTAGCCTGGTCTACTGGCCCAAGTTGAGAGATGTGCAAGGAAGTTGAATTGGAGGAGTAGTGGAAAGGAGAGAGAGAGAGAGCAATGGAGAGAAAGGGGGGAAGGGGGAGAACGATCAAGAGGGAGTGAGAGATGAGACAGGCTCTTGTGCAGAAAAGCAGGAATAATCCCTATTAAAATAATTACAGCGTTTCAGGAGGCAAAGCGATTAAGCGGAAAACAGGCTATTAAGTATTTCTGTCTAAATATAACTCCCATATAACTCACTCAGAGAGGGCAGGGTTTGGGAGCAGGCAATACACTCCTAGAAAAGAAACGTGCCAACTAGAACATAAAAGGGTTCTTTGGCTATCCCCATAGGATAACCCTTTCCCCAGAGGTTCTACATGGAACCCAAAATAGTTCTTCCTGGAACCAAAAAGGGCCCTTCAAAGGGTTATCCTATGGGGACAGCCGAAGAACCAGTTGGAACCCTTTTTTTCTAAGAGTGTAGGGTAAAGAGTTGCGTATGCGCATCTGTGCGTGTGAGTGAGTGATTGAGTGTGTTTGACTTAGGTGTGTGTTTGGTTGGTGTCTGTGTGTTGCTTCTAGGACAGGGGCGAGATTTGGGAGGTGGTGTGTTAACAGTGAGATCAAGAGAATGCTTGGCAGGAACGCAGTCTCGTTAAACCCCAGGATTCCACATGGAAAACCCTCGCACACAAGGGCCCAGAAAAACACACAAGTGCCCAGAAAAACACACACGCCCACGGAAAAAACACACACGCCAACCCACCCACGGGCAATGCAAACACACCAAGTGCCATTAGAATAGAGCGTACATATCTGCACATCCTCACAACACACACGTGCACTCACACACAAAACTCACTCCCCATACACACAGACTGCATTGACTGCAATAAACCAAAGCTCAAACAGCAATAATATTGATAGAACAATGTGTAAAAATAGGGAAGGCAGAATTATCGTTTAAATTGTGTAACTGTCAATTATGGACAATAATCAAACAAAAAAAATGGAATAGTCAATCATCTTAATACATATACATTCAGTTTAGGAGAAATGGGGATTCAACATTATATTCAAGTAGATATAGTTTACCCTTACCCTTTAGTATTTTTGTTTTACATGAAGTGGGAAAAGTTTATGAACAGAACGACAGTCAGCTTCATTTCCAAAAGTGGTAAAATCTATTGTTTAAGATTGGGGTGTCACCCCTGTGTTGTAGCTCATTTTTAAATATGCATTAGAATTGTAACGTCTGCTTCCAGCTCACACTCCCAAACACATAGATCCCCTGAACGCAGCTCACGCTCCAGATCCCAATCACGTGAATTCTGATCACCTGTTCACACACCTGTATGTCATTATCACACACTATTTAGTTCAGTTCTTTGCACCCCATCATTGTGAGGTATTGTTTGTTTTGTGACACACTTCTAGTCGGAGTGCTGGGTTTCCTGTAATTTAATCCTCCCATGTATGATAGTTTTGCCTGCCTCACTAATAATGTATTTTGCCTATTCTCTCCCTGTACTTTAGCCTATCGGATTTCCTGTTATCAACCTATTACCTGATCTCCCAGACGACGTTACTAGCCTTTTCCCTGCATGTACTGTTGCCTTTTTGGACCCCCTGTGTATGACCTTCTGCCTGCCCCTGGACCCAGCTACCTGCCTCCTCCTGTGGTCCTTTACAAATAAACACCTGCTTCGCCCTGCGTGTGAAAACAGCTCTATCTCCCATCGTGTTTATTACAATATTGCATTACAAGCTCAAACATTTTTCCAACATTACAATTATGACATTAACCATGGTAATTTGCATGACAATGAATCATTACCAAACATTCCTTAATCACAGCACTACCTATAACACTATCCCCGTCTGCCATGTGTATCTGAATTCTCAACCCCTGTTACTTTCTTTTCTTTCATCTGTACTCCAGTCTTCCCTACAGTATATCCTCCAGGAATCCCTCCGGTCTTCCCCATAGGAGTGCCATGTACACTCATTCTGAAGCTTCAATTTGAATCTTCAACAGAATCTCTCACTTCCTGCTATCTGAGCAATTGGTTTTACAGAGACGGGGAAAACGACACCAAACACATTTCAGCCACTGCAGGAAAACACAGGTTGCAATATAGCAGGCATGTCTGTAAACATACACTTTGTTATTGTGGGAATAGGAGATGTGTGTGTTGTGTGTGTGTGTATCAGACTTCCCCACCGTATTAGGTTTTAGGACAAGACCTACCTGGAATCTTACCTTTTGGTTAAATAGTTACACCAATCTGGCAAAAAAACATGAATCTTAACTTCCAAATCGAGGCCTGACCTACCTGGCTCAGTGCAGTTTTTGGACGGGGGGCCCAACAGAGGGTCTGTCTCGTTGTCCCAGGATTCCTGTAGTAGCCTTCGAGTCTCCCACCCGGCACCCTCCTCAGTAGTAATGCTTGAGAGGTCATATCCTGGGATGGACCAAGAGAATATTGTTAAGAGTTAAAATCACACTCTGTTAGGTGCGTATACCATAAAAGAGTGGGCCACCAACAAAAAAATTTAACAGTGGAGCAAATACATCCCATAACATTCACACACTGTACAAATATATTTTGACTTCCATGACATAAATGTGGGTATATCTGTCGGTCGTGTGAGGCTAGATTGGAGCTAGCAGTGCAGAGTTCATGGAATGTGTTCTTCAGAATGTAAGAATGTCACATAGGATGCAGAGCTCAGCCCCATTCCCATTATTAGATACCAGCGCTTCGAAAATCTGGTTAGTCGGAATAAGATGAGATCATTAGGAGCATCCCTACGGCAACACAGTCTGCGGTGGCGTGCTCCGGAGGCCCTGGGGTGATCATTCTGGCGGCTCAGTCATCTGGGTCACCATGTCCTCAGGCCACCGCCTCCAACTCAATGCAGCTCCCAAGATGCAACAGGGCCTGACATTAGGATTTGGCAATGCCTGCTAATAATAGCCCTTACTATATTTATCAAAACAGGGATTAAAAACAAATCACAGCTTCGCTCGCCTGTCCACATGTTGAGGAGCAGGCGGATAGGATGATAACATGTGGACGCTGACCCGAGAACCAAGAATGGGTCCATGTTGTGTGACTGTAATCATAGGCATTAATACAGATCCTTGAAATAAATAGAATGTCTGTCCTTGTGTTTGTTTGTGCAACCTGCACAAGACTGCAGACAATTTTGTCTTGTATTTGTAGGACAATCTTCTATTTATGATGTGAAGTGTTTATTTCAACCTTGGTGTATCAGGCCAACTGTGTGTGTCTTTCTCTCCCCCCCCCCCCCATACCAAAACACTGGAGTGGCTCTCTCTGGGGCTCTCTGATGACGCGTGTCCCAGGCAGGTAGCCTAGCAGTTAGAGCTTTGGGACAGTAATCGAAAGGTTGCTTGTTTGAATCCCCGAGCTAGTAAGGTGGAAAAAATCTGTCATTCTGAAAATGAACCCCCACAACAACTGCTCCCCGGGGGACATTGACGTTGATTAAGGCAGTCACCCGCACCTCTCTGATTCAGAGAGGGTTAAATGTGTAAGACACATGCAATGCATTCAGCTGTGCAACTGACTAGGTATCCCCTTTCCCTTTCCTTCTCATTAAGCTGTGGGAGCACTGAGCAGACTACATGTTAGGGGACAGAGGCCTTCTCCATGCAGGGCCGGCGCCAGAACAAATTCTTTGGATTGGCCATTGATTACCATAGGCAGGCAAATCTTTTCATGGGATCTCCTATGCATTCATTTTTTATGGGTGTTATAGTAAAGACCATAGGCAGCTCATGAGTTTCAAGTTTGGGGAAGCTTACAACTTATCCTACCATTTCTACCGATCTGTGTGCCAGTTGATTATTTTTATATGATTATTTTAGTGGAACAGTTTTATTTCAATAATATCATTTTGGTTTCTCAAAATTATTGTCACATTGGGCTTCTGGTGACGCAACTTAGGAAATGGCTGCCTAGTTTTTCGTACTGCACATCGGTTGGGTATTTCACCCCCTAAATTCAAGTATTTACTCTGAGCATTATAATAACTTTCGCAAAATGGAAAAGGTCTCGGAGCTACAACAACAGCCCGTAACAAGACAGCAGAAGATATAATCGTCGATGTACCAGAAATGGCTAAGAGGAACTTCGAGAAGATGTAAGAAAATAACTAAATGAGTTCAAGAAGGACATTAACCAGAACCTGGAAGAAAACAAATTAGGCGACACAGGACAATATAAGGAGAACACTACATGTCATGGACCACATTACTCAGAATAAGACAAGTGCAATATTAATCAGCCTAGATGCAGAAAAAGCATTTGATTCAGTGGGATGGGATTACCTATTCCAAGTTATGGAAAGATTTGGTTTCAACAAAGAAGTGATACAGTGCATCAAAACACTGTATTCATGTCCGACCGCTAGAATAAAGATAAATTGACATTTGACACGAACGATAAAATTAGAGCGAGGGGCAAGACAAGGCTGTAATCTATCACCCACGCTCTTCTCCTTGTACCTCGAACCATTAGCACAGGCAATAAGACAGGACCCAACTGAGGGAATAACAATAAGAGGCAGTGAACATAAGATATGCATGTATGCTGATGACGTTCTGTTATTCCTTAAAGACCCAGGCTCAAGTGTACCTAGATTGATGGATGTTTTACAAACATTTGGAACATATTCAGGGTATGTGCTTAACGTACACAAGACCCAAGCCCTAGTATATAATTATACCCCACAGGAAGAGCTGAAGAGTAGGTATAACTTCACCTGGACCTCCTCATCCATTAAATATCTGGGAGTAAATTTACCAAAAGATACACCCAAACTTTATTGCATGAATTACGATCACATTAACAAGAAAATATATGATGACCTAGACAGGTGGAATTCACTTCCCTTAGATCTTAGTGGTAGAATTTAAACAATCAAAATGAACATCCTGCTAAGGTTACTGTATTTGTTCCAATCACTGCCCTTAGAAACACAGCCTAAACAGTTTAGGGAATGGGATAAACGGATATCAAGGTTTATCTCGAACAGTAAGAGACCAAGAACTAGATATACAACATTACAGTTACCAAAAAACTGTGGGGGTATGGCCTTACCAAACCTAAAAGATGATTATGTGTCAGCCCAATTGAGACCTCTGGTGTGTTGGTGCAATTCAGAATACGAATCCAAATGGAAAGACATCGAGACTACTTTGACAGAGATACCCATACAGTCAGTTTAGGGAAATAAGGACATGGTAAAATAAATATACAATAGACAAAATCAGTGGATTAATTTCTCTCTGAAGACATGGTTTAGGGGAGTTAAGCAAAATAATTTAGACAGAGAGATAAACAAGATTTTGGATAAACAAGATTTTTCAACACTATTTCTTAAGGGAGATAAAAGTGACTGACCCTCGAGCACCTCCAAAATTAATCAAAGTATTCACTAACACATACAACTTGGGGAGTAACAAAAAAATTATTTCAAATCTCTACTTGGGTATTCAATCTTCAAAGAAACATTCTACAAACTGTATTAAACAGAAATGGGAGGAGGAACTTAACATTGAAATAACTGATGAAACATGGTTGAACATATTAGAGACTCAACAAAGCTCCACCAACTCAAGGTCATGGAGAGCATTCTGTTGGAGAGAATGTTATACGTTTGTTCACAACACCTAAACTGAAATCAAAACAGACTGACTCCCTACACCCTTGTTGGAGAGAATGCGGTCTATTGAGGGCGGACCACTCTCATATCTTTTGGCCCCGCAATCGAAACTTACTGGGGAGAAATAAGATCTAACATTGGAAAAATAATGGGATTTGACATAGAACAAAAATGCATTTCTTTGTACATGGGTGAAATACCTGATACACAATAGAGAAAAGTACCTCTTGAAGGTCCTACTGGCAGCCAGTAAAAAGGCTATCACTAGGAAATGGCTACAAAAAGACCCTCCCACAGCGACACAATGGATAGACTTTGTAGAAGAAATACACCACTTGGAGCGTATGACCTTTAAGAACTCAACAGGAGAGAGGTCAAAAATACTGGGAAAAATGGGTTTCGTACTTGGAAAAGGTCTAATTCAAAGATGTCAATGTAAATAATATGATGATATGATGATGAAGGTATGAAGTGCACTGTAACTGCCAGATCTTTTTTGTTGTTGTTCTTTTATTTGACTTTATTTGTACTTTCTTTGTGTTCCTACAATAAAAACAAAGTATAAAAAAATGTAAAAAATATTGTCACATTGTTAATCATAAAAATCTGAAGTAAAATGATACAAATTGAAAAGTTAAAATTCAACTAAGTCGAGAGCACCAGCCTCTGCCACATTGACACATTGATAAACAGATCCATTGGCGGCTAAAGAAATGAGCCAATACAGCAGTAAGCCTACAACTTCATCTTCAATGAAGTAAAATACATTGGTCTAAAGCCGGGGGGAAAAAAACTGTTCAAAATATCCTGATGAAAATTCTGGTTCTTTCAATCACATTCATCTCTCTATACTCTGCCTGTCTGCCTCCCTTTCTATCTCTTGACTTGAGCTATTGTTGGTGAAGTGTACCATTGTATCAAATAATGAACTGGATTCAGCCTGAAGCCGTCGCTATAGAGTACCACAGTATGAGTAATAATAATCATAAAACCTAGAGGTCAAACAGGGAAATGGTTCCAATTGTTTTTCCACCATTCATTTTTCCCATAGGGGATTTTAGAAACACATATTAAGGGCTGTGTTTCGTGTAGGTTTACCCTGGCGTGACGTTTCGATAACCATGTAAATCTCTCTTAAGACAAGGTGACTTTGATCAATATATTTGCCTGTATTTACCCCCCTAAAATGAAATATTAAATTTGCTGCTAATGTGGATATCATAAAGAACTACAAATACCACAATCCTGACGAGACTGCCAAACAGAGGCAAAGGAAAGAATCTCAGGATTAACTATCTAATGTTAGCTAAATATAGTAATGAATACATTGGAAAATGTGTTTAAATGGACAATTCTGTGAACCGTCTTGTGCAAGTTTTAAATTGACAAGACCTGTTAGCAAAGGTGTCAGCTAGATGTGCAGAGGCTTGCAGGGATTTGTAGTTTTGCAGGATGTCTACTTTCATTCTAATTAGCATTTTCAAATCAGAGTAAATAGAGCTGAATATATTGATAAAGTCACCTTATCCGAGAGATTTTACACGGTTATCTAAACGTCATGCCAGGGTAAACCTACACGAAACACAGGCCTTATTTTAAGTGTTTCTAAAATCCCCTATGGGAAAAATGAATGGTGGGAAAACGATTGGAACCTTTTCCCTGTTTGACCGCTACTGTAGGTTTTATGACACCTCCGCTGTGGGGCCCTATAGTGAACTTGCAACATTTTCTGAACTAGCCTATTCCGTTTCCCTTGTCAGTGAGCTTGGGACAGACCGCTGTATTCATGACGTTTTCACTAAATACATGGAATCATCAGATCATGATATTTTGCTCTGTCACCCCGATGCTTGGTGATTAGAGGCCGGGAGTGTTGGAAAGATTTTTCATATACTGAGGAGCTATCACTGGCAATGGATGTTAAAAAAACTACTTCATTGACTTTCTGTGTGAGGTGAAGAAAAAATGACTGAGAAGCTCAGCTTATTAGTGGTGGACGTGGGGAGTTATGACAATCAGAAATGGCCAAATGGGGACTCTTATTTTTGCACGCAGCAGACCAGGTAGGCCTACTTCTGTGCGTGCTCAGGTGTGCTCCCTCAAAGAAACCAGACACATGCTCATTGTGCACATGGAGCACACGAAACAAAAGACAATACATTTTTAATGGTTATGAAACTAACCAAAACTTGTTTCTCACAAGTGTAGCAGGTTGTGAACTCCGCAAACAATGAAACGGAAAACGGAACGGCTTGTGGACTGTGGTGATTGGTGAATTACCTCTTCTTTCCCCGTGTGCAAAGATCCCTAATAAACTTCCTCTTTGCGTGCTATTGGTGCCTGTTTTGTTACTTGGTGACATGGAATCCCCACACCCTTGATCTTGCTACACTATACTCACGACACATTATCTTCACACATATTTTAAATGCTTATCACTGACAACCGCAACTCAATCAGCTAGAACTAGTGTCACGAGCACTACTCAAATTGTGCGCTTCCAAATAGGCATACTATAGGCCTACACAATTGTGATTTGAAACAATCCACAGCAAAAAAAGAAGCAAATTATGCTCTGTGGTTAAGTCATGCTCCCTGGTGAAGTATTTTGAATGAGACCCATGAGGCGACGCACAATTGGCCCAGCGTGGTCCGAGTTAGGGGAGGGTTTGGCCGGCTGGAATGTCTTTGTCCCATCGCGCTGTAGCGACTCCTGTGGCGGGCCATGCGCATGCACGCTGACACGGTCACCAGGTGTAGGGTGCTTCCTCTGACACAAAATGTTTTTTTTGTGGATGGGTATAATCGTATAAAATGTATAATAGTACTATTGTTTTAATATATATAATTATTTCTTTATTTATTGAATATTCAAAACATACAATATACTTGCAGTGAAGCCGCTCGACAACTACATCATACCAGTCATCCAACAGATTCCCATTCAGAGCGACACACAGAAGCATCCAGGGTCAATGCCCTGCTCAAGGGCATGTTGACCGATCTACCACCAGGCCAAAAAACGTGAACCCGAACCCTCCAAGATCCCCCCATAGTTCCCCAATAGCTGTCCCTTAACCATTCGAGACCTCTCCCACAGCCCCCCCCCCCCCCCCCCCCAGGAAGAAAAAAAAAATAGAATCAATTCCATTCCCCCAAGAACCCCCCAATGCACCAACAACCAAGAGAATGAACCAAAGACAAAAAAGGAAAAGACTGAAGAAAACAGCAAACAATTAAAAAATAATAAAAAGACATTTAAACAAACGACATCAAGGACAATTAAAATCATAACAGCAATGCCAACTGTATATGTTTGTGTGCATGTCTGGCACTATTACATGTATGTGTGTGTTCTTGTATGTGTTTATTTGAATATTTAAAATGACTAAATCGGGTAATTTTGTATACATTAATTTAAATTTGCATCGGGCCGCTTCTTCGGGGATTCTGGTAAAATGCCGGCAAAGTCGGCTGAATTCCGGTAGACGGAAACGGCCCAATGGTCTTGGGACGATTATGGGCAGTCATTCATTTTGATTCCGGGCCGAATCCGACACCTGATTCCTGGCCGATTCAATCAGTTCCGACCCCCTCAGAAGAGGGCCGCTTCTGGGCCGATTCCTCATTGCTAGCTGGGATGCATCTATCCAATGTTATGATTTGTTTTAAGAGATATTATACTTTAGTAATCCACAATGACCTGGTGATGACATTATCTTCCATATTCCTACAGATACCTTGAACTGGAGATTCCTTCAAAACGATTGCCTGCAGTTATCGTGTAGGGAATGGCAAGGTTGGGTGACTAGGTGTCACGCCCTGCCTGACCTTAGTATTCTTTGTTTTCTTTATTATTTTGGACATGGGTGATGTATGTGTTTTTGTTCCTGTCTATGGGTGTTTACTAGTCTAGGTGTTATGTATGTCTATGGTTGCCTAGATTGGATCTCAATTAGAGGCAGCTGTTTATCGTTGTCTCTGATTGGGAACCATATTTAGGCAGCCATATGCCTTGGGTATTTTGTGGGTTATTGTCTATGTGTTAGTTGCCTGTGTCTGCACTTATCATATATAGTGTCACGTTCGTTTTGTATAGTTTGTTTAGTGTTCTTCGTTTCCATAAATAGAAGAATGTATTCACATCACGCTGCGCCTTGGTCTCCTCCATTCAAAGAAAGTGACAGAATAACCCACCAAACAAGGATCAAGCAGCGTGAAAGGGAGGAAAGCGCTTTGTGGAAGAATGGACCCGGGAGAAGCATGAGTGGGTAACAACCTGGGAGGAGATAGAGGTGGTCGATTGATGCAGGGAGAGTACCAGAGCCCGCTTGGGATTCTATGGAACAGTGCGAGGAGGGATACAGGAGAATGGAGGAACGGCGATGATATAAGGTTACACAGCTAGCACGGAAGCCCGAGAGGCAGCCCCAAGATTTTGTTGGGGGGTGCCGGCTCAGTGCTCCTGGTCTCCAGTATACCTCCATGGACCAGGATATCCTGCGCCGGCTCTGCGTACTGTGAGTCTGCAAAGCCCTGTGCGTCCTGTGCCAGCGCCATGCATTTGCAGGGCAAGTATAAACATCCAGCCAGGACGGGTTGTGTCAGCTCTACACTCCAGACCTCCAGTACGTCTCCAGAGCCCAATACGTCCTGTGCCTGCTCCCCACACTCGCCCTGAGGTGCGTGTCCCCAGCCCGGTACCACCAGTCCCGGCACCACGCACCAGGCCTACAGTGCGCCTCGCCAGTCCAGAGCGTCCGGCGACAGTACCCAGTCCAGAGCGTCCGGCAACAGTATCCAGTCCAGAGCGTCCGGCGACAGTACTCAGTCCAGAGCGTCCGGCTACAGTACTCAGTCCAGAGCGTCCGGCTACAGTACCCAGTCCAGAGCGTCCGGCTACAGTACCCAGTCCAGAGCGTCCGGCGACAGTACTCAGTCCAGAGCGTCCGGCTACAGTACTCAGTCCAGAGCGTCCGGCTACAATACTCAGTCCAGAGCGTCTGGCTACTGTACTCAGTCCAGAGCGTCCGGCGACAGTCTACAGACCGGAACCTCCTACGACGGGCCGCAGACCGGAACCTCCTACGACGGGCCGCAGACCGGACCCTCCTACGATGGGCCGCAGACCGGAACCTCCTACTACGGGCCGCAGTCCGGAACCTACCACGACGGGTCGCAGTCCGGAACCTACCACGACGGGCCGCAGTCCGGAACCTACCACGACGGGTCGCAGTCCGGAACCTACCACGACGGGTCGCAGTCCGGAACCTACCACGACGGGCCGCAGTCCGGAACCTACCACGACGGGCCGCAGTCCGGAACCTACCACGACGGGCCGCAGTCCGGAACCTACCACGACGGGCCGCAGTCCGGAACCTACCACGACGGGCCGCAGTCCGGAACCTACCACGACGGGCCGCAGTCCGGAACCTACCACGACGGGCCGCAGTCCGGAACCTACCACGACGGGCCGCAGTCCGGAACCTACCACGACGGGCCGCAGTCCGGAACCTACCACGACGGGTCGCAGACCGGAACCTACCACCACGGGTCATAGTCCGGATCCTACCACCACGGGTCGCAGTCCAGAACCTACCAAGACGGGTCGCAGACCGGAACCTACCACGACGGTCGCAGTCCGGATCCGCCAGAGTCTCCCCATTTAGGCAGCCATATTCCTTGGGTATTTCGTGGGTTATTGTCTGTGTCTGCACTTAACATATATATAGCTTCACATTCGTTTTGTTGTTTTGTATAGTTTGTTTCAATAAATAGAAGAATGCAGGAATCCATGTGCAGGAGACCTTCACCTCCTGCTTCTTTGAAGAGGGTGCTGTTCCCTGGCAACACCATAGACTACACTATGCACAACCAAAGGCTCTTTTAAGAGCCATCCACATTGCAATAAGAGTATTGTTCCATTTACTTAGCTATGTCAACTGCAGTTATTCAACTCCCAATTTCTACTTCTCAGGTGAGGGTGTTGTTCAGGTAAGTCACTTATGTAGTTAAGGGTGATGTTTGTACAAAAACAAACCGTCCTCTTTTAAGAGTCAACCATATTGAAAAAAAGGAACAATTAGACACCCTATAACCCACACATACACACTTGTGTACCAATCTGATTGATGGACTGAGTTGTGCATTAAGCAGGCTCAGGTGTATAACTGTGGCTCCTTCCAAATTAGGCAAGAGGACCAACACACGCTATACTGTTTGTCCTCATGTGTCTGTGCATGTTTTTCAGTGTAAAGCACACTGCAGCCACAGTATGGGCGCCAGATGAGGCCACACACACACACACACACACACAGATTCCTGTTGAACATTGTCTTTAACTACCTTGTTTTCTCAATAAGTCTCTGGTTCACTTCATCCCTCTCCCCCCTTCTCCCTAAAGCCTCTAGGTTATATCAGCTGTGTCAGTGAACACCTCACACATCTGAACTGGCTACATAGAGGGCACAACATGATCAGAAGTGAGAGGTCACTTGGTCGGGTCAACAGGAAGTATTATTAAAGTGTTGTGATGAACTGAGAGAACATTAAGTTTAGCTGCACTGTAACTCATCAATCATATGCTGTCTTCCCTGCTCCTGTTCTTAGCACTTTAACCTTGGTCTTCTCACACCTCTCTCCTCACCTCCTTTCTCCTTATGTTTTAATAATGCACACCAGGCCTGCATTGAAGATTGAACTTGTATTTATATTTTTTTGATTATTATTTAATTTTTAAATCTTTAATTAAGAATGCATGTATTATGTATTTATAACACTTGGATAGTGAACTTTTCAGTCAAGCGTTTGACATTCTCTGCTGGTTGAAATGAAGTCTCATTTGATGAAATACTACACCTATCCTGTGTCCTCAGATTTTTTTTATTTTATTTAACCTTTATTTAACAAGGAAGGGCTAATTGAGATTTGAAATCTCTTTTTTAAGAGTGTCCTGGCCAAGATGGGCAGCACCAATTACAGACAACATGCAAAACTACAAGTAATCTAGTAAAAACCATAGAATTCACAAGAGTATAACAAAATCATTAAACAGCTAATTAAAAACATTAACAGGTCAGGAAATAAAAATCCTTCATCAGTGATTTTAAAACACCAATCAGGACAAGTTCTTCCAGTTTAAAAGTATTTTGTAAGGCGTTCCAAGACGATGGCGCCGAGTACATAAAAGCCCTTTTACCAAATTCAGTTGGGACATTTGGAACAGTTAGCAGGATAAAGTCCTGCGAACGAAGAGAGTACCCACCACATTTCTGAACAATACATATGTCCTAATAAAATGGAAGTAAACCCAAAATGGCTTTGTAAATAAAAGTATACCAGTGCCTGAGCCTACGAGTGACTAGAGAAGGTCAGCCAACCCTGGTACACAAAGTGCAGTGGTGCGTAAGGGTTTTGCAGATTAAAATAAATCTCAAAGTGCCATGGTATTGAGATGAACCGGTTTTAGAGTATTTACATGATGCATAGACAGTGTAGTGTACTGTTTAAAAAAATTATTTCTGTATATATTAATTACAAATCAGCCTTCAACTAGTTAAATCATGTTTCTAGTCTATTGCAGTTACAATGTGTAAACATTGATGTCCCAGGACCAGGATTGGTCCAGTAAACTCTGTTGAAGTGTGGGACTATCATTTGTTTTTCAGTCGGACAATGACCCAACACACCTCCAGGCTGTGTAAGGGCTATTTGACCAAGAAGGAGTGTGATGGAGTGCTGCATCAGATGACCTGGCCTCCACAATCACCCGACCTCAACCAAATTGAGATGGTTTGGGATGAGTTAGACCGCAGAGTGAAGGAAAAGCAGCCAACAAGTTCTCAGCATATGTGGGAAAAACTTCAAGACTGTTGGAAAAGCATTCCAGCTGACGCTGGTTGAGAGAATGCCAAAAGTCTGCAAAGCTGTCATCAAGGCAAAGGGTGGCTACTTTGAAGAATATGAAACACATTTTGATTTGATTACTACATGATTCCATATGTACAATTTCATAGTTTAGATGTCTGTTTTCTCAGGAGTCCCTAAAACATTAAAACAACCCAAATTACAATTTCAAACTCATGTTACAATGCCCATAAAGCTAGCTGGCTAATGTTAGCTAGTCAGCTAGCTTGCAAAATAGCAATTTTCACAATTTCATATGCATAATTGTTTGTCTCGACATTAACTAACATATTCCTCTCAACTGTAAATGTTGTGCATGATTCCTAATGACATAATAATTACTAACATTTGCTTCCATCCTAGTATTTTTGTCAGCCATCTTTGCTGAAGAAAGTCTCCAGCGTTGGGTTACCTAGCGTCAAATTCATCATGGGAACCACTTGATATGATTGGTCATTGCCCAGCTGTCGCCGCTGGTGATTTGCAGAAAGTTGGGAAATACTGATCTTTTTCACCGCCTCCCACGCCACATTCGTGCCTCCCACGCCACATTCGTGCCTCCCACGCCACGTCCGTGCCTCCCACGCCACGTTCGTGCTACCCAACGGTCTCCCGCCCACTCCACTTCTCACCGTTTTCCTTCCATTGAAAAGTAATGGGAAGCGGTGTTTCGCCGCATGCTTGTGTACACGAAGGGATAGGTCTGCATATTATGCCCATAAAAACGCTTTGTCATATTCTTGACAGATTTTGGTGAGAGTGAGCCCTTTCGCTTCAACCTCTTCCTCTGCTTAAAATATGTCACTGGAGAAAGCATTAGAGCGGGCAAAACAGCACCCCTCTATAAGTATCCCATCTATCTGATTCTGTCTGGCCAGAAATAGTATGACATGCCATACTCATTTGGTCCAGACAGCATCAGATACTTGGTCTACACATACTGAGACAGAGGGGCGCTGTTTTGCTCGCTCGGATGATTTATCTGAGATTGATGCGTCTTTCTGTCCGCGCATCTCTGTCAAATAAATTATCAATATTTGTATTTGGATGGGCAAGGAGGTATGGTAGGGTGGGCAAGGCCCACCCATAAAGCTGTACCTGTCTCCATGACTGGACACAACCACAGGTAACAGGAACACAACTATTCAAACACAGCAGACACCAGAGACTTCTGATAGGTTCCTGCTGCTTTCTGGATGGATGCATACACACACACACGCACACGCACACACTCAGGCACAAACGCACACAAAACACTACATCTTGTGCTTTTCTGTTGTGAGTACATGCATTACCTGTTCAATGAGCCATAATGCACCCGGGAGCTGGAGTTACTATGGTGATGTGACTTAATTGCCAATGCCGGGACCAGGGAGAGTAGATGACATAACACACACACAGACTTTAACAATGTAGTGACCACGTCGTCCCTTGCTTCCAGTAGTCCAGTAACAGATTTTGTGGTGGGGAAGGGATGTGTCTGGGCCTGAGTAAATGCATACGGATGTAATCCCTGGGCAAGTTTGAAATAAATCTCTAAGTCAGACATGTCAGGCTCACAAGCCTCATTCCCTCCTCTCACAGGAAACCTCCTCTATACTGTTTTTTGTGGGTCCCAGTTTGCAGCTGCATACATGGCGGCTGAGTTGAGCGTATTCATACTGCAGATCACATCTTAACAGAGAAAAATAAGGCCTCGATTTCACTCAAATCATTTCATGAAGCTGGTTGAGCGAATACAAAGTTGTCATCAAGGCAAAGGGTGGCTACTTTGAAAAATGTAAAATATATTTGAATTTGTTTAACACTTTTTTGGTTACTACATGATTCCATGTGTGTTATTTCATAGTATTGATGTCTTCACTATTATTCTACAATGTAACAAAGAGTCAAAATAAAGAAAAACCCCTGAATGAGTAGGTGTCCAAACCTTTGACTGGCACAGTATACTCCATATAATCACACATTTCATTTTGGTTTGAAATGACCATTTCCTTCTCCTCAATGTTGGCACAATGTTGGGTTTGATGTGGGTTGTTCTTGTGTGTGACTGCCATTCAATCACAACAAACCAAGGGCAGTAGTGAGTAGTGACAGCGAGGTAAACGAAGCTAGCTTTGCTATGGAGAGAAGTTTTGAATTTGGAGACTTCTCCCTGACTGACTCACCATCTCAAGATGGTTAGCTAATTCAGGTCTATGTGTAGGCTGAAGCCTGCGCTAACCTTGTGTTTAGCAAAGCTGACAGCAGTTAGCTAGCATTGCTTGGGGATAGCTGCAGCTGGCTAGCCTATCTAGCTAACTGATATTTCTCTGTCAACTCACAGTTATGCCAAGATGGCAAGAACCAGTGTCTGGAATGTGTTTCATGAGACACTCGTTCTACAACGACTTGCTACAAAAGTAGCTTGCAACTTAGTTTCAGAGTTTCATCACGACATGCAAAGACCATGGAACCGATGTCAACTGCGAGTTGAATGCCTCGTCTTCAGTCAGCTCAGCTGTCCTACAACACAATATTCAATAACTGGCTAGTTTTTTGTGATGGGGTGATTGATACCGGAGTGTCGATGCAGTTTTTAAAGCACTACTGATCCGACAAAATGTACAAATGCTTGTTTCAAAGAACATTATCACGTAATCAATGACATCCGAAGCTTCATGGCATCACATGGTGTTTCAAACTGTGTTTTGCAAAATGCGAGATCCCACTGAATTCACAGTGGTTCCAGTGCTTTCAAACACCAACCTCGACTGGACACCGTACTTAGGCCTACAATGTACAGTAGTTAGGATTGTTCCATGTAGCCTCACCTGAATGGTACCTAAGCAGGTAGATTAGAGGACAATAGAACACTCACTGACGACAGAGAATGGGGTCAAATTCCAGTGAAGGCATATTTCGAAAACAATTTTATGTGACGCTTTCTGCATATCGTTGTTCAAATCTTATTTATACTGAACAAAAATATAAATGCAACATGCAACAATTTCAAATATTTTAACAGTTCATAAGGAAATCAGTCAATATAAATACATTCATTAGGCTCTAATCTATGAATTTCACATGACTGGGAATACAGATATGCATCTGTTGGTCACAAATACCTTTAAAAATAGGTAGGGGAGTGGATCAGAAAACCAGTCAGTATCTGGTGTGACCACCATTTGTCTCATGCAGAGTGACATCTCCTTTGAATAGAGTTGATCAGGCTGTTGATTGAGGCCGGTGGAATGTTGTCCCACTCCTCTTCAATGGCTGTGCGAAGTTGCTGGATATTGTTGCTGTCGTACAAGTCGATCCAGAGCATCCCAAATATGCTCAATGGGTGACATTACTGGTGAGCCGTCCATGGAGGAACTGGGACATTTTTAGCTTCCAGGAATTGTGTACAGATCCTTGCGACATGGGGCCTTGCATTATCTTGCTGAAATGCGAGGTGATGGTGGCGGATGAATTGCCTCAGGATTTCATCACGGTATGCCAATTGTAAGCTCCCTCAAAACTTGAGTCATCTGTGGCATTGTGTTGTGTGACAAAACAGCACATTTTAGAGTGGCCTTTTATTGTCCCCAGCACAATGTGCACCTGTGTAATGATCATGCTGTTTAATCAGCTTCTTGATATGCCACACCAGTCAGGTGGATGGATTATCTTGGCAAGGGAGAAATTATAACTATCAGGGATGTAAACAAATATTTGCACAACATTTTAGAGAAATAGGCATATGGAAGTTTTCTGGGATCTTTTCTTTCAGCTCATGAAACATGGGACCAACACTTTACATGTTGCGTTTTTATTTTTGTTCAGTGTATATAGGTTAAGCTTCGGTCTTAAGCATCCTAAATAATGCCGTAGATTCAGTTTTACAGCAAAATGAAGGGATTCACAGCAAAAAGGGAAGCATGATGTACGGTGCAAAACTGTAATGGTAGCTGATTGTAGGCTATTGACACCCACGACTAAACACTAATGTGCATTGTGTTAAAATCTCAGAGTAATGAACTGTTTTTGGCACAATTTGGTGAAAGCCCCAAAGGCTTCAGAAAGTTTCCAATCACTACTAATGTTGTCTTGCCTCTCCTTATGCTAATATAACCTAAATGTAATGGTGTTGTTGGTGTACCTTCACCAACAACACTGGTCTCAGGTTTGACAGTTGACAGCCCGCAGAAGTAGTAGTTAGTGTCGAATGTAATCCATATGCTGACCATCTTCCCGAGATTGTTGAACAACTTTATGAAAGCCTATTTTCACTAGAGTATTTACAGAGCATCTGTGGCAGACCACCAGTCTTCGGCATGCCAGGGGGAGTAACCACACCGTATTGTCCGTGCATGACATTTCTCCCTTGGATCGGCCACCATGTGTTAATGGGCAAAAAGCGGGCATGTATGTTGACATAATCTTGACGAACTCACTTCCAAAACTCAGTTTTGGACGAGATTGACTTTATGACCCACATTATCCTACTTTGTAGTCAATTTTGACACTAGAATAAATGTTTATAGGCAGTTTTCAAACAGTGAAGTTGCTTTTTTGGTTCAGTGGAATATTTTTGGGTATTTTGTGGAATATGTTTTTTGCATTGATTACCACCAGCTATGTGGCTCATTGTAATTATTACATTGGTAGGTCCCGGGGAGGGGCTGAGTAAATATAAGCGCCAGTCTTGGGCAGATTTGTCTTGGTAATGTTGGAGAGGGTGGCTGACCTGAGCCTGGTATACCACAACCATTCTTAATGGAATGGACAGGTGTCCCTGCTCCTAGGAATTTTATAAATATCATTTTGTAAATATTGTCAATTGCACCTGTAGACCGCCATCTTCAATAGTAAATAAAAGCACAACTTATGCACTGGATTCTGCCTGCCTCTTCCAACATTTCTACTCTTCCAACTGTTAAAAGGTCCCGGCATTAGAGTGTATTAAAGTAAGGAGGTGACCAAATCAATACATGTGGTGCTACATTTGCCTGTTCACTGACATAATGTAAGGATGTGCTAAACCTACAGGTCTTTCCAACAGGAATCTGGGCTAACTGTGTGTGTGTGTACTATTTATGACAGCAGGCAAGCTGTATGTGTTCTCCCTCTGTGCTTCGCAACCATTGTCTGACTAATTGTCTCACTTTGTGCGTGCAAAGCACACACACACACACACAATAATGTCCCAGATCTCTAGAGTCCCCACCCAGTCCTATAGGTTTAGACTGACCCCATAATGTCTTTGTGGGGGTATCATTGGCGGTCCATCTATCCCTCCTGCATCCTGTCCTGCCATGCTTAATCAGGTAGTTTATCTTCATTAGTAACCCAGGCATGTGTGTCTTCATCTGGGCCACATCTGGGCTAGTTAGAGAAAAGCTGCATTCACATCCCTGGAGAGTGGAGAATCAAGGAAGGGGCACGTGCCACTGCATGTCGCCTACTACATGTCTCTGATGTATGCTACAACATGTTGAGAACAGCCTCAATTCGTGGAGGCATGGATACAAGGTGTCGAAAGGGTTCCATATGGATGCTGGCCCATGTTGACTCCAATGCTTCCCAAAGTTGTGTCACGTTGGCTGGATGTCCTTTGGATTGTGGACTATTTTTGATACACACGGGAAACAGTTGAATGTGAAAAACCCAGCAGCGTTGCAGTTCTTGACACAAACCGGTGCGCCTGGCACCTACTACCATATCCCTTTCAAAGGCACTCTTTTGTCTTGCCCATTCACCCTCTGGATGGCACACATACACAACCCACGTCTCAGTTGTCTCAAGGCGGACTCCTGTCTCATCCCCTTCATCTACACTGATTGAAGTGGATTTAACAAGTGACATCAATAAGGGATCATAGCTTTCAGCTGTCATGGTAAGAGCAGGTGTTCATAATGTTTTGTGCACTCAGTGTAAGCCTTTGCTATTTGTCTGTATTAGGTAAATCCATTTGAAAGCTTTTAGACAGCATCTCTTTTGATTTAAACAAAACTCTCCATACATGTTTGCCCATGGAAGAAGTGGTCAGAAAATGACTTTTTGGACCTGAATGCCAAATCATTATTTCTTATTCAAAAATATATTTTTTATTTGACCTTTATTTAACTAGGCAAATCAGTTAAGAACAAATTCTTATTTTCAATGAAGGTCTAGGAACAGTGGGTTAACTGCCTTGTTCAGGGACAGAACAACAATTATTAGTAGATAAAGGTGCTCAATGTTGACTCATTTTGCATAACCCACCATACCATGAGACATCCATGTCTTCCTCACTGGAAAATATAAAACGGTTGAGTTTGATATTATTTAAAAGCTTACAAACAGTTGGGAAAACGATTTGATCATTTCTTAAATATATATATTTTTCATATAAAACCTCTGAAATTTAACCTTTAACAGCAATTATCTAGAAATGTGCAAACGTCACCCAAGTTGCATCACAATCAGGCCAATCTGATATCGTGTATGACTAATGTACAAATGGAGACAGATCCACAGATCCCCTCCGAGATTTAATAGTGGGGGACAATAAAATACACAAGAATTGAGCTTTACACAGAGAGTACTAATCAATCAAGATCAATCTGCAGGGGTATGAGGTACATACAGTGGGGCAAAAAAGTATTTAGTCAGCCACCAATTGTGCAAGTTCTCCACTTAAAAAGATGAAACAGTCACACTCCAAACTCCACTATGGCCAAGACCAAAGAGCTGTCAAAGGACACCAGAAACAAAATTGTAGACCTGCACCAGGCTGGGAAGAATGAATCTGCAATAGGTAAGCAGCTTGGTTTGAAGAAATCAACTATGGGAGCAATTATTAGGAAATGGAAGACATACAAGACCATTGATAATCTCCCTCAATCTGGGTCTCCACGCAAGATCTCACCCCGTGGGGTCAAAATTATCACAAGAACGGTGAGCAAAAATCCCAGAACCACACGGGGGGACCTAGTGAATGACCTGCAGAGAGCTGGGACCAAAGTAACAAAGCCTACCATCAGTAACACACTACGCCGCCAGGGACTCAAATCCTGCAGTGCCAGACGTGTCCCCCTGCTTAAGCCAGTACATGTCCAGGCCCGTCTGAAGTTTGCAAGAAAGCATTTGGATGATCCAGAAGAAGATTGGGAGAATGTCATATGGTCAGATGAAACCAAAATATAACTTTTTGGCAAAAACTCAACTCGTCGTGTTTGGAGGACAAAGAATGCTGAGTTGCATCCAAAGAACACCATACCTACTGTGAAGCATGGGGGTGGAAACATCATGCTTTGGGGCTGTTTTTCTGCAAAGGGACCAGGATGACTGATCCGTGTAAAGGAAAGAATGAATGGGGCCATGTATCGTGAGATTTTGAGTGAAAACCTCCTTCCATCAGCAAGGGCATTGAAGATGAAATGTGGCTGGGTCTTTCAGCATGACAATGATCCCAACGAAGGAGTGGCATCGTAAGAAGCATTTCAAGGTCCTGGAGTGGCCTAGCCAGTCTCCAGATCTCAACCCCATAGAAAATCTTTGGAGGGAGTTGAAAATCTGTGTTGCCCGGCAACAGCCTCAAAACATCACTGCTCTAGAGGAGATCTGCATGGAGGAATGGGCCAAAATACCAGCAACAGTGTGTGAAAACCTTGTGAAGACTTACAGAAAACGTTTGACCTCTGTCATTGCCAACAAAGGGTATATAACAAAGTATTGAGATACACTTTTGTTATTGATCAAATACTTATTTTCCACCATAATTTGCAAATAAATTCATAAAAAATCCTACAATGTTATTTTCTGGATGTTTTTTTCTCATTTTGTCTGTCATAGTTGAAGTGTACCTATGATGAAAATTACAGCCTCTCTCATCTTTTTAAGTGGGAGATCTTGCACAATTGGTGGCTGACTAAATACTTTTTTGCCCCACTGTATATGAGGTAGATATGTACGTGAAGCAGGGTAAAGGGACTAGACTTCAGGATAGATAAGAGTAAAAAAAGGCAACAGTAAACATGTAGTCCCCCACGAATGATGCAGCGCCAATCAATGTAATTTTGTGAATGATGGCAAGAATCATCATTCACCCAAGTTTTATGAAAATCGTGACAGTGGATGTCTGAGATATCACGTGTGACTAACATACCTACAGTTTATTACTATAGCGCTGTTTGATCTGTTTGACTCAGTTCTGAAATTTGGCACACATGCTCATGGATACGAGTCTAGCTAACCCACGTGATATCTCAGACACCACTGTCCCGATTTTGACGACACTTGGGTGAATGATGCGTCTTGCCATAGAGATCCGGCATTTCCAAAATCATCAATGTAAGGGAATTTCATATTTTCTTCACAACTTTTAACCTAAATCCAATGACATGTATATCAAAACAAGACGTTGAACTGACGTCTGTGCCGAGTGGGACGTCTCTAGGAATTGTTAGCAGCCGCTGGTCACAATTTCTCCATAAATAAATCAATATGGCATTAAGTGGGATGAATGACACTGGATAAAAATAACGCCAACATCCATCTAGGCCAGCTCACCCACAAATGAGGTCATTACGGGTGGCCGAGGATGGGCCCGAACAGAATAATTAAAAACACACCACGTCAACAGTGGGTAAAAAAAATAAAAGGCCCATCTGAGGGCATCAGTAATTGGCCATTTATGAGTTTGACAGCTCATTAATGGGTTTGTTAATAAGCTTTTTAGCTGAAGGTGTCAGCAGCCCTCCCACTGTGTGTGTGTGTGTGTGAGTGTGTTGTCAGTTTGAAGGGTTTCTAATGGTCTTCTATCTCTCCATCAGAAGCTCAAGACAGGCAGGCTTTGAGGAGCTGCTTCCCACAGCAGGATAAGAGTTTTGTAGGTTATAGTGCTTTGTGAAGTCCCCAATCTCTCTCTCCTGTGGAGCTCATGGCAGGCCAGGCAAGCAGCATCTCACATATGGAGGTATCTGCAGGCATATGCTCAAATTCGCACACAAACAAACACTGTTGCTGCCTCAACCTCATCGGCTCTCTCAGACACATACAAATGCATTCACAATCCTCGACAGCTCTAGAGACGAGCGGGCCTTTAACAGGCCTTTTAAGGTATCAGCCTCAGCCAACTTACAAGCAGTATCACAGCTTCCAAGCAGGTTTGTTTTCTCCGCATTCTGTTCTCTGGCAATAGCACTAATCAAATTAGATGTCCACAAGCAATCAAGATGATGTCAGATGATTTTATTCAAGGAGAGAGCAGACACCAGAGCAGTGAGGTGGTTGTTTGAGTTTGACCGTTGATGAGTTGGACTGTTGCCTTGACCATTTAGAGTGACCCCTTTTTTTATGTTACTGGCCCTGTACATCCACAATGCATGTGTGTGTGTGTGTGTGTGTGTGTGTGTGTGTGTGTGTGTGAAAGAGAGAGAGGTGAAGTCACCTCTTCTGCAATTACAAAAATACCCCACTGTCGGTTGTCACATTGGAACTTAAACATTAACAACTAATCACACAACCAATGGGATGTGACATATCCAGGTCACAACAGTGATAAAGAATTTCACACCCTTCTTCCCAGGTAGAGTTATGGCTACTTGACCTCACAGAATGACACCACACCCCAGCACAGCTAATGCTGACAGCACATGTTCTGTACAAAATAGCTCCCTATACAAAAATGACTTCAGAGCCCACCCCCCCCCCCCCCCCCCCCTCACACACCTCTAACCAATTCTGACATTTGATAGCTTGAAATTAATTGGTGTAATCAAATCAATCAAGCTTTGTCACATGCACCGAATACAAGTGTAGACCTTACCGTGAAATGCTTACTTAACCAGCCCTTAACCAACAGTGCAGTTCAAGAAGAGTTAAGAAAATATTTACCAAATAAACTAAAGTAAAAAATATATATAAAAAGTAACACAATAACGAAGCTATATACAGGGGGTACGAAGCTATATAGTCCGGTGGCCATTTGATTAGTTGTTCAGCAGTCTTATGGCTTGGGGGTAGAAGCTGTTAAGGAGCCTTTTGGTCCTAGACTTGGCGATCCGGTACTGCTTGCCGTGTGGTAGCAGAGAAAACAGTCTATGACTTGGGTGACTGGAGTCTGGCAATTTTATGGGCTTTCCTCTGACACCGCCTATTATATAGGTACTGGATTGTAGGAAGCTTGGTCCCAGTGATGAACTGGGCCATACGCACTACCCTCTATAGAGCCTTATGGTCAGATGCCGAGCAGTTGCCATAGCAGGCGGTGACGCAACCGATCAGGATGCTCTCTATGGTGCAGCTGTAGAACTTTTTGAGGATCTGGGGACCCATGCTATATCTTTTCAGTTTCCTGAGGGGGAAAAGGTTTTGTCGTGCCCTCTTCACAACTGTCTTGATATGTTTGGACCATGATAGATCGTTGGTGATGTGGACACCAAGGAACTTGAAACTCTCAAACCCGCTCCACTACAGCCCCGTTGATGTTCGCGCCACCTTTCCTGTAGTCAACAATCAGTTCCTTTGTCTTGCTCACATTGAGGGAGAGGTTGTTGTTCTGGCACCACACTGCCAATTCTCTGACCTCCTCCCTATAGGCTGTCTCATCGTTGAAGGTGATCAGGCCTACCACTGTTGTGTTGTCAGCAAACTTAACTTGCCTACCCTTACCACCTGGGGGCGGCCCGCCAGGAAGTCCAGGATCCAGGTCCTTAGCTTAGTGATGAGCTTCGTGGGCACTATGGTGTTGAACACTGAGCTGTAGTCAATGAACAGCATTCTCACATAGGTGTTCCTTTTGTCCAGGTGGGAAAGGGCAGTGTGGATTGCGATTGAGATTGCGTCATCTGTGGATCTGTTGGGGCAGTATGCGTATTGGAGTGGGTCTGCCCAAGTCCTGGTAATCCATCTGGCCCCGTGGCTTTGTGAATGTTGACCTGTTTAAAGGTCTTGCTCACATCGACTACCAAGAGCATTATCACACAGCTGGTGCTCTCATGCATGCTTCAGTGTTGCTTGCCTCGAAGCAAGCATAAAAGGCATTTAGCTCATCTGGTAGGCTCCCGTCACTGGGCAGCTCGCATCTGGGTTTCCCTTTGTAGTCCGTAATAGTTTTCAAGCCCTGCCACATCCGATGAGGGTCAGAACCGGTGTAGTAGGATTAAATCTTAATCCTGTATTGACGCTTTGCTTGTTTGATGGTTCGACTGAGGGCATAGCAGGATTTCTCATAGGTGTCCGGATTAGTGTCTTGCTCCTTGAAACCGGCAGCTCTAGCCTTTAGCTCGATGCGGATGTTGCCTGTAATCCGGTCACTGTGGGGACGACGTCGTCGATGCACTTATTTATGAAGCCGGTGACTGAGGTGGTATACTCCTCAATGCCATTTGATGAATCCCGGAACATATTCCAGTCTGTGCTAGCAAAACAATCCTGTAGCGTAGCATCCGCGTCATCTGACCACTTCCGTATTGAGTGAGTCACTGGTACTTCCTGCTTTAGTTTTTGCTTGTAAGCAGGAATCAGGAGGATAGAATTATGGTCAGATTTTCCAAATGGGGGGAGGGGGAGATTTGTTTTCCCTCTGGTTGCACAAGTGACTTGCTGGTACAAGCATTTTGTGAGCATTTTCTTGGTTGCTTATGGACTTATATAGTTGGTTGATTGCGGTCTTACTGCCAGCATCGGTCTGTGGTGGTCAATAGACGGCTACAAATAATATAGATGAGAACTCTCTTGGTAGATAGTGTGGTCTACAGCTTTTCATAAGGTACTCTACCTCAGGTGAGCAATACCTCGAGACTTCTGTAATATTTGACATCGCGCACCAGCTGTTATAGACAAAAAGACACACAACCCCACCCCTCGTCTTACCAGAGGTAGCTTCTCTGTTCTGCTGGTGCATGGAAAATCCCTCTAGCTCTATATTATCCATGTCGTCGTTCAGCCACGACTCAGTGAAACATAAGATATTACAGTTCTTAATGTCCCGTTGGTAGGATAATCGTAGGTCATCAATTTTATTTTCCAATGATTGCATGTTAGCAAGCAAAATTGATGGCAGTGGGAGTTTACTTTCTCACCTACGGATTCTCAAAAGGCAGCCTGATCTGTGTCCTCTTTTCCTCCATCTTCTCTTCACGCAAATGACGGGGATCTGGGCCTGTTCCCAGGAGAGCAGTAGATCTTTTTCGTCGGACTCGTTAAAGGAAAAAGCTTCTTCCAGTTAGTAGTGAGTAATCCCAGTTCTGATGTCCAGAAGTTATTTTCGGACATAAGAGGCGGTAGCAGCAACATTATGTACAACACATAATGTACAACACATTATGTACAACACAAACAATGCAAAAAAAATAACAAAATAGCATAATAATTGGTAAACAGGCATGTAAAACGTCAGCCATCCTCTTCGGCGCCATCTTATCCGTCTGCATCTAAAAGTGGATTCTAGTAATAAGGAGCAGTCTGAAGATAAGCTTAATGTAGTCATTGCGTGCTAGGAATATGGGACCAAATACTTAACTTTTTCACAAGTACCAACACACGGGTGTGATCCTTCTACAGTTGTCCCTGTAGCATAAGATCAAACCGGTGTGATTAGAAAGCTTATTTAGAACGGCCAGTTTCGAATGATGCAACAATCAGCATTTGAGCTGGCCACACTTTTTTCAGAAACATTTTGCACAAACACAGTCCTTACAAAGTTATGTCCAGAATGTGAGCAGTTTATTTTTGGATGCAATGTTCAGACATTCACAAGGTTATCTAACTGAGGAAAGATTGAGGTAAAGCAATAGGTCATATGTGTAACTCTCGCTGACAAACTACAATATGAATTAGCTAATAGAAATTACTATTTAGAGTTAATCACATCATGGGTGAACTCATCGAAATAATTGATTAAAACACTCTAGAAATGTAAAGTAATCCGACGATGGGTAGTTTCTGCGCGCTGCCATGCTTTTTCCCCTCACAGAGGCCAAAGATAATAAGAGGACACAAGATGAGTTTGGTCTGTTTATAGTATGCATGTTCAAGGGGGGGGGGGGGGGGGGGGGGGGGGGGTGTCGTCCACCATCGTTCACATCACACCATTTCATTTCTGGAAGTTCTCAAAAAATTAGTGAACCCTTACTCACCTCATTTTGTTATAACATCTTTGGTCCAACAGACGATTACGATTACGTGAATCCCAGAATGCATTGTATTGTATGGCTACACAGCTGGTATTAGCTTAGCTCATCATAATCAGTACAATCTTCAAAAAAGTATTTTACACACATAATATGTGCCCATTACAATCTATGCAATAATCAGAATGCATGCAAACAATTGGGAAGTGCTTGGGGAATTTTGTCCGGGTCAGATATGTCCCAAAAAATGAATTGTCCGCAAAAATAAAAATGACTATTTTTACGTGAATAAATGAGGAGGCAGAACACACCTCAATTCAAACTGTTCTTAGAAAATAAAAACTTGTTAGAATATAATTTGAAAGTGAAGTTGAAAACCGCCTATAAATAAAAACAGGCTAAGTGCCTTGGTTTGAGGGCAGCGCGGATTAAATGTACTGTTGAGTAACAATCACATTCTGGAATTGAGAGAACGTTCTAACATCACGTGCATAAAAAAACTCACGCTGGGGCGACCGTTAGAGATATTTGGAACTCACCCACGAAAGGGTTAATACACGTAAAACTGTTCACCCTTAAATTAAAGCTGACAGTCTGCACTTTAACCTCTGTCATTGTATCAATTCAAACCCAAAGTGCTGGAGTACAGAGCCCTCCAAAATTGTCACAGTACCAATACTTTTGGAGATCACTGTACATGCGCACACACACAACTTCATTTTCCCTCCAAGAGACTCTGAGCAGACGATTGATGTGCTCTGAGTAATTAAAAAGCTAATGGGTTCCTCTAGCCCTGGAAGTGCAGGTGAAGAGAGCTCTGATTGTGTTTGCTTTGTTCAAGTGAACAAAGGCTCCGGGCTAATCTCTGTTGGAGAGCTCCGGCTATTTCACACACAGTGAGAGACTTATCACAGCCGTGAATAGGATGACGGATAGCAGGGCGTGATGATGATGGGGAGATAAGCGTCTGTTGGCTCAGGCTGTATACAATATGAACACCCCCTCCCTCTCCCTCTCCCTCCCACACAGTGAACATTCCCTCTCTGTGAGTGTGGTACCTGGTGTGTGCGTCATCCAGTCACAGTGGACTCAGTGAGTTCCACACAGATGGGACCTTCCTGCCAGTACAATACAGCAGGGGGACTTAAGTATTATTAGAGAAGGTCCGGTCACACATTTCCTAGGTGGATAAGGTCTGGATGGATATGGTCATTTATTGCTGTAGTAACAAACCCCCATCTCGCAGCCCAATGCGACCAAAAATGGTTCACGCCCTTCTTGTTGGCGGAGAAAACATTTTGCAGTTTTAAAAGCAAATGTCCTGCAATTCTATTTCATTTTGATGTTGTCTGGGAAACTCTTTCCTAATATTCCCTTCCAATACAGTGCCTCTCCAATGGTCGATGTTATGAATTCTAAAACGTCATGGATTGCCTGAAAGCTCATTCTCCAAACGGCCAAATCTGACAGGAGTAAATGACGTAAAGTGCATGTACGCTAGTGTGTAACAGTATGAGTATCTCTGTGTGTGTCGAGTGCACAACAAAGCCTTGCATGTCTGACCCCAGGCATGTAGTCAGGGAGCTTGTTACATTACTCACATTGCTGTAAGTGTGTGTGTGTGTATGTGTATGTGTGTGTGTGTGTGCACTCAACACATCTTTACACAATTACAGTCCCGGTCTGTTTCTCCTCCTCTAGCGTCAGAGCTATTCAAACCAGCTGCCTGCCACCCATCTCTACTTCCCCTCAGACATAAAAAGAGTTCAGTGCTCTTACAAGGTTAAAAGGTCAAGGTTTAGAGTTGTGACTGGTTCAATAAAACTGTTATGACTGCTTTATGATGAGTCCTGGGGTCCAGTAGAAAATAAAATGTTGAAACTACCCGTAGAAAATTGCATGCCATTATGAAACTGCATAAACATGTAGTTTGGGTGACAATGGAATTCATGTGACTCTGGGCTGTATCTGGGCAGACTCTGCCCTACATAATGGATCATGGAGGCTCGGTACTGTAAGCCCCGAGTCTTTACTCCTCTGAAGTTTGGGGCGCCGCCTCCCTTCCTGTGTTCTCCTATGACCCATTGGATGAGGTAGACACCCATAGAGAGGGATAACAGGACTCGTCAATTACCTGGTTAATGAGGACATTTATGGGACTTAAATATATATATATTTTTCATTTTATTTATATTTATATTTACAATGACGACCTAGGAACAGTGGGTTAACTGCCTTGTTCAGGGGCAGAACGACAGATTTTTACCTTGTCACCTCGGGGATTTACAGTGCCTTGTGAAAGTATTCGGCCCCCTTGAACTTTGCGACCTTTTGCCACATTTCAGGCTTCAAACATAAAGATATAAAACTGTATTTTTTTTGTGAAGAATCAACAACAAGTGGGACACAATCATGAAGTGGAACGACATTTATTGGATATTTCAAACTTTTTTAACAAATCAAAAACTGAAAAATTGGGCGTGCAAAATTATTCAGCCCCCTTAAGTTAATACTTTGTAGCGCCACCTTTTGCTGCGATTACAGCTGTAAGTCGCTTGGGGTATGTCTCTATCAGTTTTGCACATCGAGAGACTGACATTTTTTCCCATTCCTCCTTGCAAAACAGCTCGAGCTCAGTGAGGTTGGATGGAGAGCATTTGTGAACAGCAGTTTTCAGTTCTTTCCACAGATTCTCGATTGGATTCAGGTCTGGACTTTGACTTGGCCATTCTAACACCTGGATATGTTTATTATTGAACCATTCCATTGTAGATTTTGCTTTATGTTTTGGATCATTGTCTTGTTGGAAGACAAATCTCCGTCCCTGTCTCAGGTCTTTTGCAGACTCCATCAGGTTTTCTTCCAGAATGGTCCTGTATTTGGCTCCATCCATCTTCCCATCAATTTTAACCATCTTCCCTGTCCCTGCTGAAGAAAAGCAGGCCCAAACCATGATGCTGCCACCACCATGTTTGACAGTGGGGATGGTGATGGGCTGTGTTGCTTTTACGCCAAACATAACGTTTTGCATTGTTGCCAAAAAGTTCAATTTTGGTTTCATCTAACCAGAGCACCTTCTTCCACATGTTTGGTGTGTCTCCCAGGTGGCTTGTGGCAAACTTTAAACACTTTTTATGGATATCTTTAAGAAATGGCTTTCTTCTCGCCACTCTTCCATAAAGGCCAGATTTGTGCAATATACAACTGATTGTTGTCCTATGGACATAGTCTCCCACCTCAGCTGTATATCTCTGCAGTTCATCCAGAGTGATCATGGGCCTCTTGGCTGCATCTCTGATCAGTCTTCTCCTTGTATGAGCTGAAAGTTTAGAGGGACGGCCAGGTCTTGGTAGATTTGCAGTGGTCTGACACTCCTTCCATTTCAATATTATCGCTTGCACAGTGCTCCTTGGGATGTTTAAAGCTTGGGAAATCTTTTTGTATCCAAATACGGCTTTAAACTTCTTCACAACAGTATCTCGGACCTGCCTGGTGTGTTCCTTGTTCTTCATGATGCTCTCTGCGCTTTTAACGGACCTCTGAGACTATCACAGTGCAGGTGCATTTATACGGAGACTTGATTACACACAGGTGGATTGTATTTATCATCATTAGTCATTTAGGTCAACATTGGATCATTCAGAGATCCTCACTGAACTTCTGGAGAGAGTTTGCTGCACTGAAAGTAAAGGGGCTGAATAATTTTGCACGCCCAATTTTTCAGTTTTTGATTTGTTAAAAAAGTTTGAAATATCCAATAAATGTCGTTCCACTTCATGATTGTGTCCCACTTGTTGTTGATTCTTCACAAAAAAATACAGTTTTATATCTTTATGTTTGAAGCCTGAAATGTGGCAAAAGGTCACAAAGTTCAAGGGGGCCGAATACTTTCGCAAGGCACTGTAATCTAGCAACCTTTCGGTTACTGGCCCAACATTCTAACCACTAGGCTACCTGTTGCCCCACCTGGTATATAGGGATTTGGGATGGACCTCACAGCCAACAAACCACCACCCCTCTCAAGAATTACTGGTGCGAGGTACAAGCCCACTACTCTCCCCATCAATGGTTGGTGTGAAAGGGGGGGAAGAGGAGATGAAGGCAGAGGAGCATTCTGTACTCTTCAGGTACACCTCCTATCCCTGTCTCCTCCCTTCCTCCATTCTTCTCCAGGTCCTGTGGGTTCCCAGAATACATGAAGTGCTAATCTGGGCGGGGGTGATGAATTAGGCAGGGTGTATTTGGGGAGCTGGAATAGTGTTTAATCACAGCCAGAGCTAATACTGTACTGCAGAGCATGAATAGTCTCACTGACCCCTGCTCCGATCAGCACATCCATCAGCAGTTTTCACTGGGAGGACAGACACACTGCTCCACTCCCCAACGCTGGGAATGAAATATCTACTGCCTGTGTGTGTTAGTGCTGAGCGATTAGTGATTAGAGGTCGTTTGGTTTGATTATTAAACAATTACAGTTTTCAATTTCAATATTATCATTTTGTTTTACATTAAATGCATCATGAAATGATGATATTCAAATGTTTTTAGAGCTTTTTAAATGGAAATTCCAAAGCCAAAAATTGTGAACATTCGATTGCCAAAACATTTAACACATTCCATTGTCTCGGTCAGGTCCACATTGAGTGGACATCAAAAGAAAAATAGGAAATTATGAAATAAAACTATTTTAGTTGTGTAATTCTTTGTTTGTATTGGATGACTTTATTAGGTTTCATTCCTTTTTAAAGTAATCATCTAATCTCTGCTCAGGTAGAAAGAAGCAACCTGCCAGGCCATCTAACGTTGTCTCTGTGCTCCCCATACTGTACTGTCTTCAGTCATTCTATTTAGCTAGTCTGCCTAAGTATGCTGCAGAGCTGTCTGACAAAATCATTTTTTTAGTTCTTCAAAGTAGATACGGTACTTTCCTGAATTGTCTCTGTCCCTCTTGTCGTTATCTTCTGTACATTCCGCTCTCATGTGGTCTGTGTGTATCTGACTTAACGTAGCAGGCGGAAAAGTGTATCCGTCCAGAGATCTGTATATAATGATGAGATGCTCATGATGTCCCAAAGGCGGGAAGGCAGGCGACAAGCTTATGTCCAAAATAAGCCAAAAGAAAAGTATTTAGCATATGCTTATTTTGGACATATTTTGGTGAGTGAAACCTCTCGCTTCGCCTCCTCATCTCTGATCCTTCTCTGAGCCAGAAAATACTGGAGCAATGGATTGTGGTCAATGTAGTTAAATACTGAACTAGGTTGAATATCTGCTTAATGAAAACTACAACTCCCTTCAGCAAAGCGTCCCACATAGTTCTTGACTTGATTTTTCAGATTTCTCTCGTGAATGATTAGATTTCTCTCTAGAGACAAAGCACGTTGGGCACAAAAAAACTAGAACAAAATGGATTCAAGTATTTGAACCGACGTCTGTCGGTCAATTAGCTGATGAATAACTGAAAAAACAAAATGTTGGTTAATCGCTCAACACTAGTGTGTGTGGTCTGCTCGCGCAGTGACAGAAATTAATGCTCTCCTCCATAACATTTTTTTTGTAAGATTTACAGAAATGTGACTACCATTTCAAATAAGGCCGAATTCCCTGACTTCGACCAAACACAGGCCTCAGAGTCAACTACTTTTACACAATGAACATTGTACACATCAACTCCCAGAAGTATTCATTATTTCATATCGGGGACTGAATTAGTAATAGTCTGTGATTTCCATTGAATCAACAGCATTCTTATAGTAATGACATTGGAGCTGACTGAACGTAATCAGACAGGATGGGTGTATATGCTTAAGAGATACATAAAAGGAGTGAGGGGGCATGTGTTCGTGTGCATGTGAGAGATCAAGAAAAGGGGAGGGCACTATGAAACGAACAACGAACAAGCCGACACAGATACCATAGAATGTGGCCATAAAACATATTTTCCCCTCACATAGTCAAATAGCTCAGTGGTGGTCATGCAGTCCAACCGTGCGGTCATAAACCCATTAACCATCACTAAATTCAATGGACGCCAAGGTAACCAGCATGACAGTCTAGAGACAGACAACCTGTTTCCCTGGGTGTCAATGACGTTTACAACAGACCTCTTCCAGATGGACTGGAAAAGTGCTGCACTAGATGGGAGTATGTGTATGATGTCTGTTTGAGAGAAAGAGAGACAGCAGGTGTGTTTGGGCCCCCTAGCTATAATAATACTCATTATTCTATGACAAAAGCATGAGTGGTCCCACTCACACATACATACAACGGGAGTCTCCACTATGTCACACCGTCAGCTACTTTTCAGCTGACAGCACGGTGTAGCAGTAAAAGCAGACACAGGAGGACTACATAGAATACTACATAGAATCCCTCTATTACCCCCTACCTACATACAGTGCCTTGCGAAAGTATTCGGCCCCCTTGAACTTTGCGACCTTTTGCCACATTTCAGGCTTCAAACATAAAGATATAAAACTGTATTTTTTTGTGAAGAATCAACAACAAGTGGGACACAATCATGAAGTGGAACGACATTTATTGGATATTTCAAACTTTTTTAACAAAAAAAAATTGGGCGTGCAAAATTATTCATCCCCCTTAAGTTAATACTTTGTAGCGCCACCTTTTGCTGCGATTACAGCTGTAAGTCGCTTGGGGTATGTCTCTATCAGTTTTGCACATCGAGAGACTGACATTTTTTCCCATTCCTCCTTGCAAAACAGCTCGAGCTCAGTGAGGTTGGATGGAGAGCATTTGTGAACAGCAGTTTTCAGTTCTTTCCACAGATTCTCGATTGGATTCAGGTCTGGACTTTGACTTGGCCATTCTAACACCTGGATATGTTTATTTTTGAACCATTCCATTTTAGATTTTGCTTTATGTTTTGGATCATTGTCTTGTTGGAAGACACATCTCCGTCCCAGTCTCAGGTCTTTTGCAGACTCCATCAGGTTTTCTTCCAGAATGGTCCTGTATTTGGCTCCATCCATCTTCCCATCAATTTTAACCATCTTCCCTGTCCCTGCTGAAGAAAAGCAGGCCCAAACCATGATGCTGCCACCACCATGTTTGACAGTGGGGATGGTGTGTTCAAGGTGATGAGCTGTGTTGCTTTTACGCCAAACATAACGTTTTGCATTGTTGCCAAAAAGTTCAATTTTGGTTTCATCTGACCAGAGCACCTTCTTCCACATGTTTGGTGTGTCTCCCAGGTGGCTTGTTACAAACTTTAACCAACACTTTTTATGGACATCTTTAAGAAATGGCTTTCTTCTTGCCACTCTTCAATAAAGGCCAGATTTGTGCAATATACGACTGATTGTTGTCCTATGGACAGAGTCTCCCACCTCAGCTGTAGATCTCTGCAGTTCATCCAGAGTGATCATGGGCCTCTTGGCTGCATCTCTGATCAGTCTTCTCCTTGTATGAGCTGAAAGTTTAGAGGGACGGCCAGGTCTTGGTAGATTTGCAGTGGTCTGATACTCCTTCCATTTCAATATTATCGCTTGCACAGTGCTCCTTGGGATGTTTAAAGCTTGGGAAATCTGTTTGTATCCAAATCCGTCTTTAAACTTCTTCACAACAGTATCTCGGACCTGCCTGCTGTGTTCCTTGTTCTTCATGATGCTCTCTGCGCTTTTAACGGACCTCTGAGACTATCACAGTGCAGGTGCATTTATACGGAGACTTGATTACACACAGGTGGATTGTATTTATCATCATTAGTCATTTAGGTCAACATTGGATCATTCAGAGATCCTCACTGAACTTCTGGAGAGAGTTTGCTGCACTGAAAGTAAAGGGGCTGAATAATTTTGCACGCCCAATTTTTCAGTTTTTGATTTGTTAAAAAAGTTTGAAATATCCAATAAATGTCGTTCCACTTCATGATTGTGTCCCACTTGTTGTTGATTCTTCACAAAAAAATACAGTTTTATATCTTTATGTTTGAAGCGTGAAATGTGGCAAAAGGTCGCAAAGTTCAAGGGGGCCGAATACTTTCGCAAGGCGCTGTACATACTTAGCTCTTATTCTCTTCAACTGTTTACTTGTTTCAATATTCCTGTAATGGAACAACACTATAACCTTATGTCAAACCCAACTAAGGAAGTCCCTACGCTATATTTGGAATATGTTGTGGATGGTAGGATATCTGAGAAGTTGTTTGTAGATCATCATTGTTATGTAATCTAGTCAACGTACTGGCCCATCTACTGTACAGGTTCCATGAATCTAGCTTACTCCATACTTAGAGTATGGAGTTCTTCCTGAACTGACCTGACTAGGAAACACTTTTTCCGGGTCAGGTCAGGTTAGCCCGGTCAACCAGACTGACCGCTGCGCTCACCATTCACAAAATAAATAAAAACAATAAATACATTTACTCAATCAACTTTTAAAAATATTTCTCAAAAGCATTTGTATATTTTCCTATAAAATAATCTGTACTCTTCATAATAATGTTGCTACCCCACTGCAGTTCCCCCGACATTGAATACCACTGGTCTGTTGTGTAGCAAGGCACCACCTAGGTTTAACCCATAGAGACTTTCTATGAAAGGTCTGGTTTATGATACAGCCACATATCTAAACACTCTGTCTGTCACACTGTGCGCCCACAGAGCCATATAAAACTAGGTAAAATAATGAAGTGCTTTACTGAGAGAGAGAGAGAGAGAGAGAGAGAGAGACAGAGAGAGAGAGAGAGAGAGAGAGAGGGGGAGAGAGAGAGATATAGAGAGAGAGGGGAGAGAGAGATAGAGAGAGAGAGAGGGAGAGAGAGAGATAGAGAGAGAGAGGGAGAGAGAGAGAGAGAGAGATAGAGAGAGAGAGAGAGAGAGAGAGAGAGAGCGAGAGCATGAAAGACAGAAACGGTGTGAGACAGCAAGGGAGAGCAACCAGAGACAGGTTGCTCTGTGTGATGACTGATGAATGAGGTAGTCAAGATATAGTGGGAGCAAAGATACTGCTCCCTTCACTAGGGACCTTGTGGATTTCTTTCTCAAGCACACATCTCCACCTACATCCACCCACACCTACACACCCCCACAGTCTGTCCCATTATCTGCTAAGAATTCAGTTTTCTGATAATTATTCCCTATTGGAATTTAGCCTGAGGTCACCGTAAAGCAGGTTTTAGTAACTTGAATCTGGGCCCTTCTCCTATATGAGTGTGTCAGTCTCTGTAGGTATTCTTGCTAGCTAGCTGTCTTTGTTTCTGAGCCAGAGGCTATACTGTATCAGATGTATTTGCTGATAGAAAGGCATAGCACTCTAACAAGACATTCTTCCCTCTGCCATGTTTCAAAGATATATAATCATTGGCTGTTATTATTTGTAGTATGGGGATTGGAGTACGTGTACAATATCTCTGTGTGTGTGTATGTGTGTGTGTGCGTGTGTGAGAGAGAGTGAGTACAGCCCAGGCAGCTCTCTTCTTTGATTGAGGAGATAAAAGGTGCCGTTCATTCCACTGGTTGTTATATCAGTATATAAAGCCTGATGGTGGGAACCTCTCTAAAAATCAGCTTACAATTCCCAATACTAAACTTTAACTGTTAAGAAATGGAGAAAACGCAATCAATTAGAGCAGCGTCTCTAGGGGCAACTTTACCATAGTCTGTCACTCTCTCCCACCAGGTACACTCAAATAGATTTGATGTAAATCATCTGTTTTCCTGTCCAGGACCTTGTCTATCACATACCCTAAGATGGCGGTGCTGAGGGCACCCGTTTTGCCGGTTCCTGCTCAACATAGCTTTGTTATGGCTATTTGTGTGTTAATTATTACTTTGTTTGCTAAGAATGTTCGTGCCATAATTTCCTACGACCGACAAACACTTCTGGATCATGACTCAGAAGCTAGACACTTCTCTCAGCCCCGGGGGGAGGGGTATGTTTCCTCAAACAATTCCTGGTGGACCGAAGTTGAAAACATCGCAAGCTCCTGTTCACCCGACCTGGAGATTATGATGCTGCGATGCCAACCCCACTATATGCCGAGGGAATTCATGTGTTATTATCACAGCTATGTACAACACCAAGGTGGCACTAAGCGAACTGTACAAGATTATTAGCCAGCAAGAATCCTCTCACCCAGAAGAGGTCTATTGTCGCAGGTGACTTTAACCAAGCCCGTCTAAAACATATTTCCCCAAAATATCACTAACATATATCCTGCCCCACAAGAGGATCCAGTGTGCTTGACCATGTATACACAAACATCTGTCGCGTACAAAGCCACCCCTTGCACCCACTTCGGCCAATCAGATCACATCTCTGTTCCTACTCCCTGCCTACAAGCAGCAACTCAAGAGGGAATCACCAACAGAGAACAATGAGGCACTGGACAGAGGAGGCAGACAATGCTGGAGGATTGTTTTGAGAATACTGATTGGAATATGTTCAAAGATTCCTCCATCCAGGACAACCATCCACATTGGTGGACCGTCAGTTACAGGCTTCATTAGGAAATGTGTTGATGATGTACTACAATAACAATCCAGACATACCCCAACCAAAAACCATGAATGAATGGAGATATTCATACAATGTTGAGAGCCCGTACAGCAGCATGTGGCGCATACAAGGCAAGCAGATACGAGCTCCGGAAATCCATTAGGGATGCAAAAAGACAACACAGACTCAAACTTGAATTGATGTTCGACAACTCAGACTGGCGTCACGTGGAAAGGACTACAGACCAGCAATCACAGACTACAAAGGCAAATCCAGCCGAGCTTAACACATTCTACGCTTGCTTCGAAGCAGCCAATACCGAGCTATCCAGGAAGACTCACTGCTCCGGACGACCAGTCTCCGAGGCTGACAGAGGAAAACTCTCAAAAGATGCCCAGATGGCATCCCTGGCCACGTCCTCAGAGTGTGTGCTGACCAGATGGCATCCCTGGCCACGTCCTCAGAGTGTGTGCTGACCAGATGGCATCCCGGGCCACGTCCTCAGAGTGTGTGCTGACCAGATGGCATCCCTGGCCACGTCCTCAGAGTGTGTGCTGACCAGATGGCATCCCTGGCCACGTCCTCAGAGTGTGTGCTGACCAGATGGCATCCCTGGCCACGTCCTCAGAGTGTGTGCTGACCAGATGGCGTGCGTCTTCATCGGACATTTTTAACCTGTCCCTGTCCCAGGCTCTAATCCCCACCTGCTGGAGACCACCATTGTCCCAGTGCCCAAGAAAAACAAGGTGACATTCCCAAATGACGACTATCGTCACACTCACCTCGGTCATCATGAAGTGCTTCGAGAGGCTGGTCATGGCCCAGATGCCAGGCATACTGGACCCACTCCAATTTGTCTACTGCTCCAACAGATCCACAAAAGATGGCATTTCCATCACTATTTACATGGCCGTAACATATCTGGACAAGAGGACCATCTATGTGAGAATGCTTGCTGTTCATGGACTACAGTTCAGCATTCAGCACTATTCTTCCCTCCAAGCTCAACACCAAGCTCAGAGCCCTGGGCACAACCCTCTTCAACTGGATCCTGGACTTCCTGACGGGCAGACCACAGGCTGTAAGGATTGGCAACAACATCTCCTCCACACTGACTTAACACAGGGCCCTCCAGGGATGTGTCCTCAGCCCTCTGCTGTACTCCCTGTTCACCCACGACTGTGTGACTTTGCACAGCACCAACTCCATCATCTAGTTTGCTGACGACACCAGGGTTGTCGGCCTGATAACCAACAACGACGAGTCAGCCAATAGGGAGAAGGTAAGTGAACTGGCATTGTGGTGTTGACTTCAGGAAGCAAAGGAAGGAACATGCCCCGATCCACATCAACGGGACTGCAGCAGAGAGTCATGAGTTTTAAGTTCCACGGCATCCACGTCACAGAGGACTTGTCATGGACCAACACCACCACCACTCTTGTCAAGAGGACACCACAGCGTCTATACCACCTAAGGCGTCTGAAGAAATTCAGCATGCTTCCCCGGGTCCTCTCCAAATACTACCGCTGCACCATCGGGAGCGTCCCGTCTGGTTGCATCATGGCCTGGTATGGGCAAGGTCCTCCAGCGGGTGGTGAAAATGGCCCAGTCCATCACTGAGACTGTGCTCCCACCCATCCAGGACATCTACTCGAAACGGTGCCTGAGGAAGGCACGCAGCATCATCAAGGACCCCACACACCCCAGCCACAAGCTGTTCGGGAAGACGGTATCTGAGCATGAGGTCTGATAGCCATCAGATTGCTGAACACTTGAACTGGACTGACCACACACACACACACACACACACACACACACACACACACACACACACACACACACTTCTTATACTGCTCAATTTATACACTGCCTCCCTATCCCCATTACATGTGTAAATATTGGACTATGAATTGTGTGTTTCTGTATTATACTTATGCTAAAATGTTTATTCTACTGAGCCATTTACTTTGTTCGTATTCTCATCTTTTGAACAAAAATAATCTTATTGCTGTTGCATTGTTGAGAAGGAACCTGCACGTAAGCATTTCGTTGGACAATGTATACCATGTGTATCCCGTACATACAACTAAGAAAAACAGCCTCCACTTTACTGATGAAGTGGATTGAAGGTTGGAGAGTGCGAAAGAGGGGTAGTGAGAAAGCATAAGAGAGCGATAGATAAACGGAAGAAGGAGAGCGCTTTAGAGAGAGGGAGGGGAAAAGATGAAAAGTAAGAGAGACTGACAGAAATTGCAAGCGAAGGAAGTTGAGAGTGTTTTAGAGAGAGATGAAGACAGACGGACCGAGTGATGGAGGGAAAAATACGTTGTGTTCTCCCAGTCAGACTGGCGCAGAGCGGAGCCCTGCTCTCTGTTCAAACCGGCTGACCCAGATACAGCCGAATTAGTGACAGCCTCAAAGAGCAGAGAGAGAAAGTGTGTTCGTGTAAGACAGGAAGTGAGAGGAAGAAAAAGAGAGAAGGGGGGCAAAGAGAAAGAGGGAGACAGAAAGAGAGAGAGTGCAAGTGAAAGAGAGCAAACGTCACTTTGCCTCAGACTCGCTGCTGATGACAAGTTGCTGTCTACATCTCCATTCTCCACCAAGATCTTCGCCTCTCTCATTTCCTCTTCATCTCTACCTCTTATTTCACAATCATACAGTTCTCATTTCCTCTTCATCTCTACCCCTTATTTCACCATCCTCTCTCATTTCCTCTTCATCTCTACCCCTTATTTCACAATCATACAGTTCTCATTTCCTCTTCATCTCTACCCCTTATTCACCATCATACCTCTCTCATTTCCTCTTCATCTCTACCCCTTATTTCACCATCCTCTCTCATTTCCTCTTCATCTCTAGCCCTTATTTCACCATCCTCTCTCATTTCCTCTTCATCTCTAGCCCTTATTTCACCATCATACCTCTCTCATTTCCTCTTCATCTCTACCGCTTATTTCACCATCCTCTCTCATTTCCTCTTCATCTCTATCCCTTATTTCCTCTTCATCTTTACCCCTTATTTCCCTCTCACTATCATACCTCCTCCCTTTCCGTTTCCATCTCTACACCACTATCTCCCAACTACCCTTCTCAATTCCAGCTGCTCTCTGCCCCTTTCCTTTCCTCTGTCCACTCTCTCTCCAACTCTGCCAACCATCTCAACTCCATTTTTCTCTTGCTCTCTCATTCCCAATCTACCTCTATACCTACGTCACACACTCTTTAGTCTGTGTTCTCAATCAATAACAACACCATGGTCCAAATCTATAAAGTACTCCTTTGCTCTGTGCTGTTTTTTAGTGTTCTGCCATCGCTGCCACAACACAACCATGTTACGCAATGAGATTATCTAGCAGACCATAGGGAAAAGCACATTAGTGCCCAGATGACACTCCATACATTGCCTGTGTTCATTTGTCTCAGCGGCATCTACGTAGATATCATGTCTTTCAGGGATCACTCACCAACCCATAGGGCGTAATGGTCTGACTTAGGTAAAGTGTCAAGGCCAATCATTTTAAATGGCAGGAGATAATAAATCCGCTAAAACATGTTTGCTCATATTAATAACCATGGCTTTCTCTAAGGGTTCTATTTTAACAAACCTAACGCAATGATAAATCTAAGCGCTGGTGGTAACGCTATACTGTAGGTTCGGGGGTGTCATAACTATTTTTGCTATTTTCACAACCACAATTATGGGCGCAGTTGCTGGCGGTGGCACAAAAGGATTAGGTTTTGATAAATAAACAAGTTGTGGGTGTGTCGAGGCTTGGCTCGTCATTAGCCATTCAGAACATGCCCCTGGCTAAGTATGTGGTTAATTCAAGTTGTCTATTTATGATGGGAGGGCTTCCGTCTTATCGGCTCTTAACTTGTTTGGGATAGGGGGCAGCATTTTCACTTTTGGATGAATAGCGTGCCCAGAGTGAACTGCCTCCTACTCAGTCCCAGATGCTAATATATGCATATTATTATAAGTATTGGATAGAAAACACTCTGAAGTTTCTACAACTGTTTGAATGATGTCTGTGAGTATAACAGAACTAATACGGCAGGCAAAAACCTGAGAGAAAATCCAAACAGGAAGTGGAAATCTGAGGTTTGTCGTTTTTGAACTCACCCCTATCGAATACACAGTGGGATATGGGTTATTTTGCACTTCCTAAGGCTTCCACTAGATGTCAACCGTCTTTAGAACGTTGTTTCAGGCTGCTCATGTGAAGGGGGACCGGATGGGAGCTGTTTGACTAAGGGGTCTGCCTACAGCCTCGTTCTCAGTCACGCGCTTTCACTTGAGAAGTAGCTCTCGTTCCATTGCTTTTCTACAGACAATAGAATTTTCCGGTTGGAACATTATTGAACTTTTATGATAAAAACATCCTAAAGATTGATTCTAGACTTAGTTTGACAAGTTTCTTCGACCTGTAATATAACTTTTTGAACATTTAGTCCGAAAGGACCAGATCACACTTTTGGATTTGTTTACCAAACGCCCTAACAAAAGAAGCTATTGGACATAAATGTACATAAATGATGGACATTATCGAACAAAACAAGCATTTATTGTGGAACTGCGATTCATGGGAGTGCATTCTGATGAAGATCATCAAAGGTAAGTGAATATTTATAATGCTATTTATGAATAATGTTGACTACCCAACATTGCGGATATTTCTCTGGCTGGTTTGAGCTATGAGTGCCATTCTCAGATTATACTCTTTCCGTAAAGTTTTTTTGAAATCTGACAGAGCGGTTGCATCAAGGAGAAGTGTATCTAGAGTTCCATGTATAGTAGTTGTATTATCAACATTTATTATGAGTATTTCTGTGAATTCATGTAGCTCTCTGCAATATCACTGCATGTTTTGGAACTACTGACCGTAACACGCCTATGTAAAATAAGATTTTTGGATATAAATATGAACTTTACCGAACAAAACATACATGTATTGTGTAACATGAAGTCCTATGAGTGTCATCTGATGAAGATCATCAAAGGTTAGTGATTAATTTGATCTCTGTTTGTGCTTTTTGTGACTCCTCTCTTTGGCTGGAAAAATGGCTGGGTTGAGTTGGTGGTGACCTAACATAATCGTTTGTGGAGCTTTCGCTGTAAAGCATTTTTGAAATCAGACACTGTCGCTGGATTAAAGAGAATGTTATCTTTAAAATGGTGCCTAATACTTGTATGTTTGAGAAATTTGATTTAGAAGTGTAACGATTCTCTTCTTGTGAAGTAGAGGCGGACCAAAGCGCAGCGTGGTGGTTGTTCATTGTAATTTATTGACGACACTATACATGAACAAACTAACGAAAAAACAAGAAACGTGAGAACTCAAAACAGCCCTGTCTGGTGCAAACACAAAAACAGGAACAATCACCCACAAACACACAGTGAAACCCAGGCTACCTAAATATGGTTCCCAATCAGAGACAATGACGAACACCTGCCTCTGATTGAGAACCATATCAGGCCGAACATAGAACTAGACAAACTAGACATGAAACATAGAATGCCCACTCAGATCACACCCTGACCAACCACAACATAGAAATATACAAAGTAAACTATGGTCAGGGTGTGACAGTACCCCCCCCCCCAAGGTGCGGACTCCGGCCGCAAAACCTGAACCTATAGGGGAGGGTCTGGGTGGGCATCTGTCCGCGGAGGCGGCTCTGGCGCTGGACGTGGACCCCACTCCATAATAGTCTTTGTCCACCTCCTTAGCGTCCCTAGATAGGTGACCCTCCTAAGAGACAGCTCGGGACAGAGGGACAGCTGCTCGGGACAGAGGGACAGCTTCTCCGGGCGGAGGGGCTCTAGCGGCCCCTGGCTGACTGGCGGCACTGGCGGCCCCTGGCTGACTGGCGGCCCCTGGCTGACTGGCGGCACTGGCGGCCCCTGGTTGACTGGCGGCGCTGGCGCTGGGCTGACTGGCGGCACTGGCGGCCCCTGGCTGACTGGCGGCACTGACGGCCCCTGGCTGACGGGCGGCACTGGCGGCCCCTGGCAGACGGGCGGCATTGGCGGCCCCTGGCAGACGGGCGGCACTGGCGGCGCTGGGCAGACGGGCGGCACTGGCGGCGCTGGGCAGACGGGCGGCGCTGGCGGCGCTGGGCAGACGGGCGGCGCTGGGCAGACGGGCGGCGCTGGCGGCGTTGGGCAGACGGGCGGCGCTGGGCAGACGGGCGGCGCTGGCAGCGTTGGGCAGACGGGAAGCTCCGATGGCGCCGGGCAGACGGGAAGCTCCGGCAGAGGCGCCGGGCAGACGGGAAGCTCCGGCAGAGGCTCCGGGCAGACGGGAAGCTCCGGCAGAGGCGCCGGGCAGACGGGAGGCTCCGGCAGAGGCGCCGGACAGGCGGGAGGCTCCGGCAGAGGCGCCGGACAGGCGGGAGGCTCCGGCAGAGGCGCCGGACAGGCGGGAGGCTCCGGCAGAGGCGCCGGACAGGCGGGAGGCTCCGGCAGAGGCGCCGGACAGGCGGGAGGCTCCGGTAGAGGCGCCGGACAGGCGGGAGGCTCCGGCAGAGGCGCCGGACAGGCGGGAGGCTCCGGCAGCGGCGCCGGACAGGCGGGAGGCTCCGGCAGAGGCGCCGGACAGACGGGAGGCTCCGGCAGAGGCGCCGGACAGACGGGAGACTCCGGCAGAGGCGCCGGACAGACGGGAGACTCCGGCAGCGCTGGAGAGGAGGAAGGCTCTGGTAGCGCCGGAGAGGCGGGAGACTCCGGCAGCGCTGGAGAGGAGGAAGGCTCTGGACGGATGGGCCGGAGAGACAGCCTGGCACGGGGAGCTGCCACCGGAGGGCTGGGGTGTGGAGGTGGTGACGGATAGACCGGGCCGTGCAGGCGCACTGGAGCTCTTGAGCACCGAGCCTGCCCAACCTTACCCGGTTGAATGGTCCCGGTCGCCCTGCCAGTGCGGCGAGGTGGAATAGCCCGCACTGGGCTATGCAGGCGAACCGGGGACACCGTGCGCAAGGCTGGTGCCATGTAAGCCGGCCCAAGGAGACGCACTGGAGACCAGATGCGTAGAGCCGGCTTCATGGCACTTGGCTCGATGCCCACTCTAGCCCGGCCGATACGCGGAGCTGGAATGTACCGCACCGGGCTGTGCACCCGCACTGGGGACACCGTGCGCTCCACAGCATAACACGGTGCCTGCCCGGTCTCTCTAGCCCACCGGTAACCACAGGAAGTTGGCTCAGGTCTCCTACCTGGCGTAGCCATACTCCCTGTTAGCCCCCCCCCAAGAAATTTTTGGGGCTGACTCCCGGGCTTCCATCCACGACGCCGCGCTGCCTCCTCATACCAGCGCCTCTCCGCTTTCGCCGCCTCCCGTTCTTCCTTGGGGCGGCGATACTCTCCTGGCTGAGCCCAAGGTCCTTTACCGTCTAATTCGTCCTCCCATGTCCATACCTCCTCGCGCTGCTCCTGCTGCTGCTTTTTCCTTTGCCCATTACCACACCGCTTGGTCCTGTTGTGGTGGGTGATTCTGTAACGATTCTCTTCTTGTGAAGTAGAGGCGGACCAAAGCGCAGCGTGGTGGTTGTTCATTGTAATTTATTGACGACACTATACATGAACAAACTAACGAAAAAACAAGAAACGTGAGAACTCAAAACAGCCCTGTCTGGTGCAAACACAAAAACAGGAACAATCACCCACAAACACACAGTGAAACCCAGGCTACCTAAATATGGTTCCCAATCAGAGACAATGACGAACACCTGCCTCTGATTGAGAACCATATCAGGCCGAACATAGAACTAGACAAACTAGACATGAAACATAGAATGCCCACTCAGATCACACCCTGACCAACCACAACATAGAAATATACAAAGTAAACTATGGTCAGGGTGTGACAAGAAGATTTCTGTTGATTTGTATTTGGCGCCCTGCAATTTCATTGGCTGTTGGCGAGGGGTTCCCACTAGCGGAACGTCCTAGACAGGTTAACCAATCATGCTATTTAGTTTGTTTTTCTGCGTTTGTAACTTGTTTTGTACAAAATGTTGCTGCTACCGTCTCTTATGACCGAAAAGAGCTGCTGGACAGAACTGCGATTGCTCACCTCAAACTGGACAAAGAGTTCTTCTTCAATGAGTCGGACGGGAGGGATATACTACTACAGACACCCGACCAGAGAATTATTTATTTCAGATTTGATTTCTTTCATCACATTCCCAGTGGGTCAGAGGTTTACATACACTCAATTAGTATGTGGTAGCATTGCCTTTCAATTGTTTAACTTGGGTTAAATATTTCGGGAAGCCTTCCACGAGCTTCCCATAATAAGTTGGGTGAATAATGGCCCATTCCTCATGACAGAGCTGGTGTAACTGAGTCAGGTTTGTAGGCCTCCTTGCTCACACACGCTTTTTCAGTTCTGCCCACAAATTTTCTATAGGACTGAGGTCAGGGCTTTCTGATGGCCACTCCAATACCTTGACTTTGTTGTCCTAAAGCCATTTTGCCACAACTTTGGAAGAATGCGTGGCGTCATTGACCATTTGGAAGACCCATTTGTGACCAATCTTTAACTGCCTGACTGATGTCTTGAGATGCTGCTTCAAAATATCCACATAATTTTCCTACCTCATGATGCCATATATTTTGTGAAGTGCACCAGTCCCTCCTGCAGAAAAGCAACCCCACAACATGATGCTGCCACCCCCGTGCTTCACTGTTGGGATGGTGTCCTTCGACTTGCAAGCCTCCCTCTTTTTCCTTCAAACATAACGATGGTCATTATGGCCAAACAGTTCTATTTTTGTTTCATCAGACCAGAGGATATTTCTCCAAAAAGTATGATCTTTGTCCCCATGTGCAGTTGCAAAACCATAGTCTGTCTTTTTTATGGCGGTTTTGGAGCAGTGGCTTCTTCCTTGCTGAGCTGCCTTTCAGGTTATGTCGATATAGGACTTGTTTTACTGTGGATATAGATACATTTGTTCCTGTTTCCTCCAGCATCTTTACATGGCCCTTTGCTGTTGTTCTGGGATCAATTTGCACTTTTCGTACCAAAGTATGTTCATCTCTAGGAGACACCACACGTCTTCTTCCTGAGCGGAATGACGGCTGCATGGTCCCATGGTGTTTATACTTGCGTACTATTGTTTATACAGATGAACGTGGTACCTTCAGGCGTTTGGAAATTGCTCCCAAGGATGAACCAGACTTGTGGAGGTCTACAATTTATTTTCTGAGGTCTTGGCTGATTTCTTTTGATTTTCCCATGATGTCAAGCAAAGAGGCACTGAGTTTGATGGTAGGCCTTGAAATACATCCACAGGCACACCTCCAATTGACTCAAATTGTGTCAATTAGCCTATCAGAAGCTTCTAAAGCCATGCCATCCTTTTCTGTAATTTGCCAAGCTGTTTAAAGGCACAGTCAACTTAGTGTATGTAAACTTCTGACCCACTGGAATTATAAGTGAAATAATCTGTCTGCAAACATTTGTTGGAAAAATTACCTGTGTCATGCACAAAGTAGATGTCCTAACCGACTTGCCAATGAGAAGTTTGTAGAGTGGTTGAAAAGGGAGTTTTAATGACTCCAACCTAAGTGTATGTAAACTTCCGCCTTAAACTGTACCTAGAGAGTTTTCATCTGGATTTTTCGTAGCTGTCTACATACCATCACAGACCGATGCTGGCACTAATACTGTGCACAATGAACTGTATATCGCTATAAACAGGAAAACGTTCATCAAGAGGCTGCGCTCCTAGTAGGCGGGAACTTTAATGCAGGGAAACTTAAATCAGTTTTACCTAATTTCTATCAGCATGTTAAATGTGTAACCAGAGGAAAAAATTATAGACCACCTTTACTCCAGACACAGGGACGCGTACAAAGCTCTCCCTCGCCCTCCATTTGGCAAATTCTATCCTCCTGATTCCTGCTTACAAGAAATAATGTAAGCAGGGAGCACCATTGACTCGGTCTATAAATAAGTGGTCAGATGAAGAGATGCTAAACTACAGGACTGCTTTGCTAGCACAGACTGGAATATGTTCCGGGATTCTTCAGATGGCATTGAGGAGTACACCACATCAGTCACTGGCTTTATCAATAAGTGCATTGAGGACATCGTCCCCACAGTGACTGTACGTACATAACCCAACCAGAAGCCATGGATTACATACAGGAAACATTCGCACTAAGATAAAGGGTAGAGCTGTCGCTTTCAAGGAGTGAGACTCTAACCTGGAAGCTTATAAGAAATCCTGCTATACCATCCAACGAACCATCAAACAGGCAAAGCTTCAATACAGGACAAAGATCGAATCGTACTACACCGGCTCCGATGCTCTTTGGGTTTGGCAGGGCTTGCAAACTATTACAGACTACAAAGGGATGGGACAGCTGAGAGTTGAGAGCTTCCTAGTGACACGAGCCTACCAGACAAGCTAAATAACTTCAATGTTCGGTTCGAGGCAAGTAACACTGAAACATGCATGAGAACATCAGCCGTCCTGGACGTGTGTGATCACGCTCTCCGCAGCCGATGTGAGTAAGACCTTCAAAACAGGTCAACATTCACAAGGCCGCAGGACCAGACGGATTACCAGGACGTGTACTCCGAGCATGCGCTGACCAAATGGCAAGTGTCTTCACTGACATTTTCAACCTGTCCCTGTCTGAGTCTGTAATACCACCATGTTTCAAGCAGACCACCATGGTCCCTGTGCCCAAGAACACTAAGGTAACCTGCCTAAATGACTACTGACCAGTAGCACTCACGTCTGTAGCCATGAAATGATTTATTATCCCAGAAACCCTAAACCCACTCCAATTTGCATACCACACCAACAGATCCACAGATGATGCAATCTCTATTGCACTCCACACTGCCCTGTCACACCTGGACAAACAGAACGCCTATGTGAGAATGCTATTCATTGACTACAGCACACCCAAGCACACCAAGACAGTCATGAAGAGGGTACGTCAAAACCTATTCCTCCTCAGGAGACTGAAAAGATTTGGCATGGGTCCTCAGATCCTCAAAAAGTTTTACAGCTGCACCATCGAGAGCATCCTGACTGGTTGCATCACTGCCTGGTATGGCAACTGTTCGGCCTCCGACCGCAAGGCACTACAGAGGGTCGTGCGAACGGCCCAGTACATCAATGGGGCCAAGCTTCCTGCCATCCAGGACCTCTATACCAGACGGTGTCAGAGGAAGGCCCTAAAAATTGTCAAAGACTCCAGCCACCCTAGTCATAGACTGTTCTCTCTGCTACTGCACTGTTCTCAGCTGTACCGAAGTGCCAAGTCTAGGTCCTAGAGGCTTCTAAACAACTTCTACCCCCAAGCCATAAGACTCCTGAACAGCTAATCAAATGGCTACCCAGACTATTTGCATTGACTCTGTACCGGTACTCCCTGTATAAAGCCCCGCTATTGTCATTTACTGCTGCTCTTTAATTATTTGTTATTCTTATCTCTTACTTTTTTTTTCTCCTCTGTATTTTCTTAAAACTGCATTTCTTGTAAGTAAGCATTTCTCTGTAAGGTGTAAACCTGTGACAACATTTGATTTGTATTTATTTTATGTATTGCAATGTCATCAACTCCAATTTGAATGTTAGTCAAGCTCACTAAATAGCCTGCCCCATTTGCTAAATATGTTAAACTTGTTTGCAGTCCGCATTGTTCTAATTGCGTTGCTTCAATATGGAAATGCATTGTTAAACATAGGCTATAGCATTTGCACTGATATAGTGGCTAGGCCTACTGTAAATTGCAGGCTGGACATTGCTGTGGGCGTATAATACAGACAAGGCAACTTAGACTATGGAGGATTTTACGCACATCCTCACTTTTCACAGGAGCTGGATAAAGATCCAAAATAAAGAGAAAAGTGAATGTCCACTCACCGTTATAGTGCGAAAACGTGTTGTTTTATAAACACTCAATGAACCATCTTACAGATCAAATTTGCACTTCTCCAGCAATAGCAGACGGATTTGCATTGCATTCAAGCCATGTGGCCAACGTTCTCACCATAAACCCAAGGACGGTGAATCTTTCTAATTAGTTTGGTTTTTAATCAAGTTAAACAAAAAATGATCAATCAATCTGCTTTTTAAACCAACAATGATAATTCTAAATAGGATTGGGTCAGAAGCATGATACCATAAATCACTTCTCATTCCATGGCACTGTGTGTGTAAAGTATGTCACGCTGCTTGCTTAGCGAGTACCACTTCCTCCCGATTCGGCCCATACCTGGCTTAAACTCTGGACCTCTGCCTCACAAAGTCACATGACCGCCCTCCTCGAGCGTCTTAGCCGATTGTGCCACCTCAAAAGCTAGCTAATGAGGCGCCGCAAGCGGAACACTTAGGGCTGAGGAGTAACACACATCCCCGTGTGCTACATGTGCACATATAAGCCTAAATGTCTTTATTCATAACATTTGCTTGTCTATAGAAACTACAAGGCTCCTGTCAATTGTGTCGTTGCCTATGTGCGAGGCAGGTATTATTTTTTTAAATGGTCGTCGACATGGCATTATAAGAGAATTTAATAGTTTGGAGGAGCGCGTGTTAGTGGTGCGCGGGTCAGTTTTTTGTTCACCCGCACACACCCGCAACTGCTAATAACCCATCCGCAACTGCCCGACTAGACGAGATGTGATAAAGTGAAAATCTGAGTCCCGTACCAGACCCAAACCCGCTAATATAGAAAATGCGCTGTAGGCTGGTCAGAGACTATTTTTTTGACTGGGGGTGCATTATTTTTCTAACCTAATTTAGATGTAGCCTATGTTTCTGCTTATAATTTCAGACATTTTGGTAGGCTATTTGTTAGTCAACTTGTCAATAATTAGATACATGCAGCTTCTCTCCTGTCATTACTAGAATACTAAATAAACCCTTGATCACCAGAATGTCATAAATCGATAGAATGAATGCTTTAATCTAGTTTTCATCAGTACTGAGAAAATCCAATAAAATAAAATAAATAAGGAAAGGAAATAGGAAGCTGTGAAAACGACCCAACACTTAGGCCTATGTTTCTGATAAGATTTCAGTTTGGCTTGGATTCATTTTATGTGGTTGTAAAATACTATCAGCTTGTATGATGCTGATGAAGATAGCACCTCTACAGACAATATCTAATTGCATTCCCATTCTCTCAAGATGAAAGAAAGAAATCATATTTCTCCCATCCTTTTCCCTTGTCAAAATATTGGTTACATTTGGTCTATAAATTACTGAAAGAAATGTTTTATTCTGCAGGAGGTAATATTAAGGCTATGTGAGAGGATATAGACCTACAGTCAGAGTCAACATTTCTGTTTCCATTTAACCATCATCTGAACAGTAGGCTACAGTTCTGTTCATGTGCCATAGGTCTATATCTTGTGACTGTTGAATTTGCTAACCGCCTCAATCTTCACACATAACATTGACGCCACTGCTATCATCCTTTTACCACTTCACCAAATCTTTCCCAAACATTACTTTTCTGGCCCTCCCTTCTTTCCAATTTCAAATCTCCCATTTACAGTTTTTTTCTTATTGAATTAAACTTACCACAGAGACATTGTCCTTTTCGGCATCCGTGGTTCGACTTCAACTTTTTCTGCACATTCCCAAAGGGCATTTGGCGATTGCTGCGTAGTCTATTTGGCGTGCATAAGTTTATGCTTACACACTAATGCCAGATAGCCTAAAATAATGAAATAAAAACCTCAATGTAGCCTATAAATATCATACATTTATGGATTTAAGGTATTGTTCTCTATTCAACCCGTTCGCCTTTCATCCATACAATATTTCTGTAGGGACTGTAGGAACTGCTGGTTGAGTCAACCCGAACAGCACTAGCACAAATATATATTTGGTAGCCTGATCGTTTGAGGGTCTCTCTTTGACAATTGGGATGGATAGCCTACTCGAACAAGCTAAATGAAGTATGCAGGTATGTGAATTGTGAATAATGAAAAAGCAGGAGGGCAAAGACCTCCAAATTATTTCAAAGCCCTTAGTAGACCATTTAAAACCTCTTGATTCATAGGCTAGTTGGCTAATGGCCAGGATAAAAAGATGCACCTAAGTGACTCTGCTAAACTAGCCTTGATTAAGGGGAGGGAAGCCGAAATAGGCGGAAACCAAGTATTTTTTATTTTGGGGGGAAATTCAGACACAAAATGCAATCTCTTCCATGGGCAGCATCAAGGCTAGGTAGGCTGTGCTTCCACTCTCAAAACCCATTCCATTATCAACTGCATTACTGTTAAGACCGGCTTTTTGTGGGTCTTCAAACTTCCCATTACCCTGCATGAAATTGTCACTTTTGCGCTTGTTAAGGACACACCTCAAATATTGCCACCCCTTCCACCTCAGCGCAATTGAGCTGACGTTAGACAGGTAAATTGCCAAACCTGGCATTAGGTCTGGAAAATGCCAATGCGCCAGTTTTTACATAACGAAATTGCAAACTAATGTGCGTTTGACACTTGCGCCACCTTACCGCCAGACGAAAATAGAACCCTAAGTGTAATTATTATATTGCTTTGTTTAAAAAAAGGGCCTGAATGGAAAGACATAGGAGCAGATTGAGGAGGAACAGAGGGAGGGACGTGAAAGGGGTTGATGCTATATGGGAGACAGAGTAAACAGTGCCCACAGGCAGGCACACATGCACAATTTGTTGGTGTGGGTTCATGATGACTGACGGTCAGCCCTGGAAAAAATCACTATACTCTGAGGAAGGGAATCAGCACCATCTGACAACACAATCAATGATCAAGCTTACAGTCCCTGACACCGCCATCTTATCAGTAGAGGAAAAAAACAACATTCCTACAGGTGCTTGACAACCTACAGTTGAAGACGGAAGTTTACATACACTTAGGTTGGAGTCGTTAAAACTCGTTTTTCAACCACTCCACAAATTTCTTGTTAACAAACTATAGTTTTGGCAAGTAGGTTAGGACATCTACTTTGTCCAAGATACAAGTAATTTTTCAAACTAATGTTTGCAGACAGATTTTTTCACTTATAATTCACTGTATCACAATTCCAGTGGGTCAGAAAGTTTACATACACTAAGTTGACTGTGCCTCTAAACAGCTTGAAAAATGTTGTCATGGTTTTAGAAGCTTCTGATAGGCTAATTGACATAATTTGAGTCAATTGGAGGTGTACCTGTGGATGTATTTCAAGGCCTACCTTCAAACTCAGTGCCTCTTTGCTTGACATCATGGGAAAATCAAAAGAAATCAGCCAAGACCTCAGAAAATAAATTGTAGACCTCCACAAGTCTGGTTCATCCTTGGGAGCAATTTCCAAATGCCTTAAGGTACCACGTTTATCTGTATAAACAATAGTACGCAAGTATAAACACCCTGGGACCACGCAGCCGTCATACCGTTCAGGAAAGAGGCGCGTTCTGTCTCCTAGAGATGAACGTACTTTGGTGAGAAAAGTGCAAATTGATCCCAGAACAACAGCAAAGGACCTTGTGAAGATGCTGGAGAAAACCGGTACAAAAGTATCTATATCCACAGTAAAACAAGTCCTATATCGACATAACTTGAAAGGCCGCTCAGCAAGGAAGAAGCCACTGCTCCAAAACCGCCATAAAAAAAGACAGACTACGGTTTGCAACTGCACATGGGGACAAAGACCATACTTTTTGGGGAAATATCCTCTGGTCTGATGAAACAAAAATAGAACTGTTTGGCCATAATGACCATCGTTATGTTTGGAGGAAAAAGGGGGAGGCTTGCAAGCCCAAGAACACCATCATAACAGTGAAGCACAGGGGTGGCAGCATCATGTATGGCATCATCATATATGGCATCATGAGGCAGGAAAATCATGTGGATATATTGAAGCAACATCTCAAGACATCAGTCAGGAAGTTAAAGCTTGGTCGCAAATGAGTCTTCCAAATGGACAATGACCCCAAGCATTCTTCCAAAGTGACTTTGGCAAAATGGCTTTAGGACAACAAAGTCACAAAGCCCTGACCTCAATCCTATAGAAACTTTGTGGGCAGAACTGAAAAAGTGTGTGCGAGCAAGGAGGCCTACAAACCTGACTCAGTTACACCAGCTCTGTCAGGAGGAATGGGACAAAATTTACCCAACTTATTGTGGGAAGCTTGTGGAAGGCTACCCGAAACGTTTGACCCAAGTTAAACAATTGAAAGGCAATGCTAACAAATACTACTTGAGTGTATGTAAACTTCTGACTCACTGGGAATGTGATGAAAGAAATAAAAGCTGAAATAAATTATTCTCTCTACTATTATTCTGACATTTCACATTCTTAAAATAAAGTGGTGATCCTAACTGACCAAAGACAGGGAATTTTTACTCAGATTAAATGTCAAGAATTGTGAAAAACTGAGTTTAAATGTACTTGGCTAAGGTGTATGTAAACTTCCGACGTCAATTGTAGATACCACAGAGCATCAGCACCTTGGTTCTGTAGAAAACGAGTGGATGATGGAGTGTACGCCTACTTTGACAATCTGGAAGAGTGTTATAATAATCCAATCCATTACGTCTGTATAGGTGTAAATAAAATAATGTAATAAAATAAGAGGTGCCCAAAGAGTGTGTCATTGATACAATATATCATGTTGTACTTTACCTCCAAATAGCCTACAAGTGATTTCTTAGACACATTGAGTCGCAACTAACATTCAACTTTGAGCTTGCTTCCCCTGAGATAAAAACCTAACTCTGTATTTGGTAAGTAGCATTACGTGAAATCTAAAATCTTTTGTTTTATGATCTCTCTTGCTTTGACAGTGTATAAGGGGGAGAATGCAGGAAGATGTCACCAGTGTCCCTCTCCCCTTTTTTTTGACCTGACAAGAACGTGAATTGTTTCACTTTTCTCCACTTTTCGTTCAGTGGTGATCAAATATCATATTATGGTCATGTTCAGTTTCTCATGTTAAGTTCTTCTTTCAATAGACCCATTTTAGACATAGGATTTTAAACACACGTTAATACATTTTATTGACAGAGCAAAAGACACATAGCTGGGTTGTGTTTGAATTACGGTGGCATTTGGAAATGGCATTTGAGAAAAAAGAAACATACTTTTTCAAGATGTTTTCATTTAAATGTATTTGCGTACATCTTCCCATAGTAAATCAACTAATATGGTGGCTTAATGACTTTTTACCATCACAATAACATTGGCCACCAGTAGGAGTAGTAACACCAATGATGGTAACGCCAATGAGACATTTTTGGTAAATGAGGATTTTCTTAAATGGCAAAAATTCTCAATTCTAATGTAAGCAACTATTTAAAAATGATTTACTAAAGTGATAATCAATCATTTTAAATTGACTAATGCCACGTAACACTTTGGATTTAGATAACAAATGATCAATGGAATTCTCAAATTTATGGCATACTAAATAATAATTGTATTTAATATATCCCCCAATAACAGTTTGCCATTGGAGAGAATGCTCATGGTCCTTGTTTATCTTTGTAAAGAGTGATTTTGAAGGGGGTAACATCAACGACATAAAACTGAGGGACACACATCATACTAGTAAAAGTTATTTTTAATAGCATTCATTCTTTTTATTGATCTATACCATATGTGTCAAACTCATTCCACAGAGGGCAGAGCTTCTGCGGGTTCACACTTCTCCCTTGTACTTGATGAATTAAGGTCACTAATTAGTAAGAAACTCCCCTCGCCTGGTTGTCTAGGTCTAATTCCATGGAGGGCCTACTGTCGGCAGGTTTACGTTTTTTCCTTTCAATTAAGCCCTAGACAACCAGGTGTGGAGAGTTCCGCAATTAGTGACCTTAATTTATCAGTCAAGTACAAGAGAGGAGCGAAAACCCACAGACATTGCTGTCCACGGAATGAGTTTGACACCTTTGTTTTAACTTAACGCCTAGCCTAGTTAATGTTAGCCACAACAAATTGGAATTCGTAACATAGCATTAATTTAGCAAATTTGTAATATTTAACAAATTTCAGTTCTTGCACCACACCTGGGTGGCAGGTACCCTAGTGGTTAGAGTGTTGGACTAGTACCGAAAGGTTGCAAGATCGAATCCCTGAGCTGACAAGGTAAAAATCTGATGTTCTGCCCCTGAACAAGGCAGTTAACCCACTGTTCCTAGGATGTAATTGAAAATAAGAATTTGTTCTTAAGTAGTTAAAAATGCCTATTTTTAATTTTACATTATTTGTTTAACTAATTTATGCGCAATCCTCGCTTTAGGCCAACATAAAGACCATTCTCATGGAAACTAAAAGGTCACACTCCAACCTGGTCTCAGAGCATTTCATATTATTCTGTATGTAAATCCGGAATACCCATTTACAATATATTATACAATATAGTATACCATACAATATATTATGTTTCGTATGGTATGTATTTATTTGTTGATGTCCATCACCCATTTCGTATGATATGTTACGAATTACAATTCATATTATATGTTACGAATTTTAGCTAGGTGGCTAACATTATTTAGCTGGTTAATGTTAGCTAGGCTAGGGGTTAGGTTAGGGTTAAGTTTAGGAGTTAGGTTAAACGGTTACAGTTAGGGCTAAGGTTGGGGAAGTGTTAGCTTACTACAAAGTAGTAATTAGCAGAACATTTGCTAAAATTGCCTGTAATGAGATTTGAACTCACAACCTTTGGGCTACAAGACGTTCGTGTTATACGCCCGACCAACCACCCTACTTTCGTTTTTGCCTTAAGTAACCATACCAAATGTAACCTATACTAGTTCGTGTCCCTGATTTACCTTTCCTATATTACGTCTAGAATGAGACCACGCTGCACACTCACTATGAAGTGCCTACTAAAACTGATATTATTGAACAAAGTTCTAACATCACTGCCTGCCTATATGTCCATTCTTAGGAGCCTCATACAATAGTGAAACTCAATACAAACACTCTCCCAAACGATTGAAAATAGGCAACTGTTCAACAAACCATTCTGGCAACAAGTATCTCACCTGCTTTCTCCGCCAAACACGAGAGCCCCATTACAAGCACGAGCAGCACCCCAATGAAGCACATCTGCACACCGAGCAACTCCTTTCGCTTTTTCCGCCTAGCTTTGGTTTTCTGCTGGTTCAGCATCACTTGAAGCTGCCCACACCGCACCCGGACGGTCCCGGGCATCACGCCAACAGCCATCCCATCCATGGATACGTTTTTACGGCGACAAGGCTTCTGGGGTACCGGAAAGTGAACGTGGAGGGAAGCCGGGAGAAAGCGGGTTTCGGAAAGTTACACAACGGAAGAGATGGGCGAAAGAAAATGTTGTTATTCTATCTTGCGTCGGTTGCGATGTTGTCTTCTATATTACTTCGGACCGAAGTGTTGTTGTGGATGTTGCGAGAGGACGGAGCACTCCATGGATGCTTCAGTTTGGTGCCAGTTCTCGCAGGACACAGTCTGCAGCGAGGCTGGTGATGTTGAAGAGTGAGCGCAGAAAAGAGAGGGGAGGAGTATGTGTGTGTGAGAGATTGTAAAGCTATAGCCAACAGAATTAGCCTATGGTTTACATTTTTTATGATTTAATGTTGAATTCAGGTTAATTGACCACACAATCAAATGTAAATCAACACTAGACGTTGAACTTGCGTATGTGCTCAGTGGGATACATTTTTGAAGCAGCAGGCGTTATTTGGAACAAAAAAATACTCGCTCATCGTTGCCCTCTCCTGGATGCAGTAGGCCCATATTCCATCATTTCTTTCAGATAGCCTATTGCAGTAAATCCGTTTGACAATGGATGGCAATTTGGACATTGTAAATCCTTTGCATGAGAATGGCAGGCACACACACACACACACGCACCACTCTCCTCTCCATTATCTCATAATCACAGGTTGACCTCTTCTAACCCGGTGAGACCCAGCATACACCCACTCCACTCTGCTTTTGATGCATTCCACTCATCAGCGGGTTCAGTATCACCCTCCATTCAGTATGTAGTCAGCCTCAATAGACTGAACAACAGGTTGACCACACACTCCAGTTGATTGGGATCAAAGGTAACACCCTCTGTTCCTCCCAAGCCAGAAACATCCATAGTGCATTTTAAGCACTTACATGAATCACAGGATGGAGGTGTCCTCAGGCCCACCTATCCCATAATGCCCTCTGATTGTTAGCCAATGAGTTGCCAGATTAGAGCTATCGCCCCTTGGTCCGTACTCGCACAATCTCACTCACACATACACACTCATATGCCCAAACAAACGCACACACATACTTCAGGATTGAACATAATCCTGTTCCAGAGTGCATCACAGCAGGGATTCAGGACATTGGAAAATTGAATCAAATGGATTATGATGAGGAAACTGATTTTTGATTCAGTGCTGTTTCTACTGCCTTAGTGGGAAGGAGGAAGACTGGTTTAAACACGCAATGAACCTGAGATTCAAGAGTTTTGCTAGGTAACATGCTGACCACACCGGTCGCATGCGTGAGCGTTGCAAGATAAATGTACACATACATGTTATTCAGTCATTGCCCCAACACTGCTCGCACGCACCAACAAGCGTCTGCGTTGCCAAGCGCTAAAATAGAAGTCAGTTCGATTTGTGACGCTTAACGCAGTGCAAGTCCTGCCTCTCCCATCTCCTCATTGGTTTATAGAAGCAGATACCCACGTGCCATTTCGTCATTGGTTATACCCACGTGGGTGATTGAAAGACGAACTGAGGTCGGTCGTCGTCATGGTAATACTATGAAAGTTAAATGACAATCGCCATATAAAGTCCAAAGAAGAAAAAGCCTGGAAGGAGGAGAGATGACTAGAAGCGATTTGGTTGACCGTTTTATGTGTGGATTAATTGTCGGAGTAACAACTCAACGTTTATATCCCACAACAAATTAGATAGCTAGCTGTTGCTATCTAGCTAAATTGCCATAAATGTTAAATTATTTTCAACCTGTCCCCAAATTAATATAATTTTACAGTTTGTTTTGATATTTCAACCTGCGTGTCGTGATTGCGTTTGGAGTGGGGGGACAAAATCTATTTGCGTACGATGGCACACGTGGTCGCACGCACCTGGTTTGGGTATGGTGATAGCCTCACTGGGAATTAAATGCTAGCCCAAGCAGACCTAGGGGGTATCTTCAAAATTACCTCTTATTTTCTTTCCCTGCCTCTAATCCTCTTGTGTATTCATTTGCTCATGCACTTCCCCTCCCTCTCTTTCAGCCTTGCTGTACATTTTTTCATCTCTAGTGTGTGATCTTTCTCCCTTTCTCTCTCTGGCGTGATTTTTCCCTGTCCAGTCTTTGATGTGCTGTTAGTCTTGTAACTCTGTGTGAAGCTGGTTTCAGTTCAATTGAGCTCTGCTTTCTCCTTCTTTTGATCAATAGAGATGGACGTTTTGTTTACCCAGTTAAAAGGCTTCAAACTGTATCGGAGTGGCCAGCTGTGTAAGTGAACGCATCACTCAGATGCACCACTTAATGCATCACTCAGTGGCAGCCATGCAATTTCAGGCAGCCTCAGGTACAGTAGATATTGTTATTAATGAAAGACATTTATCTCCACATTTGTATGGCGCCTCCGTAGATGCACATTGACCTCTCCAAACATAACATACCACTTCAAGAGTTTACCCAAATGTTATAATTGTATAACCTTGTGGTTATGGAGGAAGAGAGACAGTTACAAATGATTAGCATTGAATAATTCACAGCCACCACTGGAAGAACGCATTGTAATGAGATAGAGACTCATGTTTCAGGTTGTTTGGCATTCCGAGTGGCGCAGCAGTCTAAAGCACTGGATCTCAGATCCCGGTCTGTATCACAACCAGCAGTGATCGGGTGTCCCATAGGGCGGCTCACAATTGGCCCAGCATCGTCCGGGTTTGGGGAGGGTTTGGCCAGGATAGGCCGTCATTGTAAATAAGAATTTATTCTTAACTGACTTGTCTGGTTAAATAAAAAGTATATTGCTGATTTATGTGGGAGATTGTTGTTGTATGATGAAGAGGAAGTAATCAGGGACAAGCTTGAGTGCCACATTTATCCGTCATGCACTGCTTCATGCCACATTTACCAATTTACAAAAAAAACTCTAGCACTTCCCAGTAATGGTTATACTTCTTCAATGGTTTAGTAGCTCATAAAATCTCTCCTCTTCAGGTAGGTTTCAGCCTCTATCACTTGGATATTGGTCCCTATATAGGCAATACCCTGTGTACTATTAGTGCCTGCGTCACTGAGCAGTGATTTGTCTCAGCTATTGATGAAGTGAACCTCTCCCATTGATTCTGTAGGGCTTTAGATCAGCATAGGTTGCAGTGAAGCATTTCGAGGTGTGTGTGAGAGAGAGCGAGCGAGAGGGTTTGTGGTGATATTGTTCCATACTACTGGATTGGAGAGTTTTGCTGATGTTAGTTGGTGCCCGATTGATGACATCTGGTTGACATCAGATTTATAACCCCGTACAGTCTGTAATGTAAATATACAGTGTCAGTGTTTGACCCCACACACCTGTTTAATCACACTTTGCTAAGCATAGTCTAGCCCTGTAGTATGATGTTTTGAGGCAGGCCCACAATCCCCTCTGTCTGTCTGTTCTTCATGGAGACATGAGACAGTGTGACCCTGACATTGTAGTCTAATATTAGGGAGGGTAATAACGTTCTGTCTTTCATGCCTCTCAACAGTTTCATTCAAAGACAGTCTGCAGCAGTGCCTGTTGCTTGGTTGGCTCCCAAACATGTTACCCGCTGTGACTCATCTAAAACCATGTACCGTGTGTGTGCATTTGAAGATGCCTGATTTGAATCATGTAAGAGAGAGAATGGCTTGATGTGCTAATATTGATCGTCTCCAACTATAGAAGCAGTAGTGACAATCACCTCTACAGTATCTTTCTCATACCTGTTCATTAATTTAACAATTTTTACAAGATGCTGTGTACTCAATTTGTATTATCTAAAACAGACCTACATTCAATGAGTATACATTAAGAACACCTGCTCTTTCCATGATATAGACTGACCAAGTGAATCCAAGTGAAAGCTATAATCTCTTGTTGATGTCACTTGTTAAATCCACTTCAATCAGTGTAGATGAAGGGGAGGAGACATGTTAAAAATGATTTTTAAACCTTGAGACAATTGAGTCATGGATTGTGTTTTTGTGCCATTCAGAGGGTGAATGGGCAAGACAAAATGTGCCTTTGAACGAGGTATGGTAGCAGGTGCAGCCTACACACTTCTATGCATTGTTCTTCTACAATTGAGAATCAATTATCAGAAACAGAAAAGGCAGACAGCTATGTACGTCATACATATAATTCTGTGTATTAAACGGATCTATGGTAAAGCCATGAAATGGCATCTATGCTCTCCATGTCCACATGACAGTGCCACCTCAGGGATTCAATTAATAAGAGGCGTATAATGACTTGATACCCATGTCATACAGGGCCGGATTAACGAACGGGCACTCAGGGCACGACCTCCCTGACCTCCAGGGGGTCGGTGGGCCCCCAGATGACATATGATAGAAACATTTGTAGAATTGCAGTATATTAGATTTAAAATGGCAACATTTTCTCTCAGCCTCATGGCAAAATGTGAACAAAAGCATGAGATGAGCTATAAAACGGCAAAAAAAATGGCAAAAAGTGTAGAATTGCAGGAAATTTGCTTTAAAACTGCAACATCTCTTAGAATCATGACAAAATATGTATAATAGCACTATAAAACTTCACATTTCTTCTCTCTGTACCATGGCAAAATGTGTTTAAATGCAGGAAATTAGCTGATTTTTCCAGCCCCTTCGTCATATAGTGTAAGCGAAAGACTGTCCTTGCTATCCTTTGCCTCCCCTGAATACCAATGTCTCCTGCTTTATCAGGACAGTCAGATACAGTTGAAGTCAGAAGTTTACATACACTAGGTTGGAGTCGTTAACTCGTTTTTCAACCACTTCACAAATGTCTTGTGAAAACAAACTATAGTTTTATCAAGTTGGTTAGGACATCTACTTTGTGCATGACACAAGTAATTTTTCCAACAATTGTTTACAGACAGATTATTTCACTTATAATTCATGGTATCACATTTACAGTGGGTCAGAAGTTTACATATACTAAGTTGACTTTAAACAGCTTAGAAAATTCCATGTCATGGCTTTAGAAGCTTCTGATAGGCTAATTGACATAATTTGAGTCAATTGGAGGTGTACCTGTGGATGTATTTCAAGGCCTACCTTGACATCATGGGAAAATCAAAAGAAATCAGCCAAGACCTCAGAAAATAAATTGTAGACCTCTACAAGTCTGGTTCATCCATGGGCGCAATTTCCAAATGCCTGAAGGTACCACGTTCATCTGTACAAACAATAGTACGCAAGTATAAACACCATGGGACCCCGCAGCTGTCATACAGCTCAGGAAGGAGACACGTTCTGTCTCCTAGAGATAAATGTACTTTGGTGCAAAAAGTGCAAATTGATCCCAGAACAACAGCAAAGGACCTTGTGAAGATGCTGGAGGAAACCGGTACACAAGTATCTATATCCACAGTAAAACAAGTCCTATATCGACATAACTTGAAAGGCTGCTGAGCAAGGAAGAAGCCACTGCTCCAAAACTGCCACAAAAAAAGCCAGACTACGGTTTGCAACTGCACATGGGGACAAAGATTGTACTTTTTGGAGAAATATCCTCTGGTCTGACAAAACAAAAATAGCACTGTTTGGCCATAATGACCATCGTTATGTTTGGAGGAAAAACAGGAGGCTTGCAAGCCCAAGAACACCATCCCAACTGTGAAGCACGGGTGTGGCAGCATCATGTTGTGGGGGTGCTTTGCTGCAGAAGGGACTGGTGCACTTCACAAATTAGATGGAATCATGAGGCAGGAAAGTTATGTGGATATATTGAAGCATTATCTCAGAGGAAGTTAAAGCTTGGTCGTAAATGGGTCTTCCAAATGGACAATGACCCCAAGCATTATTCCAAAGTTGTGGGAAAAATGGCTGAAGGACAATAAAGTCAAGGTTATTGGCGTGGCCATCACAAAGCCCTGTCCTCAATCCCATAGAAATGTTCTGGGCAGAACTGAAAAAGCGTGTGCGAGCAAGCAGGCCTACAAACCTAACTCCGTTACACCATCTCTGTCAGGAGGAATGGGACAAAATTCACCCAACTTATTGTGGGAAGCTTGTGGAAGGCTACCCAAAATGTTTGACCCAAATTAATCAATTTAAAGGCAATGCTACCAAATACTAATTGAGTGTATGTAAACTTCTGACCCACTGGGAATGTGATGAAAGACATAAAAGCTTAAATAAGTCATTCTCTCTACTAATATTCTGACATTTTACATTCTTAAAGTGGTGATCCTAACTGACCTAATACAGGGAATATTTACGAGGATTAAATGTCAGGAATTGTGAACTACTGAGTTTTAATGTATTTAAACTTCCGACTTCAACTGTAAGTAACTGGAGTGACTAGCTAGCTTCTTGCTTCAGAAGGTTGAACGGTCGACTTGAGTGTGTTATGAAGTTGGGGATGCTGGTTCGAATGCACATACACGTTTTTGGCAGGTGTCCCTGAAAGAAAACAGGCTGTAAAACGTTGTCTTCAACAACAGTGGTGCTCATTGTCTGACTAATCCTGTTGTGCTATAGCGTATTATGTTCAAATGTGTTTACAGGTTCCTGCTATTTTTCACACACACACACACACACTCCCATCGTCACCCAAAAGCCGCTACCTGTTCCCTTCTAGGACTGGGTGTTCTCTCTTCTGTCTTGGTAAGAGAACATTCGCCTTCTTTAGAGAACAGAATGCCTCAGCCATACTGCGCTCTAATAAAGGCTTCTCCACAACTTACCAAAACACTTGCATGCATGCACATACACAGAACATATCCATCTGCCCAACAAGATCTCATAGTTTCCCTTCAAATGGACAAATTATGGATAAATGTCTATTTAATGCATTAATTCTGTGTGGTTAGTGTTAATTCTGCGTGGCTATAGGGTTAATTCCGCTTGGTTACACAGTTAAAACAGAAACAACTCAAATGGTTAAGGTTAGGACTATGAAGGGAAGGGCTTAAAACAAAATAATTAAACTGCTGTTTCCATCAACTACCATCAAGTATTCTCGAGGCTTGCTAGAGCATTGTGAACTGCGGTGGAGCAGTGGTCTAAGTAGCGTGCTCTGGCTCCAGGCATCACAAGTTTGCACCCAGTGCTGGGCAATTGTTTTTAATTTTTGTTGTTAGCACATAGGAAGGCATATATCGACATTCTCAGGACCTTTTCAAACCTCCGAAATCACGGTTTATTTCAAGTGATCAGGCTGCATCTGACACCAAACAGGATTGATTACACTGAGCACAAAACAACAAAGATTTTACACAGTATCACTCCATTCCTCTGTCTAACATTTGTTCCAGACACATATAGTTTATCCTAATCAATCCAAAGTGTATCATATTGCTCCTTTCTTTTCTGTGAATATCACTGAGACAGTGAGTATAGTAATGTGTATCGGTCTGTCCTACTAATCAATAACCCTGGTCACTGTGTCCCAGTCTCTCCTCCTCCGCTGCGACACTCATGGTAGGCTTTCCCTATGGGGATTTCCAAAATACTACCTCTTGTCTATTTAAAGTGGAACTGAAAGCGTTCTTAACTACTTCGCAGATATGAAACCTCATAATACAATCACAATATCAGTAAAAAATATCATTCACAGTTTATGCTACAAAACCAACTGTACAAGAGGTTTGAAATATAGCTTCTACCTGACTCAAAATTCCATGACGTACAATAAGGCATTGTTGGCAGAATAGATGGATGCAGTTCAATGTATGATTATATAACTCACCAATACATTTCTTGGTTTAAAAAAGTTTGCTATCAGGTTGTAAATCACAGCTGGTCTGGTACATTGTTTGCTGCCTCCACCCATTTGGGATGCACTGTTTCAGTTTCAATATTTTGGACAAAAATGGACGCATGTAACTAAGGCTGGGATTGTCAATACAATCAAACTAGCAAGGGCAATGATCAATTGTCAGTCATAATGTGGCTAATAGGCTAGCATATCTATTTATGTAGCTATTTATTTAGAAAACTAAAAACACAGAGCCTAACATTAGCTAGCTGCTGGGAGGATGTCATGTCATTGAAGGTGTGGGTGAGTGACTGACCTTTTCCCCCTCATATCATTTTGTGGCCTCAGTTAGATGCAGGTGTCATTTTGTTAGCTAGCAAGAAATGAGAATCACTTCACTAGCTAATTAGCTATGCTGAACTTGAACAACTGTTATCCAGTTAGCATATCTCTTGCGTTTGTAAATTCACTCTGGCTATCTCCTCCGATTTCAGTGTGCCAGAGCACAGAATAACTGTTGAATTTACGAATGCGCAACACTTTGGCAAAAAAGTAATTCAATTGTTGACAGCAGCACAGTTAGTCACTCACTAACGCTCTAGATAACATGCAAATAGATCTGCTGAGGCGAGTAAAGTGGTCAGACTGAGTGAGCTGTTCTCTCATTTGTGTCTGGAAGTAGATGGCAAGCTAGCCAACTTTAGCTAGTTAGCTTGGGTGCTTGACTGCCATTGTTGTGAGGAACGCTTGGACCAATCCTACTCCTTGTCCAGAGTGTCCAGTGTCAATAGTGCCGTGTGCGCTCTGAATGCTACAAATTTACAAACAGACATCAGAGCGTGCTCCGACACACTGGGGGCAATTTACGAACACACCCTTAGTTGTCAATCAAATGTATTTGGCATCGATGTAATGGGCGGTCAGGCAGGCAAGTTCCCATTTAGTTATCAAAATGTGGGTTGGGACAAGCATGCATTGGCAGGAAAGCAGCAGAAGGACGAGCAGTCTACTATTCTCCATTTATCAGTGCAATTTTGACGGCCAACTAGCTGAAAGTTTGAGAAGGTTTATCGAATGTTCCCTTGTTAGATTTTAGCTCATCTCGCTATGGCTAGCATTAGTTGTTGATCTTGTTGTTGATGTGCATAACTGAGGGGGAGAGAGCTGCCCATTTAATGTTTTTTTAGCAAATATTTACATATTTGCAGAAATCCATTCAGGTTTATTTTGTATCTTTTGGTGAATGTGTTCTAATGATCTAACGTTTCACTTTTGCTACTGCCTGTAAACACACAGTCCAGTTCAAAGTGAATGATGGCATTCTGAGTGGCAAAGGCTTATTTGCATAAAGGCCTACTGTAAAGCTCTGATTGGCTATGGCACACCGGTCTGCGTAGACTCAGATCCTGGACGAGACAGATGTTTTATTTACTGCAGTGTCTATTAATTGTCCAAACGCATGACCGCTTTCCCACTCTATATTTTTTATTTTTTTAGAATGGCGCCAGAGGAGATGGCTGCCGTTTTACTGTCTCCTAACCAATTGTGCTATTGTGTGTTTTTTTTTTTCTCGTGTTATTTGTAACCTATTTTGTACATAATGTCTCTGCCACAGTCTCTTATGACTGAAAATAGCTTCTGGATATCACAACTTACCTCTGTCATGACATTGGCCTGGGGGGTTGGTATATGACAGTCATAAATACCTCTTCCCCACTTTTCCTCTCTCTACCCTACTAAGGTTACATTTGCAAAACCCTTGGTTAACATAGATTCTGGGAACGTCAGAATGTGGGGGGAAATGAACAATATTCTGGTAATCCGAACAATTGAACATATGCGGTGGTACTTAATGAATATGATGTCAGTTCTGTTGTCATCTGAGACATTCTCATCAATGATAAGATGACATGAACTCTACATCAGAGTTATCGGATTCACATGGAATTGTTGTTCAATTGAAATGTTTGAATATGAAATTATTTGTGATGGGATGAAATGTGATTTTAGCTTCTAAAATGTGACATTTGGGTTTTCATAAGATAGGGCTGCTCAATCAGTGGCACTCCCCTGTGAAGGGACAAGGGCTATAAAACTTTTCAAACACTCTCCTCTCCCTTCCTATATAAGCCCTTGACGACAACATAACTTCCTGTTCCGATGAGGTAGGATGACGATCCTATGTCAGAATGGTTCAGATAACTACAGAATTAAGCCAACCTCAGCATGAGCTTTGGTTGCGAATGATATGAACTTTTGAACTCTTATTGACGACAGAAGTGATACCTCCTAGCCATTGGGTTAGCGACCACAGCTGCAAACACAGGTTAGGAAGGAACAGACAGACAGAGTACCCCATCTACCACACAACGGCGTTACCACAACGTATCCTATTGACAACCAGAGACATTCTTCAAAGGACAGAGGACTCGGTTGCGCAACACGGCCTTCCATCTACCACCAACCTACTGAAGCGCAGCTCAGAGTAAATATTTATTGCATTTTCCTTTTCCAAATGGGCGGTAATTTAGAATGCATAAGATACTGTATTTACGATAGCACAGCTTCGCCTTTGTTCCTGTCTTCCCGCTCTTTCACTCAACCCAGCCCTTTTCCTTTGTGTAACAAGCCGTCATACCTGTTCCGCCCGCTAGGGACGTTTTCCTTTATGACGTAATTTGTAATCAAGTTATGATTAATTACGTGTGATTAGTTAGGTATTTAGTAAATAAATTATTAAACCCAATTTTGTATTGCTGATTCAAATTGTTAGCCAGGTTTCTTGCAGATAACCAAAAATGTTCAACTTTTAGATGTGACTGAAGTAAGATGAAGATTAATGTTAACTGCTATTGATGTAAAATATTACTAGTTCTTTAAGTTTATTCGGAAGATAACAGCTCTATAAATATTATTTTGTGGTGCCCGACTCTAGTTAATTACATTTACATGATTAGCTCAATCAGGTGATATTAATTACGGAGAAATTATTTTATAGAATGGCATGTCTTATCAATTATTCCGGCATAGACAAAGACACGACACCTCTTACTGGAAAAAAAAAAAAAAATCTTTAACAAGTCGGACATGAAGGATTTACGTCAGACACCTGTCAAGGCCCTTATCCCCGTGATTCGCATGAGGAAGAGACTGAGATGTCAGGGTGCCTTGTAAGGATCCGATGGCGAGTGGGTAATCTGCCTCTACCATCAGTACTATTAGTCAACGTACAATCATAGGATAACAAAATAGGCGAACTACGATCACGAATACTGTAATATCTTACATTTCACCGAGTCGTGGCTGAACGACGACATGAATAACATACAGCTGATGGGTTTTATGCTGCATCGGTAAGATGGAACAGCCACCTCCGGTAAAACAAGGGGTGGTGGTCTGTGTATATTTGTAAACAACAGCTGGTACACAAAATCTAATAGTAAGGAAGTCTCAAGGGTTATCTTGCCTGAGGTACAGTATCTCATGATAAGCTGTAGACAACTCTTGGTAAATAGTGTGTTCATCTATATACTTCGTAGCTGTCTATTTACCACCACAAACCGATGCTAGCACTAAGACCTCACTCAATGAGCTGTATACGGCCATAAGCAGAAAGGAAAATGATCATCCAGAGGCGGCGCTCTTAGTGGCCGGGGACTTTACTGCAGGGAAACTTAAATCCGTTTTACCTAATTTCTACCCGAATGTTAAACGTGCAACCAGATGGAAAAAAAAAATTCTAGACTACCTTTACTCCACACACAGCGACACGTACAATGCTCTCTCTCATCCTCCATTTGGCAAATCTGACCATAATTCTATCCTCCTGATTCGTGCTTACAAGCAAAAACTAAAGCAGGAAGTACCATTAACTCTGTCTATAAAAAGTGGTCAGATGAAGCAGATGCTAAACTACAGGACTGTTTTGCTAGCACAGACTGGAAAATGTTCCAGGATTCTTCAGATGACATTGAGGAGGATACCACATCAGTCACTGGCTTCAATAAGTGCATCGATGACGTTGTTCCCACAGTGACTGTACGTACATACCCAACAGAAGCCATGGATTAGAGACAACATTCGCACTGAACTAAATGGTAGAGCTGTCGCATTCAAGGAGTGGGACTCTAACCCGGAAGCTTATAAGAAATCCCGCTATGCCATCATACAGGCAAAGTGTCAACATAGGACTAAGATTGAATCGTACTACACCGGCTCCGACACTCGTCGGATGTGGCAGGGCTTGCAAACTATTACAGATTACAAAGGGAAGCACGGCCACGAGCTGCCCAGTGACACAAGCCTACAAGACGTGTTAAATTACTTCTATGCTCACTTCGAGGCAAGCAACACTGAAACATGCATGAGAGCATCAGCTGTTCAGGATGACTGTGATCATGCTCTCCGTAGCCTAAGTGAGTAAGATATTTTAAAAGGTCAACATTCACAAGGCCGCAGGGCCAGACGGATTACCAGGACGTGTACTCCGCGCATGCGCTGACCAACTGGCAAGTGTCTTCACTGACATTTTCAACCCGTCCCTGTCTGAGTCTGTAACAACATGTTTCAAGCAAACCACCATAGTCCCTGTGTACAAGAACACTCAGGTAACCTGCCTAAATGACTATAGACCCATAGCACTCATGTCTCTAGCCATGAAATGCTTTGAAAGGCTGGTCATGGCTCACATCAACACCATCATCCCAGAAACCCCAGAGCCACTCCAATTTGCATACCGCCCCAACAGATCCACAGATGATGCAATCTCTTGCACTCCACACTGCTCTTTCCCACCTGGACAAAAGGAACACCTGTGTGAGAATGGTATTCATTGACTACAGCTCAGCATTCAACACCATAGTGCCCTCCAAGGTCATCACTAATCTAAGGACCCTGGGACTAAACACCTCCCTCTGCAACTGGATCCTGGACTTCCTGATTGGCCTCCCCAGGTGGTAAGGGTAGGTAACAACACATTTGCCACGCTGATCCTCAACATAGGGGTCCCTCGGGTGCATGCTCAATCCCCTCCTGTTCTCCCTAATGACTGCATGGCCAGGCACGACTCCAACACTATCATTAAGTTCGCAGACGACACAATAGTGGTAGGCCTGATCATCGACAACAATGAGACAACCTATAGGGACGAGTTCAGAGACCTAGCCATGTGGTGCCAGGACAACAACTTCTCCCTCAATGTGATCAAGACAAAGGAGATGATTGTGGACTACAGGAAAAGGAAGACTGAGCACACCCCCAATCTCATCGACGGGCCTGTAGTGGAGCAGGTTGAGAGTTTCACGTTCCTTGGTATCCACATCACCAACGAACTATCATGGTCCAAACACACCAAGACTGTCGTGAAGAAGGCACGACAAAGGAGACTGAAAATGTGGCATGGGTCCTCAGATCCTCAAAGTTATATAGCTGCACCATCGAGAGCATCACTGCCTGATATGGCAACTTCTCGGCCTCCGACTGCAAGGCACTACAGAGGGTAGTGCGTACTGCCCTGTACATCACTGGGGCCAAGCTTCCTGCTATCCAGTACCTCTATACCAGGCGGTGTCAGAGGAAGGCCCTAAAAATTGTTAAAGACTCCAGCCACCCTAGTCATAGATGGTTCTCTCTGCTACCGCACGGCAAGCGGTACCGGAGCGCCAAGTCTAGGTACAAAAGGCTTCTTAACAATTTCTACCCCCAAACTACAAGACTCATGAACAGCCTATCAAATGTCAACCCAGACGATTTTATGCTGCTGCTACTCTGTTATCTAGGCATAGTCACTTTAATAACTCTACCTACATGTATATATTACCTCGAATAACCTGTGCCCCCGCACATTGACTCTGTACCGGTACCCCCTGTATATAGCCTCGCTACTGTTATTTTACTGCTGCTATTTTTTTCCCTACAGTTATTTTTCTTAACTATACTGTTGGTTAAGGTCTTGTGAGTAATCATTTCACTATAAGGTCTAAACCTGTTGTATTCGGCGCATGTGACAAATACAATTTGATTTGGTTCGATTTGATTCCCAAACTTTCTATGAATTTATGCAAATGTGAAAATGACTATCTACTGTAAGTGTTCGCTTGTCAGAAAATGTAAAAAAAAAAGTTATTCCTGGGGGTGTTGATGAACAGATTTGAACAAGATTTCATGTTGCTTAAACACTGTCAGTTCCACTTTAAGAATGCTCTGTTGTCTATGGTGCCTCTATCATCTAGGGATAGGTTACCAATGTCAGTCCAAGGTTATAGAGAGGAAAGTGGTGAAAGTGAAACGAGTAACTGGGGAGCCAGGGCAAGAAAGAGGGGGGTGGGGGTGAGAGACGAGAAAGAGCAATGGACAGGGAGGTAGAGAGGAGAGGGAAGAGATGGGATGTGAGGTGAGTAGATGAAGAAGAGGAGTTAGTCCATCTGTAGTTAGCAACGTAAAACTATACCTCCCAAATCACGTTGTTGTCACACCTAAGCCTGGTTGTCGACGAGACTAATCTGTAGTAGACACCTGGTATCAGAACAGCAGAATGGATGGATGGAAAAGAGGGATTAGGAAAGATATATGAATAAATGAAGTAGTCTACTGTCAGCACAATCTGTGAGGATGAGGGTCTTCTCTCATGTCACGCTGTGCGTGCACAAACACACGCACAAATGTGTTTGTGTGTCCGTGCAAGTGTGATTGACCTGAAAGGGAATCAATGGAGAGAGACACTGGGGAACACAAGACGCTGAAGGATCACCTCATTCACTCAAACTCTTCTCATCTTTCTTTTTATCTCTTCCATCCATCACCTATAGTAAAGAGAATAAAAAACAGAGTGGACATGTGACCTCAACTCTCTTATTCAAAGAGCCATTAATGGTAACTTTAAGCCCTGTGTAGTATCATTTATTAATTTTGTGTTTAGAGAGAACACCTAATGAGGAAAATCCCTCAAATCTTGCCAGAAGCACTAATCTGTTATTTCGAGAAAGTTGTGAAACTAGACTGAATTAATGCCTAGGTTTACTGATCTTAGACAGACACTGAGATCTAACACACTTTTACAAACATGCACAGGCATTCACACACAACATGCAAACACAGACAGAAATACAAACATAACAAATAGAAAGAGAGGGAAAGAGATGAGGGAGGGACGTAGACAGAGATGGACAATAACAGAAAGAGAAAAATATAGAGAAATAGAGAAAGGAGAGAGATGTTTGTATAGTAACATCATTAAAAGGGGCAGTATGTACTGTGTGTGCAGGGGCCTTTGATATCTGTCCCCAAGTCACCATAATCCTCTTCCATAAATCCCACTGTGGACAGACCCATCTCTTAATCCCTATAAGACTCCACATCAGTACAGTACAGTACATGCATGCACACACAAATTAACTTTCACAGCATGCTTATATCGTTTTTTACAATCACTTTGGCACTAATTTCAGAACCTTGTGGTCATTTTTTAAAAACTCTAGACACAACTCAAAACGGTCATCACTTGTAACACCGGCTGTCCAATATTCAAAACATTGCATTGTGCATTCATATCTTTAAAGGAACTTTGCACTTTCATAATCATTGGTTCAAATAACTAATTTATCATGAAATACCATAGGAACATTTATTTAGATCACCCACACAAGATACTGATAGTTTCACTGTGTAGTTGTTCATACAATCATTAATTGTATTACATGTTTCATTATGCTACTACTGTAACGGTTTCCTCCTCTTCTGAGGAGTAGGAAGGATCGGACCAATATGCAGCGTGGTAAGTGTTCGTCATTTTATTAAACTGAACTGAACACTACAATACACAGTAAACAAAAATAACAACCGAAACAGTTCCGTCTGGTAACTAATACAAAGACCGAAAACATCTACCCACTACCCATAGTGGGAAAACAGGCTGCCTAAGTATGGTTCTCATTCAGAGACGATGATTGACAGCTGCCTCTGATTGGGAACCATACCAGGCCAAAACCAGAAATAGAAAACAGAACAAAAACAGAATGCCCACCCCAACTCACGCCCTGACCAAACTAAAATAGAGGCATAAAAAAGGAACTAAGGTGACGTGACAACTACATGTAAATACATCACTGTAAAATGACTAGTAGAGAGAATACAACAGACACAGTGGAATCATTGACCAAAATCTGAAATGTATTGATGAAATACAATATAATCACAACAGGTTTCTTTGAATCAAAACAAAAATAATTAGCTACAAAAAAGAAACTACAGTAAAACGTCAACCCCAGTGTTCCTCACCTAGCTTACTGTAAAAAGCAAAACAGGATTGATTACTATACTTCTATATTTCCATCAACCCTGTCTTGTGGATTTGGCCACAGGTTCTCATCCACATCACAATTAATATTTTCATTAGCCAAACAACTCGAGAAGAATCTTCGGGCATGGTGAATCCAGGCCTGACACTGGTCTGCTGTGATGTCATTGCATGCGTCATCCATGGCCTGGAGAAGGGTGGCTTGTTCATGAGAGCGCCTATCACATACAATACATTCCATCTCCATGTGGAGAAAAATTCCTCATTCAGGTTAATGAAAGAGTATGGGGGTAAGTACAGGGTGGTAAATTGTGGATGGGCCTGAAACCATGCTTGCACCATTTGAACATGGTTGAACCTGACATTATCACACACAATGAAATAGGTCACGCCATTAGCTTTACAGACCTGATTTAGCTCATCAAGGAAGGTTACAAGGAGAGCTGCATTATATGATCCGATACGAGGTTTGCGTCCCACCACACCATCTTCTGATATAGTCTCACAGATGGTGATGGCCCCACATTGTCCAGGTACTTGGATGGTTGCCCGCTGGCCAATGAAATTCTGGCCTTTCCTCGTCTTGGCCAATTTGTTGCCTGCCTCATCCAAAAAGAGGAATTTGTGGTTTTCATCAGCATCCAACTCCGTCACCCTCTAAAAATACATTTTGGAAAGAGAATTACTGATTACAATGATGTAGAATTTGGGGGGAATTTTTCACAATAAGCACCTTCAAACTGAACATACCTGAACGTACTCAGTCCTCAGTTGCTTCACTCGGTCTGCATTTCTTTCAAAAGGCACACAGAATAGCTGTTTAAGAGACACCTGGTGCCTTTTTCAGCATACATGCAATAGTCGGCAAACTTATGGCTTCCACATTGTTGAACATGTTGGACAATGACAAGATGTGCTGCTACATTTCTGTAAGGCGAATATCATTTCTGGCCCGAACCAAATTGACCACAGCCCGCTCTTGTTGGTCATTCAGAATTTTGACTGCCTCCCCTATTTGGCCTAGTCTCAATTCTGAAGGGAAAATTACAGTAAGAACACATTTAGTCACATCCCCTACTACAGTAGTGCAAAAAAGTATTTAGTCAGCCACCAATTGTGCAAGTTCTCCACTTAAAAAGATGAGAGAGGCCTGTAATTTTCATCATAGGTACACTTCAACTATGACAAACAAAATGAGGAAAAAAATTCCAGAAAATCACATTGTAGGATTTTTTTTATTAATTTATTTGCAAATTATGGTGGAAAATAAGTATTTGGTCACCTACAAACAAGCAAGATTTCTGGCTCACACAGACCTGTAACTTCTTTAAGAGGCTCCTCTGTCCTCCACTCATTACCTGTATTAATGGCACCTGTTTGAACTTGTTATCAGTATAAAAGACACCTGTCCACAACCTCAAACACTCACACTCCAAACTCCACTATGGCCAAGACCAAAGAGCTGTCAAAAGACACCAGAAACAAAATTGTAGACCTGCACCAGGCTGGGAAGACTGAATCTGCAATAGGTAAGCAGCTTGGTTTGAAGAAATCACCAGCAATTATTAGGAAATGGAAGACATACAAGACCACTGATAATCTCCCTCGATCTGGGGCTCCACGCAAGAACTCACCCCGTGGGGTCAAAATGATCACAAGAAAAAAAATCCCAGAACCACACGGGGGGACCTAACAAAGCCTACCATCAGTAACACACTACGCCGCCAGGGACTCCTGCAGTGCCAGACGTGTCCCCCTGCTTAAGCCAGTATATGTCCAGGCCCGTCTGAAGTTTGCTAGAGAGCATTTGGATGATCCAGAAGAAGATTGGGAGAATGTCATATGATCAGATGAAACCAAAATATAACTTTTTGGTAAAAACTCAACTCGTTGTGTTTGGAGGACAAAGAATGCTGAGTTGCATCCAAAGAACACCATACCTACTGTGAAGCATGGGGGTGGAAACATCATGCTTTGGGGCTGTTTTTCTGCAAAGGGACCAGGAAGACTGATCCGTGTAAAGGAAAGAATGAATGGGGCCATGTATCGTGAGCTTTTGAGTAAAAACCTCCTTCCATCAGCAAGGGCATTGAAGATGAAACGTGGCTGGGTCTTTCAGTATGACAATGATCCCAAACACACCGCCCGGGCAACAAAGGAGTGGCTTCGTAAGAAACATTTCAAGGTCCTGGAGTGGCCTAGCCAGTCTCCAGATCTCAACCACATAGAAAATCTTTGGAGGGAGTTGAAAGTCCATGTTGCCCAGCAACAGCCCCAAAACATCACTGCTCTAGAGGAGATCTGCATGGAGGAATGGGCCAAAATACCAGCAACAGTGTGTGAAAACCTTGTGAAGACTTACAGAAAACGTTTGACCTCTGTCATTGCCAAGGGGTATATAACAAAGTATTGAGAAACTTTTGTTATTGACCAAATTCTTATTTTCCACCATAATTTTCAAATAAATTCATAAACCCTACAATGTGATTTTCTGGATTTTTTTTTCTCATTTTGTCTGTCATAGGTACACTTCAACTATGATGATAAATTACAGGCCTCATCTTTTTAAGTGGAGAACTTGCACAATTGGTGGCTGACTAAATACTTTTTTGCCCCACTGTATGTGGTACACATTGGCATGCAGTATACAGTCATTTGACAATTGAGAGTAGCCTAATGTTTAGTGATTGCTGAAGACTTACCGGTTCTCATTGCAGAAAGTTCTGATTGAGGTCATGGTTGATATTCTGAGATTTGGTTGAATCATTGTCATGTCATGATTTATGACATGGTCTACAACTATTGCTCGGATTTCATTGGACACTCTTTGCTGTTACAGCTGTCTTGGTTCGTGGTCTTTTCCTCTACCACGTTCCCCCACACCTCTCAAATGAGGCCCACGACTGCCTCAGAAGGGGTGCTTGTCCTGTTGAAAAACCAATGATAGTCCCACTAAGCCCAAACCGAGCTGACATTGTTTTATGCTCCATATACAATTGAAGTCGGAAGTTACACTTCGGTTGGAGTCATTAAAACTCGCTTTTCAACCACTCCACACTTTTTGTTAACAAACTATAGTTTTGGCAAGTCGATTAGGACATCTACTTTGTGCTTGACACAAGTCATTTTTCCAACAATTGTTTACAGACAGATTATTTCACTTATTCTCTGTATCCCAATTCCAGTGTGTCAGAAGTTTATATACACTAAGTTGACTGTGACTTCAAACAGCTTGGAAAATTCCAGAAAAGGATGCCATGGCTTTAGAAGCTTCTAATAGGCTAATTAACATAATTTGAGTCAATTAGAGGTGTACCTGTGGATGTATTTCAAGACCTACCTTCAAACTCAGTGCCTCTTCGCTTGACATTATGGGAAAATCAAAAGAAATCAGCCAAGAACCCAGAAAGAAAATTGTAGACCTCCAAGTCTGGTTCATCCTTGGGAGCAATTTCCAAATGCCTTAAGGTACCACGTTCATCTGTACAAACAATAGTACGCAAGTATAAACACCATGGGACCACGCAGCCGTCATACCGCTCAGGAAAGAGGCGCGTTCTGTCTCCTAGAGATGAACGTACTTTGGTGCGAAAAGTGCAAATCAATCCCAGAACAACAGCAAAGGACGTGAAGATCCTGGAGGAAACAGATACAAAGGTATCTATATCCACAGTAAAATGAGTCCTATATCGACCTAACTTGAAAGGCCGCTCAGCAAGGAAGAAGCAACTGCTCCAAAACCGCCATAAAAAAATCCAGACTACGGTTTGCAACTGCACATGGGGACAAAGATCGTACTTTTTGGAGAAATGTCCTCTGGATTGATGAAGCAAAATGTAACTGTTTAGCCATAATGTTTGGGGAAAAAGGGGGAGGCTTGCAAGCCGAAGAACACCATCCCAACCGTGAAGCACGGGGGTGGCAGCATCATGTTGTGAGGGTGCTTTGCTGCAGGAGGGACTGGTGCACTTCACAAAATAGATGTCATCATGAGGAAGGACAATTATATGGATATATTGAAGCAACATCTCTAGACATGAGTCAGGAAGTTAAATCTTGGTCGCAAATGGGTCTTCCTAATGGACAATGACCCCAAGCATACTTCCAAAGTTATGGCAAAATGGCTTAAGGACAACCAAAGTCAAGGTATTGGATTGGCCATCAATCCTATAGAAAATGTGAGGGCAGAACTGAAAAAGCGTGTGCGAGCAAGAGGCCTACAAACCTAACTCAGTTACACCAGCTCTGTCAGGAGCTTCTGACCCACTGGGAATGTGTTGAAAGAAATAAAAGCTGAAATAAATCATTCCTAACTGACCTAAGGCAGGGAATTATTGCGAGGATTAAATGTTAGGAATTGTGAAACTGAGTTTAAATGTATTTGGCTAAGGTGTATGTAAACTTTAGACTTCAACTGTAGCTGTACCATAATATTTGCACTGTTAAACATTCTGTAGCTGTAACTTTGTAAACCTCCAATTGTCCTAATATTCAACCCACTAATACCTCCCCCCATATCTAGGCCTGTTGTTACTAAGACCATCAGAACATCTTATTGAATCATGTTGCACCTTTGCGTCCTAAGGCAAGCCCTTAGCCGCTAATTGGCGTAAGCCAGAGGGAAATACGGGCAGTCCCATGACAACATAAATATCTATGAGGGTGCTTTTTAAGAGAATCAACCAAATAACATGGAAAACAGTCAGAAAAAAAGTAGTAACAATAATATAGTACTAATCGAAATAATAATAACAGCACAATCTTATAAATGCATTCTCATGTTTAGAAAGTCCTAGCAAGGCTATAAGCATGTCATCCCAGCCTGCTCATTTCATTGGATTACATTTTTTGAATAATGAAGAAAGAATGAAGAGGAAATATATATATATATATATATATATATATATATATATATATATATATATATATATATTACTTTCGCAAAACCAGGTCTTCATGTCCATAATATTCAAGATATGTTTCATGTAGTCCTCATTATATTCTGTTTTATTCCGAAAAAGGAACATAGATTCTAACAGCTGCTAATTACTGCAAGTAAAAATGTGTCTTACACGGAACCGAAACCGGCTGCGCGCGTGCGTGATCATGCGTGAATTTATTTTGTCCCCCTACACCAAACGCGATCACAACACGCAGGTTAAACTATCAAAACAAACTCTGGACCAAGGACATTTAATTTGGGGATTGGTCGAAAAGCATTTAACATGTGTGGCAATTTAGCTAGATAGCTTGCACTTGCTAGCTAATTTGTCCTATTTAGCTAGCTTGCTGTTGCTAGATAATTTGTCCTAGGATATAAACATTGAGTTGTTATTTTACCTGAAATGCACAAGGTCCTCTACTCCGACAATTAATCCACACATAAAACAGTCAACCGAATTGTTTCTAGTCATCTCTCCTCCTTCCACGCTTTTTCATCTTTGAACTTATATGGTGGTTGGCATCTACACTTTCATAGTATTACCATGACAACCAGCAACACAGTTGATCTTTCAATCACCCACGTGGGTATAACTAACGAGCAGATGTCACCTGCTTCTATAAACCAATGAGGAGATGGGAATGGCAGGACTTGCAGCGCGATCTGCGTCAGAAATAGGATTGACTTCTATTTTAGCCCTTGGCAATGCAGACACTCGTTGGCGCGAGCAGTGGGTGCAATAATTGAATAACATAGATTCCTAAATCAGTAGCCATCACACTACCCATAAAGGAATACACAAGTTTAACTTACAATCGACTATGGCACGATGGCCAATAATACATGCAGTACTGACAATCCAGAGCAAGAAAACCTATAAAACCTACCCTCTCTCCACCCATACACAATTTGTTTTTATTCCAGGGTCGTTGCTCTAACACCTCAGCTGTTTTACACCTAGGCCTATATCATCAGGATCAAGAATTTAAAAGGTAGCATAAATAGTTTGTAGAAATATGTAATTTACCTCTCGCTTAGAAGTACTTCCATAAACCAGTTATTGTGTTTGTTCTAACGTTAACTATAACCCATTTGCCGGTGTGAATCAGAACAATAATAATCCTTTACATTTTTTATATTGAGATGTATTTTTTAAATGTAAAAGTGTAATGACACCAATTTTTTTAGGATCGTATATAGGCCTACTCCAATAGACCCTATGCAGCTTTTTAATGCATAATCCTTTATCCTAGCCCTACATTAGATCTATTTATATTTATTACCTTTTCTTATAAGGCAATCGTTCCGATTCACATCCGCGAACAAGGGCTGCACTATATAACAGCTTTTAAGTCATAATATACCCGACCTCTACAATTAGGCCATATCATACAAAAAAAAAAAAAAAACTTGTATATTCTAATGTACAATCTTCAAATTAAATAAACAAAAAGAAAAAAGGTCAGCCTTACCCATCTTCAGCCTTCCCCTAAATCAAAACCTGATATATAGTCCAAAGTTCCATATTGCCTCAATAAAAAAAATAACTTCATCGTACCCATTCTGCATTATCATAAGTCCAACCTTTATTTTAAGTCCATAGTCCATGGTTCCATACTGCATGAGTAAAAATAAATGAATCCATAATTGTAATGCGGTACAAATGCGTATCGGTGACTAATTAAACAGGAGGTAGCTATCACTCACAGCCGTTGAAATTTCCAAGTCCTTGAACATTTGATTGTTTACATATAATTTATCGACCACTCGACGAACATTCTGCTTCTCTGCTCGGAGCCTTTTCAAAATGGGGTACAGGGCACGTCGTCTCTCCACTATTTCATGGGGGAATTGTTCATTAATAGAGAACGGGGTGTTCAATTCCCTAACCTGTTGTAATAAGGCAATTTTAATTTTGTAGTGGGTTAGCATAGCTACGATCGGGCGGGGCCTTCCCTCTGCTCCGCCACCGAAATGGTGAGCCCTTTGAAAGTCGATTATTTTGACCTGTTCGTTCGTCATTTTGAGATTACGTTTCATGAACAACTTGGCTGTGTTCGAATACTCATTCTAACCATACTATTTGTGAAGTAAATTGAGAATGTAGTATGCTTATTAGTCATAGTATGGATATAGTTAGTATGCCAAAAGTTCCCGGATGTCGTACTATATTCGCCAAAATACGAAGTGTACAAGCAAAATTGTACAGAAAACGCCCCTTTTCTTAATTGTTTTATTTGATTTGGAAAACTATTTAATCATTAAAACATATACAAAACATAATGTCAAAAAAATGTATTTGCTACATGTCTGTACTTGAATTGATATAATGTGTATTTGTATTATTGTAACGGTATTCGTCGTCTGAAGAAGAGGATCATCGGACCAAAGCGCAGCGTGGTTGTAACGTTCATCGTCCTCGTCTGAGGAGTATGAAGGATCGGAGGACCAATGCACAGCGTGGTACGTGTTCATGATGAATTTATAAAAAACACAGAACACTAAAACAAAAATAACAAAGAGAATGACATGAAACGAAACAGTCCTGTCTGGTGACATACACAAAGACAGAAAACATTCACCCACGAAACACATGGGAAAAGGCTACCCAAGTACGATTCTCAATCAGAGACAACTAACGACACCTGCCTCTGAGAACCATACCAGGCCAAATGCAAAACACAACATAGAAAAACGAACAGACAACCCACCCCAACTCATGCCCTGACCAACCTAAAACAAAGACATAACAAAAGAACTAAGGTCAGAACGTGACAGTGGTAAGTGTTCATGCTTTCTTTATTAAAACTGAACACTATAACAAAATAACAAAGGGAATCACCGAAACAGTCCTGAAAGGTGCAAAACACTAAACAGAAATTAACTACCCACAAAACCCTGTGGGGAAAAAGCTACCTAAGTATGGTTCCCAATCAGAGACAATGATAGACAGCTGTCCCTGACTGAGAACCATACCCGGCCAAAACAAAGAAATACAAAAACATAGAAAAAGGAACATAGAATGCCCATCCAAATCACACCCTGACCAAACCAAAATAGAGACATAAAGAGCTCTAACGTCAGGGCGTAACAATTCTTTTATTTTTTCTCATTTCTTTGTGGAATCCCTCTGGCTGTTCTGTTTGTTTTGCATGTTGCTGTTTAATAAAAAAATACTAGAAAATGTATTTAAAAAAAATATATATATTTTAAAAAACAAGCAATGAACACTATTTCTATACTTTTAGAGCCCATTATGCAATTCTTCAGAAAATGGGTGTGGCTTCACGTTTTCAGATTTGAAGAAAATTATGGAAAATATGCAGCCGAAGTCCGAAGAGAGTGGATACAAATTAGTTTATTTAACTAATTATGACATGTTAAGAAAATGTAATAAAGTAATGGCTTTTCAAATAAGTTACGTTACATGTTATGTTGGCTGACAATATGTTAGCTACGCTATCCTTATGAACCGCATAACATTACAGTAGTATGTACCGGGTATGTTAGCTACCTACTGTAACATTAGTTGGTTACTAGTACATCGAACTTGACATTATATTTACTTTATGCTATCTAACTAACTACCCAACGTTTATTGATTAGATTTTTCACGTCATTAATAGCTTAGCTAAGTGGTATAGTCGATGTGCGTGCTCAATGGACATTCGGGTGCTTTCGTAAATTCGCTCTGGCTATCTACTCCGTTTTCAGAGCAGTCTCATCTGATTGTAGCAGAGCAGAATAACTGATGAATTTATGATCTCTCAACATCCGTTAAATATGGCCGGTGTCAATAAACATTGGCAAAAAAGCATACTTAAATTGTTGCCAGCAGCACAGTCACCAACACTCTGGATAACATGAAAAATGCCCAACCAGCTCTGCTAGGGCGAGTAAAATGGTCAGTGAGGTGTTCTCTCATTTGTGTCTGGAAGTAGCTAGCAAGCTAGCCAATGTTAGATTGACTGCCATTGTAAGGTCAACTTAAAATATAGACAAACCCTGGAATGAGTAGGTGTGTGCAAACTTTTGACTGGTACTGTATGTAAATGAGTTATTTCGCATTTAATTTTCAATGATTAGCTAAAATGACTCAACAAGTTTTCACTTTGTGATTATGGGGGATAAGTCAAGAGGTGTTAATACTTTCTAAAGGCACTGTATTAGAATGATCTACGTGAATACAGTATATGAATACAGAGTGAAAAACTGTTTGTCTCTATATACACGGGAAAAAATATAAAACGCAACATGAAAAGTGTTGTTCCCATGTTTCATGAGCTGAAATAAAAGATCTCAGAACTTTTCCACATGCACAAAAAGCCTTTTTCTCTCAAATGTTGCACACAAATTTGTTTACATCCCATAAGTCCCCCCCAACATAATTTTTTAGAATTTGGCCGTACGTCTAACCGGCCTCACAACTGCAGACCACGTGTAACCATGACATCCCAGGACCTCCACATCCGGCTTCCTCACCTGCAGGATCGTCTGAGATCTGCCACCTGGACAAACTGTGGGTTTACATATCTGAAGAATTTCTGCACAAACTGTCTCAAACAGTCCTCACCAGGCTCTTGACCTGACTGCAGTTCCGCGTCATTGGGCAAATTCTCACCTTCGATGGAAACTGGCATGCTGAAGAAGTGTGCTCTTCACAGCTGAATCCTTGTTGCATTGCATTTTAACAATGGCAGTTTGAATGCACCGTGATGAGATCCTGAGGCCCATAGTGGTGCAATTCTTCCGCCGCCATCACCTCATGTTTCAGCATGATAATGCACAGCCCCATGTTGCAAGCATCTGTACACAATTCCTGGAAGCTGAAACTGTCCCAGTTCTTCCATGGCCTGCATAATCACAAGACATGTTACCCATTGAGCATGTTTGGGATGCTCTGGATCGAAGTGTAGGACACGTGTGCGACAGCGTGTTCCAGTTCCCACCAATATCCAGCAACATAGCACAGCCATTAAAGAGACGTGGGACATCATTCCACAGGCCACAATCAACAGCCTGATCAACTCTATGCGAAGGAGATATTTTGCGCTGCATGAAGCATGGTACGGTATCACACCAGATACTGACTGGTGTTCTAAAGGTATCTGTGATCAACAGTATTCCCAGTCATGTGAAATCCATAGAATTAGTTCAATTTAATCCATTTATTTCAGTTGACTGGTTTCCTTATGAACTGTAACTCAGTAAAATCTTTGAAATTGTTGCATGTTGTGCTAATATTTTGTTCAGTATACATGATAGCAGCATTCGTTGTGTGTCTAGCCATTTGATTAGATGTTCAGGAGTCTTATGGCTTGGGTAACAACTTTTTAGAAGCCTCTTGGACTTAGACTTGGTGCTCCGGTACCGCTTTCCATGCGGTAGCAGAGAGAACAGTCTATGACTAGGGTGGCTGGAGTCTGTCAATTTTTTGTAAGGGCCTTCCTCTTACACTGCCTGGTACAGAGGTCCTGGATGGCAGGATGCTTGCCATACCAGGCAGTGATGCAACCCATTAGGATGCTCTCTGGATCAGGCTTTCATCAAGGACCTGTCTGTACTTTGCTTTGTTCATCTTTGCCTCGACCCTGACTAGTCTCCCAGTGCCTGCCACTGAAAAACATCCCCACAGCATATTCTGCCACCACCATGCTTCACTGTAGGGATGGTGCTAGGTTTTGCCCAGATGTGACACTTGGCATTCAGGCCAAAGAGTTCAATCTTGGTTTCATCAGACCAGTGAATCTTGTTTCTCATGTTCTGAGAGTCTTTAGGTGCCATTTGCCAAACTCCAAGTGGGCTGTTGTGCAGTTTACTGAGGAGTGGCTTATGTCTGGCCACTCTACCATAAAGGCCTGATTGGTGGAGTGCTGCAGAGATGGTTGTCCTTCTAGATGGTTCTCCCATCTCCACAGAGGATCTCTAGAGCTCTGTCAGATTGACCATTGGGTTCTTGGTCACCTCCCTGACCAAGGTCCTTCTCCCCCGATTGCTCAGTTTGGCCGGTCGGCCAGTTCTACGAAGAGTCATAGTGGTTCCAAACTTCTTCCATTTAAGAATGATGGAGGCCACTGTGTTCTCGGGGACCTTTACTGCTGCAGAAAGATTTTGGTACCCTTCTCCAGATCTGTGCCTCGACACAATTCTGTCTCAGAGCTCTACGGATAATTTCTTTGACCTCATGGCTTGGTTTTTGCTCAGACATGCACTGTCAGCTGTGGGAACTTTTATATAGACAGGTGTGTGCCTTTCCAAATCATGTCCAATCAATTGAATTAACACAGCTGGACTCCAATTAAGTTGTAGAAACATCTCAAGGATGATCAATGGAAACAGGATGCACCTGAGCTCAATTTTGAGTGTCATAGCAAAGGGTCTGAATGCTTATGTAAATAATGTAAACTCAGCAGAAAAATAAACATTCCTTTTTCAGGACCCTGTCTTTCAAAGATAATTCATAAAAATCCAAATAACTTCACAGATCTTTATTGTAAAGGGTTTAAACACAGTTTCCCATGCTTGTTCAATGAACCATAAACAATTAATGAACATGCACCTGTGGAACAGTCATTAAGACAGCTTACAGAGAGTAGGCAACTAAGGTCACAGTTATGAAAACTTTCTACTGACTCTTAAAAACACAAAAAGAAAGATGCCCAGGGTCCATGCCCCTCTGCGTTAACGTGCCTTCCTCATGCTGCAAGGGGGCATAAGGACTGCAGATGTGGCCAGGGCAATAAATTGCAATGTCCGTACTGTGAGACGCCTAAGACAGCGCTACAGGGAGACAGGACGGACTGCTGATCGTCCTTGCAGTGGCAGACCACGTGTAACAACACCTGCACAGGATTGGTACATCACACCTGTGGGACAGGTACAGGATGGCAACAACAATTGCCCGAGTTACACCAGGAACGCACAATCCCTCCATCAGTGCTCAGACTGTCCGCAATAGGCTGAGAGAGGCTGGACCGAGGGCTTGTAGGCCTGTTGTCTGGTGAGGACCTGCCTTACATCACTGGCAACAATGTCGCCTATGGGCACAAACCCACCGTCGCTGGACCAGACAGGACTGGCGCTCTTGAGTGATGCGTCATGGTTTTGTCTCACCAGGGGTGATGGTCGGATTCACGATTATCGTTGAAGGAATGAGCGTTACACCGAGGCCTGTACTCTGGAGCGTGATTGATTTGGAGGTGTAGGGTCCGTCATGATCTGTGGCGATGTGTCACAGCATCATCGGACAGAGCTTGTTGTCATCGCAGGCAATCTCAACGCTGTGTGTTACAGAGAAGACATCCTCCTCCCTCATGTGGTACCCTTCCTGCAGGCTCATCCTAACATGACCCTCCAGCATGACAATGCCACCAGCCATACTGCTCGTTCTGTGCGTGATTTCTTGCAAGACCGGAATGTCCGTGTTCTGCCATGGCTAGCGAAGAGCTCAGATCTCAATCTCATTGAGCACATCTGGGACCTGTTGGATCAGAGGGTGAGGGCTAGGGCTAATATGTCTGGGAACTTGCAGGTGCCTTGGTGGAAGAGTGGGGTAACATCTCACAGCAAGAACTGGCAAATCTGGTGCAGTCCATGAGGAGGAGATGCACTGCAGTACTTAATGCAGCTGGTGGCCACACCAGATACTGACTTACTTTTGATTTTGACCCATTATTCCATTTCTGTTAGTCACATGTCTGTGGAACTTGTTCAGTTTATGAATCTTGTTATGTTCATACAAATATTTACAGATGTTAAGTTTGCTGAAAATAAATGCAGTTGACAGTGAGGACATTTATTTTTTTGCTTAGTTTTCTTTATTTGCAATAAATTAGCAAAACATTCTAAACCTCTTTTCACTTTGTTGTTATGGGGTATTGTGTGTAGATTGCTGAGGATTTTAAAAATGTAATCCATTTTCGAATAAGGCTGTAACGTAGAAAGTCAAGTGGTCTGAACACTGCCTTCGGAAAGTATATGTAGCATTTACCGTGAATACAATCTACACGAATGCAGAAACATTGCATTTAAAAGCTGCAATGCCTATAACCTGCAGTCGGATTGCATCCCAGCCTTAGATCTGGCATTCAGGCAATGGAAAGTTGAGTTGGATTACAGAACGTTCTATGCACAATCCCTCCGATAGGTCCCGATTGGTCGATCCACTGCCACAGCCAATGGGTTCAGTAAAAAAGGAATCCATGACTGCACTGCATAACAATCCTAGCTGTGTGCCAGAGAATCTCTCTCTCCCTCTTTCTCTGTTTAACCATTGTGTTTGTAGACCAATATTTCATGTCAAAGTGGAGCCAGAGACATTGTGTACAGGGGTTCCTCTGCTCTCAATGCTCCCTCACCCTGGACCTGGGCTATTGGTTAAAGCTGTAGAGAGATAAGCACCAGGCATGCTGACTGTCTGACTGGGCCCTTCATCCAGAACACACACACACACTCACCAACATACTGTACAGGTGACTATCACATCTTACCAAACAGATGCAACACAGGAGGACACTAATGATAAAGACACGGGAAAGCCTGTTTGAAGCGGAACCATGTACAGTGAATGGGTGGATAGAGTCAAGGACGGATGGACTACCTGCTCTCAGTCTCACGTCAGAATTAGACATTTATTCATGTTTCTCAAACGTCACATTTCGAAGTGATTAAGGTTAAGTTCAGGCATTAGTATTTTACTGCAGTGGGCTAAATCACGGTCACAGAGTATTTCTTGGTAGCCTTAAACAAATCTAATTTGAAACAAAAATATACACCTGTAAAAGAAGATACCATGTCAGATATAGAGTTGAAATGTATTCAATTCTGAGTTTGCATTCTAATATTACACTTTATATACACCACAAAACAACAAAACAAATGTTCACACTTATTTAACCAGGCAAGTCAGTTAAGAACAAATTCTTATTAACAATGATGGCTTAGGCTTAACTGCCTTGTTCAGGGCTAGAACGACAGATTTTTACCTTGCCAGCTCGGGGATTCGATCTAGCAACCTTTCGGTTATTGGGCCAATGCTCTAACCACTAGGCTACCTACCCCCCACAAAATACTGGATTTTCTGGCAGATTTTTTTTTAAATAAAGTTGATTTTTTTAATGAAAAATATGAATAACATTCCACCCATGAGGCCACTAGATCATTTGACTGCAGAAAAGGGCTAGCTCCATATTCTTACGGTTAGGCATTAACACCGAATAGTAAGGTATGGGTTAAGGTTTGGGATAGACTTAAAACAAAAATATAAAAAATAACTTCTCACTGGATTTTAACTTGCAACCTTTGGAATCAGAGTTAGTTGCTTACACTCATCTGCCATCCCCATCCACAGCACCTTGGCAAAACCAAAACCTACTTGAAGGTACCAGCGCTCACTGTTGCCCCTAGTGGACGGTTTTCACATCATCTCCTGATGTCCTCAGACATGGATGGACGTCGAATACTGACTTGTATCATGGGTGACCTGGCTGGGATGGATGGTAATCCAGCAATTTAGAGAAACATTTTACTCCTGGTGTGACATTTTACTCTTAGACCTGTGTGTGTGTGTGTGTGTGTGTGTGTGTGTGAGACAGACAGAACCACACAGGGTGTGTGTATGAATGCACTCTGTGGTAACATTTTAGCATTCCACAGACGACCAGTGAAGCATAGCATTCCTAACCTCAATCCAAACCTAACGTTTGGAGAAATTAGATTTAAACTTTCAAGAGAGCAGCAGAAATATTTATAACTGAGTTGAAATTTGAAACATCCCTTTTGAAGAAACACAGATGTATTATTCATTAACCGAAATTCTGAGATGTATTATGGGAAATGTTTCCAATTATGGAAAGTGATAAATTGGGAGGGAATTAGAGGGTAGAGCACAGATCCATGTAATGGCACAATTCCACTAGATAAACCGGGCCGGGCCATGCCGGAACCAGCAAGAACTAGCCTTGTTGGTTCTTTGTAGTTTTCCATTTGCCGTGGAACTGGAAACAGGATTAGGTTTAATTAGCGGGAAAAACTGCTAAAGTCCGCAACCAATGATGAAATTCGACAGTGACATTGTTGTGATCCTCGGTGACTGGCATTTTTGGGAGGGAAATGTGCTGGTAGAGTTAGCCAGGCTATTTTGTGCCATCCTTTTCAATTTTGTTTGTGGGCAGCAATTGAGACAAACAGAATATAGGAGACAGCTGAAAAGAAACTGAGATATACACGACGTATCGTCATGCGAGGAGAGGATTTCTTCAGCTGGTTCAAACATGCGTGGAAAGAAACACTCGAGGTATGTGTATCTGTCTTTGTGAATTGTTCAAAACTTAGTTGGAATGAAGACAGCTGTTACATTTGCTTGCAATAGGGTGCAGTCCTGCGATACTGTATTAGTCTTGCAGTATTACTCTTGTAGTATGCTGTGTGTGATAGACCCCTAGGAGGTATGGACAATCTATTCAGCTAGCTAGCTACATAATGTCTATCTATCTTTGGTATAGATATACATTGTACCAGTGGAGGCTGCTGAGGGGAGGTCGGCTCATAATAATGAATGAAACAGAGCAAATGGAATGGCATCAAACACATGGAAACCATGTGTTTGTTGTTGATACCTTTCCATTTATTCCACTCCAGCCATTACCACGTGCATCCTCCTCCCCAATTAAGGTGCCATCAACCTCCTGTGCTTTGTACATACCTAGGCCTAACGCTACATCATACACGACATACTGCAAGAGTAATATTGCCTACTGCACCTTATTGCAAGTGTAACAGCTAGCTGTCCTCATTCAATACTGCAAGAAGAATTAAGCTGAACATTCTGATGAGAAAAAACTGCCTGACCTTAGCAGATGATAATATTGTTGATTGGGTTGAATAATTATCTCCACCTATTCTGTGGTGAGTTGATGTATGTTCTATCGACTGGAATGGCCAGCTCACATTCTATTGATCACCTGGGTCCAGACGGTCTGATCGGGTGTGCATTACCATCTGGATGGTAATTGTAATTGCACTCAGGAAGTCTGTGTGGGGGGTAGGTGCCAAGGTAGAAACTGCAGACAAAGTACTATTTCCCTAAGGAACATAACAATATCATGAAACTATATAAAAAAAATCTGCAATATACTGTATTGTATGTGTTTCAGATCTATCACATATTGCAGAGCCGCAGGCGAGCACCCACTCTCTAGAGCCGATTTCAGTCAACTGAGTGGTGGTACAATTGTGTTCCAGAATTTACAGACACCTAATGGATTGAAAACTTCTGCTTGTCGGCAGAGATTTTACAGTTCCTCTGCAACAGGCTGAGTCCTGTTAATGTAAGCACAGTGAGTGATGGACAACTAGGTACATCAACGTGGATTACACAGGATTGCTAAAATGAAGGCGGGTGCTCTCTGGTGTGTAGGTAGCCAAAAGAAAGAGAAAATTACCACAAGACAAATAATCTGTTATTAAACATTGTTTATCTTTTTTCTTTCTTTGTGATTTTCTCCCTCCCCTCACAGATACCCATCCCCACCAACACCCTTTGGACAACAAAGCACCTGGACCAACAACAGAACTACTAGCATGATAGACCGAGCCTGGTCCCTTAGTTCAGTGGTTCTCTCCCTTTTTTGGTTACTGTACCCCCTATCACATGACTTTACCTTTGGGTATTAATACAGTACTACTATATACTCCCTTAGGTCTAATGGTAAAATTAACATATGTTCTTATTCAGTTCGTTTTTTTTACCCTGTAAACACACTGCTACACAATTGTATCTTCAATTTTCGACCAATGTTTTGTTTAAGTAAGCATGTATTGCTACAAAATGTACATTATTTTCATTGTTTAACAGTAGGCTAAATTCAATGAACAGTAATTGAAAGCCACATTCACAATGCTTTTGGTGTAGGGAATAATTGTGTTTTATTTTACATAGAACTTCAGCTGGCTTAGTCCAGTTCAGGCTAGTGACATGCCTGCTGTGTCATGCATAGAGAGGATTTTATTCTCTATTTTGGTTAGGCCAGGGTGTGACTAGGTTGGGCATTCTAGTTTCTTTAGTTCTATGTTTTCTATTTGGCCGGGTGTGGTTCTCAGAGGCAGCTGTCTATCGTTGTCTCTGATTGAGAATCATACTTAAGCAGCTTTTTCCCACCTGTGTTTTGTGGGTAGTTGTTTTGTGTTTCTGCACCTGACAGAACTGTTCATTGTAGTTTTTGCTCTTTGTTATTTTGTTCTAGTGTTCAGATTTATTTATTTTTGAATTTTACCCCTTTTTCTCCCCAATTTCATGGTATCCAATTGTTGTAGCTACTATCTTGTCTCATTGCTACAACTCCCGTACGGGCTCGGGAGAGACGAAGGCTGAATGTCATGCGTCCTCCGATACACAACCCAACCAGCCGTACTGCTTCTTAACACAGCGCGCGTACAACCCGGAAGCCACGGAGGCTACACCTGGCAACCTTGGCTAGAGCGCACTGCGACCGGCCCGCCACAGGAGTCGCTGGTGCGCGATGAGACAAGGAGATCCCTACCGACCAATCCCTCCCTAACCCGGACGACGCTAGGCCAGTTGTGCGTCGCCCCACGGACCTCCCGGTCGCGGCCGGTTACGACAGAGCCTGGGCGCAATCCCAGGGACTCTGATGGCACAGCTGGCGCTGTAGTACAGCGCCCTTAACCACTGCGCCACCCGGGAGGCCGTGTTCAGATTTTAATAAACATCATGAACACGTACCACACTGCGCTTTGGTCCACTCCCTCTTCTTCAGACGAGCGTTACATGCTGCTGGTATCTAATGTCCTTTTATGGCCTGGACAAACTGTCCAAAATACAGCTAGGAAGCTGTTCTTAAACGAGGTGGTATCTCAGCCACCCTGGCTGACCTGTCTGATGCACTGGCTGCTGCTTCATCTTCACGCAGCAAACATGAGGGCAGCTAGTGAGTGCAGTTTTGTTCGCCAACCATGTATTAAACATTATCCAGCAAAGGACAGTGTGGGGCCAACCAGATCTACCAACCAGAAACACTAATCATGCAAATAAAGGTTTTGGTTCAGAATATGATTAATTGCATCAGTGTGACAGTTTTACATATATACACAGTGCCTTTAGAAAGTATTCATACCCCTTGAGTTACTCCACATTTTGTTGTTACAGCTTGAATATTTTTCTCACCCATCTACACACAATACTCATAATGACAAAGTAAAAACATATTTTTTGAAATGTGTGCAAATGTATTCAATTAAATACAGAAGTATCTAATTTACTTAAGTGTTTATACCCCTGAGCCAATACTTTGTAGAAGCACCGTTGGTGGCGATTACAGCTGTGAATATTTTGGGGTAAGTCTAAGAGCTTTGCATTGTAAAATATTTTTCCATTCTTTTAAAAATTCTTCAAGCTCTATCAATTTGAGTGTTGATAATTGCTAGACAGCCATTTTCAAGTCTTGCAATAGATTTTCAATCTGATTTAAGTCAAAACTGTAACTAGGCCACTCAGGAACGTTCAATCTCGTCTTTATCAGGATAAGGTAAGACCCAGATGCAGACCGTGTCGAAGTAACAATGTTTAGTACAGTAACAATGGCAAAGGTACAGGACTTCAGGCAGGCTCAGATGAGACAGAGGTCGGAAATCCAGATAGGGGCAAAGGTACAGGACGGTAGGCAGAGTGGTCAGGTGGGCGGGGTCAGGAGAGGCCAGGGTCAAAAACCAGGAGGGTGAGAAAAAGAGGCTGGGAAAGACAGGAGCTGACAGGGCAAACAAGACCAACTGACAAAAGACAGAGAACACAGGTATAAATACACAAGGGATAATGGGGAAGATAGCCCCCTCTAGGGGTGCCATCTGGCTTCATACCTGGGTAGGTGAAACGGATCAGGGCGGGACAGTACCCCCCCCCCCCCCCCCCCCTCTAGGGGCACCACCTGGCGTCCTACCTGGGCACACACCTGGTAGACCAGGGTGCAGGCGGTGGAAGTCGTCGATGAGGGCTGGGTCTAGGATGTCTCTAGCGGGGACCCAGCACCTCTCTGCCGGACCATAACCCTCCCAGTCAACCAGGTACTGGAAACCCCTGCCCTGTGGTCGAACCCTCCGGAGGTGTCTCACTGTGTACGCCGGATGGCCATCAACAACAGAAAGGAGGGGTGGGCCTGGAAATGGAAGACAAGGGACTGTGAGATACGGGCTTGATACGGGACACATGAAAGGTGGGGTGTATATGAAGGGTACGTGGCAACAGAAGAGGAATAGCACAGGGGCTAATGACCATGGAGATGGGGAAAGGTCTGATAAACTGGGGGGACAGTTTGCTGACAGGGGGGAAGCCAGACCCTTGACAAAATACAGGAGGATGTAACACCAGGGACAACGGGGCACAGGCAGAGGTTAGAGGGGACCAGCCGGAGCTTGCCGAGGAGTCTTGTTCTGTGCACAAACTGTGCAAGCGGCGACGAGATGGGTCCAAATGAACCAGGATGGGAGCTGTGGTGAAGCGATGTTTGAGGTCCCGGGAAACGCCGGTCCCGCAGCTGGGGAACACATGAATGGAACCTTGGGCAAGGTGAGTGCTGACAGGGGGGAAGCCAGGGTGCTGTTATCCCAGACAAATTGGCGATAGAAATTGGCGAACCTCAGGAAACATTGCAGCTCGAACCTGGACGTAGGCTGAGGCCAATCCATCAATGCTCTCACCTTCCCAGGATCCATCGGGACACTCCCAGCAGAGATGATGTAACCTACAAGGGGGTTGGTGGAGCGATGGAACTTGCACTTCTCCGCCATCACAAACAGCTGATTCTCCAGAAGGAGTTTTCAGGACCTACTGGATGTGGATTACGTGTTCATGAGGAGAGCGGGAGAAGACAAGGATGTCATCAATGTAGATGAAGATGAACCGGTTCAACATGTCGTGGAGAACATCATTCACCAGAGCCTGGAACACAGCAGGGGCATTGTTGAGGCCAAAGGGCATGACCAGATACTCGTAGTGGCCACTGGCCATGTTGAAGGCGGTCTTCCACTCATCCCCCTCTTGTATCTGCACCAGGTGGTTGGCATTTTGTAGATCCAGCTTGGAAAACACAGTGGCCCCCCTGGAGCGGCTCGAAGTTTGAGGAGATGAGTGGTAGTGGGTAACGGTTCTTAACCGTAATGTCGTTGTGTCCCCGGTAGTCAATGCACAGATGCAGGGTCTTGTCCTTTTTATCCACGAAGAAGAAGCCTGCGCCGGCGGGAGAGAAAGAGGGAAGGATAAATCCAGCAGCTAGGGAGTCCCCAATGTAGGTCTCCATAGCCTTGGTCTCCGGTCCCGACAGAGTACAGACATCTCCGGGGCGATGTGGTGCTAAGGAGAAGGTCAATCCCGCAGTCATAGGGTCGGTGCGGGGGACACGACGTGGCTTGGACCGTGATGAACACCTCCCGAAGGTCCTGGTACTCCGCGGGAATGGCGGAGAGGTACGGGGCACCTTCTGAGCCACCGTGAAGACTTCCCCCATCACCTGCGCCACATGCTGGGTGACCCTCTGCTTTACAGCAGAAAGAGACTGCTATGGCACCTGGCATCAGCAGCACAATATTGTGTAGAGCTTTGGCAAAGTGGGTGGGGTTATATCCTTCCTGTTTGGCCCTGTCCGGGGGTCTCATCGGATGGGGCCACAGTGTCTCCTGACCCCTTCTGTCTCAGCCTCCATTATTTAAGCTGTAGTAGTTTATGTGTCGGGGGGCTAGGGTCAGTTTGTTATATCTGGAGTACTTCTGTCTTATCCGGTGTCCTGTGTGAATTTAAGTATGCTCTCTCTAATTCTCTCTTTCTCTCTCTCGGAGGACCTGAGCCCTAGGACCATGCGTCAGGACTACCTGGCATGATGACTCCTTGCTGTTCCAGTTTCAACTGTCTGCCTGCGGCTATGGAACCCTAAACTGTTCATATTTACTCTTGAGGTGCTGTCCTGTTGCATCCTCTACAACTACTGTGATTATTATTATTTGACCCTGCTGGTCATCTATGAACGTTTAAAAATCTTGGCCATGTTCTGTTATAATCTCCATCCGGCACAGCCAGAAGAGGACTGGCCACCCCTCATAGCCTGGTAAGATTGCACACCCCTGTTGAAGACAGCTAAATTGTGTGATTAGGGCTAAACAAGTGACCATGACATTATATTGACATTGAACTGTTTACCAACCGAGAATGGACCGTTGGTGCCTCGGGGTGCAGGCTCAGGGGCTGAAGGAGCATTGACTGGGTCGATAGATCCTGGGTGGTGGGGTGCAGGGTAGAGGTCGACTGATTAATCGGCATGGCATATTAATTAGGGCCGATTTCAAGTTTTCATAACAATCGGTAATCAGCCTTTTTGGATGCCAATTATGGCCGATTACATTGCAATCCACGAGGAGACTGCGTGGCAGGCTGACCACCTGTTACGCAAGTGCAGTGTCAAAAGGACATTGTGGCTGCAAGGAGCCAAGGTAAGTTGCTAGCTAGCATTAAACTTATCTTATAAAAAACAATCAATCTTCACATAATCACTAGTTAACTACACATGGTTGATGATATTACTAGGTTAACTAGCTTGTCCTGCGTTGCATATAATCACAGCCTACTTTAACTTCGCCAAACGGGTGATGATTTAACAAAGGCATATTCGCGATAAAAGCACAATTGTTGCACAAATGTACCTAACCATAAACATCAATGCCTTTCTTAAAATCAATACAGAGAAGTATATATTTTTTAAACCTTCATATTTAGTTAAAAGAAATTAATGTTAGCATACAATATTAACTAGGTAAATTGTCACTTCTCTTGCATTCAGTGCAAGCAGAGTCAGGGAAAGTGCAACAGTTTGAGCCGCTTAGATTGTTGCGAAAGGTGTGACCGTAATTAATTTGCCAGAATTTTACATAATTATGACATAACATTGAAGGTTGTGCAATGTAACAGCAATATTTAGACTTAGGGTTGCCACGCGTTCGCTAAAATACGGAACGGTTCCATATTTCCCTGAAAGAATAAACGTTTGGTTTTCAAAATTATAGTTTCCGGATTTTACCATATTAATGACCAAAGTCTTGTATTTCTGTGTTTATTATATTATAATTAAGACTATCATTTGATATCTGATAGAGCAGTCTGACTGAGTGGTGGTAGGCAGCAGCAGGAGGCTTGTAAGCATTCATTCAAACAGCATTTTACTGCTTTTGCCAGCAGCTCTTAACAATGCTTGAAGCACAGCGCTGTTTATGACTTCAAGCCTATCAACTCCCGAGATTAGGCTGGTAATACTAAAGTGCCTATAAGAACACCTAATAGTCAAAGGTATATGAAATACAAATGGTATAGAGAGAAATAGTCGACGTGCCATAATTCCTATAATAACTACAACCTAAAACTGGGAATATTGAAGAACTGGGAATATTGTACCACCAGCTTTCATCCTGTCTCGATTGTCTGTGTGGGTGGACCGTCATTTCCTGTCACAACTTGCAGACTTGTTTACATGCTGCTGTGCGTTTTTTGCTAACCTTACTTTGCAACCTGACAACTTTACGGTTTTTACTTCTTAATTACCGTTTATATTTTTAGTTTTCCCCCACTCAACTTTTTTTTTCATTCAACTTTTTCACTCCGGACGTTTTATCTGGACGTGGTTCGTCAGGACCTCCACCAGCCGAAGCTTAGTAGTAACATTAACATGATGCCTTCTAATTGCAGTCACTGTACTCATAATATACAGGAGAACGATCGCCTTACGGCGAGGATAGCTGTGTTACAAGCCCAGCTTCAGACACAATCGTTAGGCAAGGGTAATTTCAGTGTAGGAAAGGATGAAACAGCGTCTGTGCCACCAGTAAGTACAGATAGTAGTATAAATCCCATCGCACAGTCCCCGCAGCCGGACAACTTTCTCATGGTTTCTGGAAGGAAATGCTGTAGGAATTGCTCAACCGGTGTCGCTCATTCAGCCGACAGTTCTCCCCATTAATCAGAGAGTCGGAGTCAGAGGTCGAGCCTTCTCTGGTCTCTACTCCTCCCGATACGGGGTCTGAGACGCCGAAGCTTCCCACCATTAGCTCTGACAAATTAAAAACCCTAGTCATTGGCGCCTCCATTACCTGCAGTATTAGACTTAAATCATCCAGCGATCATACACTGTTTACTAGGGGGAAGGGCTACCGACGTTAAGGCTAATCTGAAGATGGTGCTGGCTAAAGCTGAAACTGGCGAGTGTAGAGAGTATAGGGATATTGTTATCCACGTCGGCACCAACGATGTTAGGATGAAACAGTCAGAGGTCACCAAGCGCAACATAGCTTCAGCGTGTAAATCAGCTAGAAAGATGTGTCGACATCGAGTAAGTGTCTCTGGCCCCCTCCCAGTTAGGGGGAATGATGAGCTCTACAGCACAACTCAATCGCTGGTTGAAAACTGTTTTTTTCTGAAAATCCCAAAAGATAGAATTGGTAGATAATTGGCCTTCTTTCTGGGACTCACCCACAAACAGGACCAAGCCTAGCCTGTTGAGGAGTGACGGACTCCATCCTAGCTGGAGGGCTGCTCTCATTGTATCTACGATCATAGACGGGGCTCTAACTCCCCTAGCTCCACATTGAAATAGGGTGCACGCCAGGCAGCAGGCTGTTAGCCAGCCTGCCAGCTTAGCGGAGTCTGCCACTAGCACAGTCAGTGTAGTCAGCTCAGCCATCCCCATTGAGACAGTGTCTGTGCCTCGACCTAGGTTGGGCAAAACTAAACATGGTGGTGTTCGCCTTAGCAATCTCACTGCCATTATTGAAAGAGATTGTGATACCTCAGATCTCAAAATAGGGATACTTAATGTTAGATCCCTCACTTCCAAGGCAGTTATAGTCAATTAACTAATCACTGATCATAATCTTGATGTGATTGGCCTGACTGAAACATGGCTTAAGCCTGATGAATTTACTGTGTTAAATGAGGCCTCACCTCCTTATAATCTGGACCTAGTTTTGTCCCATGGAATAAATGTTGTGGATCTTAATGTTTTTCCTCATAATCTTGGATGATCAGACCACCATTTTATTACCTTTGCAATCGCAACAAATAATCTGCTCAGACCCCAACCAAGGATCATCAAAAGTCGTGCTATAAATTCTCAGACAACCCAAAGATTCCTTGATGTCCTTCCAGACTCCCTCTGCCTACCCAAGGACATCAGAGGACAAAAATCAGTTAACCACCTGAGGAACTCAATTTAACCTTGCGTAATACCCTAGATGCAGTCGCACCCCTAAAAACTAAAAGCATTTGTCAAAAGAAAGTATCTCGCTGGTATACAGAATATACCCGGGTTCTGAAGCAAGCTTCTAGATAATTGGAACGGAAATGGCGCCACACCAAACTGGAAGTCTTCCGACTAGCTTGGAAAGACAGTACCATGCAGTATCGAAGAGCCCTCACTGCTGCTCGATCATCCTATTTTTACAACTTAATTGAGGAAAATAAGAACAATCCCAAATTAATTTTTGATACTGTCGCAAAGCTAACTAAAAAGCAGCATTCCCCAAGAGAGGATGGCTTTCACTTTATCAGTAATAAATTCATGAATTTCTTTGAGAAAAAGATGATAATTAGAAAGCAAATTACAGACTCTTCTTTAAATCTGTGTATTCCTCCAAAGCTCAGTTGTCCTGAGTTTGCAAAACTCTGCCAGGACCTAGGATCAAGGGAGACACTCAAATGTTTTAGTACTATATCTCTTGACCCAATGATGAAAATAATCATGGCCTCTAAACCTTCAAGCTGCATACTGGACCCTATTCCAAGTAAACTACTGAAAGAGCTGCTTCCTATGCTTGGCCCTCCTATGTTGAATATAATAAACGGCTCTCTATCCACCGGATGTGTACCAAACTCACTAAAAGTGGCAGTAATATAGCCTCTCTTGAAAAAGCCAAACCTTGACCCAGAAAATATAAAAACTATCGGCCTAAATTGAACATGTTTCATTATCTTTTGAGACTAGAAAGATTTGATGTATTATATTAAGTTAAAATAAAAGTGTTCATTGTTCATTCTGTATTGTTGTAATTGTCATTATTACAAATATATAAACTCATCAAAAAAATAAACATCCTCTCTCTGTCAACTGCGTTTAATTTCAGCAAACTTAAACATGTGTAAATATTTGTATGAACATAAGATTCAACAACTGAGACATAAACCTAACAAGTTCCACAGACATGTGACTAACAGAAATTGAATAATGTGTCCCTGAAAAAAGGGGGGGGGGGGAATCAAAAGTAACAGTCAGTATCTGGTGTGACCACCAGCAGTACTGCAGTGCATCTCCTCCTCATCGACTGCACCAGATTTTCCAGTTCTTCCACCAAGATACATGCAAGCTCCCAGACATTTCTGGGGGGAATGGCCCTCGAGCCAACAGGTCCCAGACGCGCTCAATGGGACTGAGATCCTGGCTCTTCCCTGGCCATGGCAGAACACTGACATTCCTGTCTTGCAGGAAATCACGCACAGACAAGCAGTATGTCTGGTGACATTGTCATGCCGGAAGGTCATGTCAGGATGAGCCTACAGGAAGGGTACCACATGAGGGAGGAGGATGTCTTCCCTGTAACACACAGCGTTGAGATTGTCTGCAATGACAACAAGCTCAGTACGATGATGCTGTGACACACCAGCCCAGATCATGACGGACCCTCCACCTCCAAATCAATCCCGCTCCAGAGTACAGGCCTCAGTGTAACGCTCATTCCTTCGATGATAAACGCGAATCTGACTATCACCCCTGATGAGACAAAACCGCGACTCGTCAGTGAAGAGCACTTTTTGCCAGTCCTGTCTTGTCCAGCGACGGTGGGTTTGTGCCCATAGGCAACATTTTTGCCAGTGATGTCTGGTGAGGACCTGCCTTACAACAGGCCTACAAGCCCTCAGTCCAGCCTCTCTCAGCCTATTGCGGACAGTCTGAGCACTGATGGAGGGATTGTGCGTTCTTGGGGTAACTTGGGCAGTTGTTGTTTCCATCCTGTACCTGTCCCGCAGAAACAGTTTTGTAAAGAGGAATGGTCCAAAATTCCTCTGACCATTGTGCTGGTCTGATCCACAACTACAGAAAACGTTTGGTTGAGGGTATTGCTGTCAAAGTAGGGTCAACCAGTTATTAAAACCAAGGGTTCACATACTTTTTACATCCTGCATTGTGAATGTATAATTGTTTGTGTGTTATTAGTTTAAGCAGACTGTGTTTGTCTATTGTTGTGACTTAGACGAAGATCAGATCTAATTTTATGACCAATTTATTCAGAAGTCCAGGTTATTCCAAAGGGTTCACATACTTTTTCTTGCCACTGTATAGGTTTAGCTGCAGCAATGTCTGTGCAGGAAGTTGGAGCTCTGTTCTGACCTACTTTCAGATGCTGGTTTATGCAAGTCATCCTGGCTTAGAGGTAGAACCCTGTCACCAAGTTCTGAGTGACAGGAGGGGAGAGAAAGAGTGAGAGAGAGAGAGTAGACGGGAGGAGAAGCTGACAGGGAGACAGTGCCTGGGGGAAGAGAGATGCTTGAGAGATTGAGACGGAGACAGAGAGA